>NC_059293.1:18368794-18613794 GCF_017591435.1 Portunus trituberculatus
GTGTGTGTGTGTGTGTGTGTGTGTGTGTGTGTGTGTGTGTGTGTGTGTGTGTGTGTGTGTGTGTGTGTGTGTGTGTGTTTTACATGGAGGAATCATACTACCATCTTCACCACCACTACCATTACAACTAAAAAAACAACATCAACAACAACTAATACTTTTACTCTACTATTACTAAAACGAACGAAAAAAATAAGAACAAATGAATGAATGTGCAAAGACTGAAAGAAAGAAAAGACTTCGAACATCCTTTGTATTCTGAACTGATACATAATGAAGGCCACATTTAGACTTTCACTTCGGCTTATCTATCACAAATCAATGTTTTCACCAACTCAGCAGAACACGCGAGGCTGAGGAACGAAAGAACACGAGGTCACACAAAGGTTAAAGCTAGCACAACCAATCGGCATCTTCCCTTTACTGGCTGGCATGAAATAGGGAGACATTTCCCTATTACCATCTCATGTACCGCTGCCGTGTTGCTAGTCCTTAAGAGAACGACCCGCCAAGTTACATAACGTTCAGGGCGAGGTAGTAGTTTGCAAAGGAGTACTGCAGGGCGACGCGCGGTAATGTCATCCGTTTTCTTTTCATTATGTCTAGAAGTGAGACGCATCATACCACAAAATACGGTCATCTCCCCCTCCTTGTTGAGCCTCGGCATGCAGCGTACGAATGAAGGCTGGCTGGTGGTTGCAAGTATGACTGTCATGTGGCCGTGTAGTTACGTAACAAGGTGGCTACTAGTCTTACAACAGTTTCCGTGCTAATCTCACTAATCTCATGGACAACACAGCACAACACAGCACAATATAGCACTTTACTGGTTACATTCCCGGCCAGTGCAAGTCATGGGTGACGGGAACTGGTGAACACAAGCACCAATACTTGACGAGCTCTCCTGCATCCTTGTTAAGAGTTATGATCCTCCCGTGGCTGGAGCTACAATGTTTTCCTGCTTGTGTTGAAATACGTAACGCTCCCAGACGAGAATAAAAACATGGTATAATCTATTTCATCACCTAGGATTATGAGAAAGCCCTTGGTGCCTTTTAAGGACAGCGAAAAGCGTCATATACTTTCCTGTCTCTAGGGATGCGGGATGAAATGTTTATTTTATGTATTTATTTATTTATGTTTCTTAGAAGAATGCACTCGTGTATTTCGAAATTCTCATGAACACATGGTGACTTGCTAGAGAGAGAGAGAGAGAGAGAGAGAGAGAGAGAGAGAGAGAGAGAGAGAGAGAGAGAGAGAGAGAATATGACTGAAGGAAAAAGGAACACACGGAAGACAAAAGGCCAGAATTCCTAATGGACGCGCATCACTTTATACAACAGGACACTGGTGTTGAGTGCGGCGGTTTGATCAATGACAGGATTATAGTGATGGAAGAAAAGAGAGAAAGAGAGAGAGAGAGAGAGAGAGAGAGAGAGAGAGAGAGAGAGAGAGAGAGAGAGAGAGAGAGAGAGAGAGAGAGAGAGAGAGAGAGAGGATGTGGCTTAACGTGCTAAACGAACACAAACTGACAGGCGCGCACTAAACCTGTTCTGCACTCCCGTATCATTAGACAGGTATACATGACATTACTGGCGGCGTGGGTGCGGGGATGGGACAGGACAGGAGGGAGCATTAAGTATTATTTCCGCTGCACTCCCTTCTCTCACTGGCGCTCGACTCTCAGCTGTCTGAACGCTCGTGATTTCTTTTCTTGAGATTTAAGAGTTATTTCGTGTTTACGTATGAAATTACTGGCTACTTGAGAGAGAGAGAGAGAGAGAGAGAGAGAGAGAGAGTGTATGAATTAATTTGGAGTGCATGATAATGAACGGCAGCGTGAGAGTTATGAGGCGCCAGTGTCACGTCACGAGAGAGGGGAGTGGAAGTGGCGGTAAAGACATATCAGCACTTTAAGGTTGACAGGCAAATAGTTTTCCTTTATGAGAAAATAACTCCTATTTTACTCATCAGATGCTTTATTATTTATTACCTCATGTTGGCTTTTGTCCTAAAGAGCTATGCGGTTTAAATTTTCCTTCCGAACGTATATGGACGGTGATCATATGTTAGGCACTGCTGGATCTCAATAAAATGGTATGTTTTATTCACCACAAGAAATTTAAAGACACGTGTCGAAAAATCATTCACTGACACTCAGAATAAGCGGAAAAAAAGGAGCACCCCCAGCTACAAATCAGTATTAATTAGCAAAGGGTTCCAATAAAATTATCAGTGTGGTCACCAAGGATTGACACAGACAGAGCAGTGAACCGGACCTTTACGTTAATACTGATGCTATTTTATCAGATCTGGAGGCTTCACTACTTCCTGGCGGCAGCTTGTCTCTGTTTCAGGACGAACTTAACAAGATGGGATGATGTAATGAGTGAGGGAGGTGAAGACACGTGCTGGTCCTGGCCGCTCCCTCACTCCCTCGCCCTACCATGCCCCGCCATCTGTCGTCCCCGGGGCAACGAGGCTTAACATACATCGTTATGTCCTTAAGGCGACAATTGTGAGACACGCACTGGAGTTGTTCATATCCGGCTTATCATAAACACAAAATAACGCATATGCTACGAACTGAAGCTATTTTGCTACAAAGTGAAGGGTTGAGGAAAGCAATCCTCGTAAACAGTTGCAATAAAAAAAATAAGAAACGTTAAAGTCTGTATGGAGTCTCCTACGATTTCTCTGAATTTTTCGTGTCCTGAATCAAGGTTTTTAGGCGTCCTTTAAACAAGCACAAACATTCATGGCCTGTCGAAACTCTGACGTCAGGCACAGGAATGACACGTCCCACTCTCACTCCTTTCCTGGCGGCGTGAAACAAGCGGCGAAGGGGAGAGGTCGGTCTGCTGATACGCGTTTCTTCCACCACGGAGACACAACGAATTCAGTTTAAACTATAAAGCGGAATGTCTGACGGCACAAAAGGGAGATGTCCTCAGGTTTTCAAGTGGGTCATTGAGGTTTTGTTGGACACAGGGGGCGGGTTAAGCGTGAAGGGTATGTCGTCTACTTATAATTTACATGCCATCATAAAGGTCATGGTGGTGAGTCCCTCGAGGCGCGGCGCGGGTCGTGATCATGCTGTGCCACTCTTGTCATAGGTAATACTCTTAACTCCCTCAATACTGGGACACATTTTTACCCTAACGTTTCTGTACGATTAGACCATTTTATTGACGTTACGAAGGATCTATGGAGGTCAGAAGATTAATGGCCACAATCTTCACTATTCTAATACCCCACATGAGTTTCTGAAGCTGCATAAAATCACCATATAGTATGCAGAATGAATATAAAAGCGCGTCATGGTACTGAAGGGATTAATTCTCGTAGTGGTGGTGGTGAGGATAAGATGGCATGGTGACGTTAGTGGAGGGGATGATGGTGGAGGTGGTGATGGTTGAGGTGGCGGAGTTAGCACTGTAACTGCTGCCGGAGGTAATGACGATGAATGTCAGTCCTCAAAAAGGCTCCACTCTCACTAACCAGCAAAGGAAAGGCAGAGTTTAGTTAGTGTTCCCATATTTAGAAGTGGTGGTGTTTGAGAAATACATTGCTTGTAACCTAAACCAAGTAACCTTTATTACAATCTAACCGAAAGGAGCAGTCAGAGGACACAAACAACACAGCGAGAAGGTGGGGAATTATGCCAATTTGAAGCCTTGAAACCCTGCACCCATCAGTCATCTACACAAAGCTGCCGCGAGACTAAGGAAATTGCGTGCCACATCTTGTTCCATTTTGTGAAATACAGATGCTCTTGTTCTCTTGTGAGAGTCGACACGTCTTGACTTAGCATGAAACAGCTGTTTTGTAATTAGCATCATCTAGAGGGGCTAGCCATGCTGTTGGTGCCACGACCTTCTTCACACAAGGCTCAGTTTCGAGGGTACAAAGCGTGAACGGTGTGGAGGATGAGACAGTGTGAACGTACATTATGATACCTTGTTGTTAAGAGCCACGCCAACGAGAAGGCGGGCATGTGTACGGTTAGATTCCACCATAAACCAGAGATCGCATTAACTTTTACTCGCTATTCTAGAATCAATTTGCAATGGCTGAATTTCGTAAAGTTTACTATCTTCTCGATCCTCCAGAATCACTGTCTACTGCAGTCACCAAGATGGCAAAGATAGGGTTAATTCACATGCTAGGCTTAAACTTGAGTCGGGTTCAGTGTATCAGGTTCTATAAGTTAACAGTTTTTATAAGACTGTCTTTTAAGATGCATATTTCTCCACACAGAAGCGTGGATTTCGTCGTAAAACACACGCTAACACAAAAAGTTGGTCCGATACGCATTTTTTTTTATGAATTTATTTAGTATGTACTTTACTCATTAGTTTTTGCAGGAGGGAGTGGCGGCTCAGTGAGAGCGAAGGGTGTGCACTCACAGGTTATATGGCGGCGCCAGGCAACCATTAACTTTATGAAGTGTTTTATGACTCGGCTGCACTAAGATCCTGCTTCTCACTGTCTTAATTTTGGTAAGTAAACCATTCTGAGCTACTCAGAACAAGCGTCTGGCCTCATTCAAAGACGTGTTTGTAGATGCAATTTCACACGCTAAGAATCACGTAAGTGCAATATCATTTTCCGTAAAACGAGACGTCTTCTTTGTGTGTACGAAAATGTTTTGGAAGTGATAAATAACGCAGTTGATTCCCTGTAATGCTGGAGTAATATTTACACCCTGGGATCACTTTGCTTTCTTAAGTTCCTGGGCTCCTCAACCCCTCCCACTGAGGAAGCAGAGCCAGATGTGGGAGTTTAAGCTTACCATATCACGCGTTTGTGGACAAGAGTACTTTCATTCATTGCTTCAGGATGGCAGTGTTTGAACGGCTTCATGGATTGTGCTCTACCCCTCAACTTAACATGTGTGTGTGTGTGTGTGTGTGTGTGTGTGTGTGTGTGTGTGTGTGTGTGTGTGTGTGTGTGTGTGTGTGTGTGTGTGTGTGCGTGTGTCTGTGTGTAGACTGAAAAGTTAATCAAACATGTTTCCTGGAAGTGTTTGTATTGGTTAGCAAAAACAAAAAATCCTTAGGTCGACAGTTGCATGCGCTACACAAAGATATATGAACACTTCTCACCTCCAGCTGTTATTTTCCTGTGCTTCTTCACGAGCACTGTGGCTGACACTCATTGCTGGTGATGAGTGGGGACAGCTGGTGCGCTCTTGAGCCTGGTGGCCACTAAGCAGGGAAAACACAACCATTCCCTTCTCAGACGATAACTGACTCCCTGCGGAAGAGAAAAAAAGAAGCTTGTGTTGCTATTGCTCAACAGACTAAACAGAAAAGGCAATTCATTCAGGCAATAACTCTATTAAGAGATGATCTCCATCTTAACAGAACAATATCATACCTGAGTATTAAAAAAAAAAAATCACAAACCATCTTTGTCTCTTAACTTTATTCTGCAAAGTTTAAGATAATTTAGCGTTCCTTCAGTGATTACCGTGTCCAATATTAACACGTACATCCATTCACCTTGATTTGAAATGTTCAAAGAAAATTTGAGCTAGAATTAAATTTCAAGGTGGGCAAGTCAAAGGCTGCATAATACAATTCTAGTTATACCATTTTTTGGGGGCGAAGAATCATTAACCACTTAACCAATACTACCTGATTATCCATTCGCATCAGACGCGTGTATGTCAGTCTCGTAACGAGAAGACGTGCAGGTATCGTGCCACTTGCCACGTATTAGCACTCCCTTCAAAGGTGAGCAGCTCAGTGTTGCCATGGGGTGTAGTACTTCTGGACAGTACTGGCTGTTACCGGGTTGCTGCTGCTGCTGCTGCTGTGCTGTGAAACCTGAACTTCAGTAAACATGAAATCTCTTAGTAAACTCTTAAGTTTGAAAGTTGCATGTGGGATTAATAATAATAAAATATAGGCTATAATTTCAATGCATGATGACCATACGTACGTACTTATGTATGTCAGTATTGACAGCCTTATCCATATTGTATGCTACACAACAGTTGCTATTAACATGCGTGGCGAAGACAGTACGGACCTGTCAGCATACCTTCTCTTGATTACGGCAACTGCGCCACCGGCTTTCTGTCCTTCAACCACGCGAGCAACATTCATGAGTCGCCAAGTGTTGTCCTCTGTTTCTCGTCACGCCAGCCACACATTCCCACGGGAATACCAAATCTCTTCTTCAAGTGAGAGCATTGTCTATCTTGTCACGAAAAGGTGTCTGCTACAAAAACAAAAATAACAAGTTAGTCAAGCTTTTAATATGTCTACTGTTATTAAAGCGGTCAACACCAACAATTGTTATGCAGTACTACCATAAAAGAAGGAAGCAGAAACATCATAACTATTTGTAACCCCGACTACCGCCGCCATCACCACCACCACCAATGACAGACATGACTAATGCTATGACTACAAATGCAAAAAAAAAAAAAAAAAAAAAAAAAAAAAAAAAAAAAAAAAAATGGAACGGGAAAAATAAGAACAACAAAGAAAAGGAAGATAAAGACGGTGACAACGCCGACAAAGTCTACGAAGTAACACTGAAAGATGCTGAACCAACATCTGCTGCCTTGATTACCACAACAATTACTACAACCATCTGAAATATGTGGCCATGTATCACGCTGACTTTTCGAGAAGAACAAAGCTACGAACACAGCGACGTAGACACACTACTCGCTCTTATATAAACTGCCAACTCCGCACTCGTAGTGAATACTGACGAAGTAGAGGGAAGTACTACAGACGAGGGTGGAATGCAACAATGGGGAACCAAGATGAAGATTAGCAATAGCTTATGGTGTGATGAAATATAAGAGAGGACTGAATGATGAATCTTACAAGAACGTGATCCGTATCTGAGGTTAGTAATATTCCTTTTTTGACTGCATTTGTGTAGTACTGCAAGATTGTTTCGCAAAAATTCCGGTGAAAACAAGAGAATTTGAAGGATCTGAGCTTCTGAAGACTTGCAGACTTGGGTAGATGAGGAGTACAGGACGATGCAATGAGAACAATAATAAATAGTATTGTTTATGGACCGTGTAAAGTCGTCAGAGGTACTAGACTGGAAAAAAACAAACAAAAAAAACCCTATGTTCCCTAACTGCCACTACTTCTAACGGTCACAAAGATGTTGAGTCGGCTTTTCAAGAGCATTTCTCCTTTTGGTCATGTGGTAATCTTATTAATTTGTTACTAGAACCATAAAAAAAAACAATTTTGAAAATCATTGTAATCTCAACAAGAGTCTTTTGAATGTTGTGAATGTGCGGCGCAGAAGTGTCTCAGAACACTGTGCTTACTGTTATGACCTTGAGTGGGTGGAAACACGCCTCACAAACCCTCCCCTTCTGGCTGAGGTGTGCGGGGCGTGATGCGTGTCCAGGTACAGGTCATCGCCTCCACCTGCTGGGAGCCACAAGGTCATGAGGGACTGGTGGGTAGACAGACCTTACCCATACAAGTACCTTGAAGGTTACTAATTCTCTTTATGTAATGCAGTAACTGCTGACTACAATAACAACATTGGCAAACACATCAACAACACTAAGAAGAGGAAAAACGACAAGAAGAGCAATTGCAACAGCAAAAATAACAATAACAATAACAATAACAATAACTTTTATCATTAGGAGTAACAAAGTGAATTAAAAGAATTTTCTCGTTCATGGTTACATTTTGTTCATGTGATTCTATACATGCATACACAGCATACATATTTCATCTTGTATACCCACATGATGCATGATTTTACTCTTAGATACGATAAAGCAGGATTAAGTTTCAGCTGTTGCTTCTCTTACTCTCTGAAAAAAAAAAAACTATAGTTGAAGTGCACAATATATTCCCTCGCAAATTTCCTCAGCCTTACTCTTTGTTCTCACATTCCATACAGATCAGGTTTCTCTCAAGTGGAAGCAAACAGGTTTACCTCGTGAGATGATTTCCTAGTTTCTTTGCAGGAAATATTTACGTCCTGTACACCTTCACAGCTAGACTCGCCTTGAGCAAGCAGTTATCATTTGTTTTTGAGCGGGTAACTGAATGAAGCGAGTGGCCATAAACGTCAGCAATATGGCATTATATGATGTAAGGAGTAAATGGTAATGTGAAAACAACAACAAATTGATTAAACTCTCTACTGATGGACAACTTTTCCCATTTATAACTTTTAGACTCACTTTTATGCTGCAGACACTTCCAATGTTTTGCAGGCTGGCATAGACAAAATAACGTTAATTTTTGTTTATCTGAAGTTTGTTTGAATTAATGATGACACACAATTGACAGAGTTATTACTGAACTTTTCATTCGCCAGTCGCAGTCAATACATACTTTGGAACACGATGAGATAGCAATAATTCATCACACTGGACAGAAAATAGTGAGGAATGTACAGGAACCAATAAAATATGACAAAAAAACAAACAAACTACAAATGAGCTGTGTGGAGACTCTAAAGGCGACCAAGAAAAACTGAAAATGTTACACCAGCACCACTGAGGATCACTATTTGAACTTTTCCTTTTAATTCTCCTGTATGTTAACAAATGCAAAGGTCAGTGTGTTACTTTTTCCTGGTAAGAGTAGTGCGTTATCTCATGGCGGATGTGTGGCTGCTTTAGGTTCACAGGCGGAGGCGGTGATGGAGGTGGAGGCGGCGTGTCCACACCTCCACTACGAGAACGTGACTCAGGAGGTGGTGTACGCCTGGTCCTTCATCGATGCCCTCTACTTCTCCATGACCGTCACCACCACTATCGGTAAGAGCCTGCTCCTTCTCTCCTTCCCCTCCCTCTCTCTTTTTGTTTCTCGTTCTTGAAATGTAATACAAAGTTTCATCATTACATTTTTCTTTTTAACAAATCTTTTCTTTTCTCTTTAATTAAGCAGTCCAGATGATAAAGGTAAGTATGTGACTGTCTTCTGTCTTCCACCAACTTAACCATTCACTATAAAAAATATAAATAACAAGATAATTATTTACGAACGATAATTTCTGTGTCCTATATGTGTCTCTTCCCTCCCACCTCCAGGGTACGGCCACCTCACGCCATCGGGGTCATGGAGCCGCATCGTGTGCATCCTGTACTCCCTGGTGGGCATCCCGCTCACTGGCATGCTGCTGGCGTGGACATCAAACTTTTTCGGCGATAAACTTCTACAATTATTTAAGTCCAGGGTGAGCTGCTTTATTTGAGATTATTACTAGATCTTCTGTGACTTTGCCTTCGTGAACAGTGCTTAATAACTGCCACTAACACCTCATTCTGGCTTGTGAATGCTACCTTCAGCCATCTTTGATTCTCTACATCTCACAGCTAAGCGACGAGAAGCAACATTCCCACACGTTCATCGCCGCAGCCACCGTCATCTACATCACGCTTGGGTTCGTGGTGTTCATCTTCCTTCCGTCAGCGTTATTCTCCTCGCTGGAGGGTTGGAGCTACCTGACAGCCGTCTATTACAGCTACATCACCCTCACCACTATTGGATTCGGCGACTATGTTACTGGTGGGTCCATGCAAGAGGCTGGTGGAAATATGTGTGTGTGTGTGTGTGTGTGTGTGTGTGTGTGTAACATTCTAGTTTAGGAGTTTTCTGACAAGTAGGTGACAAGAAGACTAAATCAGGTTGTGTGTGTGTGTGTGTGTGTGTGTGTGTGTGTGTGTGTTTCACTGATCTGCTGCAGTCTCTGACGAGATAGCCAGACGTTATCCTACGGAACGAGCTCAGAGCTCATTATTTCCGATCTTCGGATAGGCCTGAGACCAGGCACACACCACACACCGGGACAATAAGGTCACAACTTCTCGATTTACATCCCGTACCTACTCACTGCTAGGTGAACAGGGGCTACACGTGAAAGGAGACACACCCAAATATCTCAACCCGGCCTGGGAATCGAACCCCGGTACTCTGGCTTGTGAAGCCAGCGCTCTAATCACTGAGCTACCGGGTGTGTGTGTGTGAGTGTGTGTGTTAATCAGCCTGCACGTCTCTCTCTCTCTCCAGGTAATGAATTAGAGGGATCAAAGCTATATGCGTACCAGATCGGAGTCATTCTGTGGATCATGGTGGGTCTCGGGTACTGGGTGATGGTGGCCAACTTCATCACCAAGGCTCTCAAGTCCAAGCGTCTCACTGCCTCCATGAAGCGCCGAGCCGAGGAGATGAAGAAATTGATGCAGCAAGTTGGCGTGAAAAACCATGACCCCGCCTTCCTCCGCCAGCATTCCAAGGCCACCGTCAATCTCATGTTGCAGGTGAGGAGGCCAGGGTAGGGGGACCAAGGACAGCTTGATCCCATATCGACACGTAATAGTTAATGCAATACCTGAACCATCCGCCTTGACACATAATAACATGAACACCATGCATATTCTAAGACAACCGCACAATAAGTGGAAGATTCAAATGCATCCTTCGTAGTCTGCGTTTTCGATATCGTTTATCGTGATATTTTTTTCCGTTATCGCGCACAGCTATGCCCTTGGCCGATGCTCCTCTTGCATATTAAAAGAAGCACGTCCCTTTGCAGCTAAGCAACGTCCTCGCCGTGCAAGACATGGGGAATGACGAGGCTGCAGAGATGGAGGGAACCTCAGACACCACCGACACTGTAACCACCGGGCCATCCTCCCCGTCGGCCTACTCTCCCACGCTCTCCCCCGGGGGCATTCCAGGCATCTCATCCTTGTTCGGAGCCGGTCTGTCGCACAATACGCCACTCAGCCACCTGATGGGTCCTCTCAGAAGGGAGGTGGGTGTTTCCTTCTCTCATTGTTCTTACTAATCCTCAATCACATGATCTACTAATCTTTTTTTATCATTCTCTTACTAGATTGTTATATTGCTGTTCATGGTCCTCATCACTGCGCCTATAACTCAATTTTTCTTTAATAAACACGCCTTTCCCTAATTCTCAGTAACGTCAATCTATTTTCTTTTTAGGTTGTAACATGTCACTACTTCTTTCTCCCCAAAGACCACATGCAGCTCCCGATTAAATGATGGTATATATGAATGCTGAAAATGTGCAATAATTGTGGAGATGTGTCAGGTGAATTTATATCTTTGGGTTGGTATGCGCTAAGAACACATCATCTATTGGTTCATTGTCTCTTCTAGGACCACGGTGAGAAAAAGAACACAGAGGAATATACCGAAGTGACAGTAAGGTATACGTCTTAAACACGAGACCCACACAACCACACCCATTCCTAAGTGTCAAGTAACCACCACTGACATACAGACCACTCACTCACTCCAACCTGTCCCTCACTCCATTAACACCTGTAGCTGTGACGTCTTCAGTTGACAAAGCTTTCCTGTTTCTGCGAAAGTAACTTTTCGTGATCGTTGAAATGCATGTCTTTCTCCGTGTTTATGTCAATAACAAAATCTCTGTCGCATGAACGAGAAGAACCAAGCTCGTGAGTAAATAATCTGCTAAGGTAACTGTTTCCTGTATGAGAGCTCCAGGCCCACCTAGCCTCCTCCACGGACAGAAGAGGCGCGCACGAAGGCCACTCGCGGCTCACCAAGCTTTGCTTATAATGTTACATGTTCTAGTTTAGTCAACTCTCTGATATATATCTGTTGTGTGGAAAATTACTAATCTTCTCCTCTCCCCTCTCTCTCTCTCTCTCTCTCTCTCTCTCTCTCTCTCTCTCTCTCTCTGTGTGTGTGTGTGTGTGTGTGTGTGTGTGTGTGTGTGTGTGTGTGTTGTTGAGCAGTTTAGCATAAAACAACCTTCGCGTTGAGATGCAGAGCGCATGATCCACGTTCTGGGGGGTGTCAGTGTGTCAGTGCGTTGCGAGGCCTGGTGTGGCTGTAATGTGCCGCGCCCCGGGCTGTGTTGATGTGTTCAGTGTGCTGTCTGTGTCTTTGGTGGTGGACATAACCATCTGATCTTGTTACAATAAGTTTATTTCTTTTCTTCTTTAACAAGATATTTTTCTCGGCATGTTCGCTCTTTTATCTTATATTCGCCATGAATATATGAAAATGTATGCTATATGATTCTCAGCAAAATTATGATACTACTTCATTGTGTATTTATATAAAAGCTTTCGCAAAAACGATATTTGTCTTAGATGATATTGCAATAACCAGTTACATAAGATAAATGCTGACCGTTTAGCTGCGCTGCTGCATGCTACTTTGATCTCACGAAAACAGCTTTTTTCCTTCATGACTCTCACCCATCTGTTCTCTCCTCACCGCTGACAGTTTAATTTGAATAACTCCATGCTGCCCGGAACCTACAAGAGCGCCAGTGAATATAGCATCGATGTCATGGACGAAAAAGTCAGCGACCACTGCAGCGCCAGCAAAGAAACACTTCCCATCAGCAACAAGAAAAAAGTGTCGCCATGACCAGCGGCGCCACATCCCTGTTTGTCCCCCGCCCGGCACAACGCCTGCTTCTCCAGGTCATCTGTCTCCACGTCTACCAATACTACCTAACTGACTCTTGGGTGGGACTTCGTTGTACGTAATAATGCAGTGATGATTGTTACAAAAAAACTGATGATGATACCCTGACTCATATAAGTTTCATTCCACGTCATTTCCGGCACTTCATGTAGTTTGTAACGTACGTGGGATACTCAACAATGAGGTTCGTGTCCGTGTTCGTGTCCGTGTCCGTGTTTACTTGAATCAGTGAATCACCATCCTTAAAAGTACTGTAATGCTTTAGTATTCGCGAAAATTATTGTACTCCAACCAGACAATCGACAACAGTTACCCAACAAGTTCAGTTACCCATCATACAAGGTGAACATAGTTTAAGGACTAATGTTAGATCCAATACAACCAAAAAGCACATAAGTATGTTTGGAAACAAATGTTATAATTTTCACTCACATCTACAAATGTTTACAATGCTCTTACACTCCAACGGGTACACACGGAAATGTTACTATTTGTTGATACATGTTTCGTCTGCCATGTTGTGTGTTGACTAACTTGGATAGCAGACAAGAAACATATAGAGATGAGATATTCTGTTCTTTACTAAATATGTTTTAACTCCTGCATGGGATTCTAAGTAACATTGTCTACTTTAGGTGGAGGTTTAAAACTAATATAAACTATAACATGTGATAAACGACCCGACTGTGCTTCCGGGTCAAGATTTCTAATACGAGGAAAATGAAAATGTGGGAGCCAGAAAAAGATAAGACATTCACACGTTCAAACACCTGCACTCTACCAGGAGCGGATCAGTGCTTCCCTGATATTGATACACACAAGTTACCTGGCGAGCAGGCGGAGGGCTCACCACTGATGCTCCCTCGCCCACACCACCTCATAGCAGCAGGATCTCTCGTGGTACCTCAAGGAGAACCTTAACTTCTTAACTGGGTTGATTTCACTGAATATAACCTTGAAGCCGTAACACTTGAGGTATCCAAAGTAAGCCCACATCTTTTGTCGCACAATGGACGCACCTGTGACGAGACACACGATTGATTGATTGATTGATTGACCTAGTGATTGATTGATTGATGTTACAGTCCAGCTCAAAACTAAAACAACTACACAGTATACGAGTATATATATAGGTTGTTAAACTTTTGATACGTCATTAGAAAAAAGTATTTTTTATAAAGGATTGAGGGTTTTTATTTTCCAGATACAATTTTTATATGAAAACTGGAATGGGAATGGATGATGCTTAGTTTCTAAAGACCTGGGCATTCCATCTCTTTGTTTCTCATACAATGACTTTGGAAGTATTACATAAACTGTTGTTATTATGAGATGCTAGTTTATCTTTACCTTATAATCGAGAGAGAGAGAGAGAGAGAGAGAGAGAGAGAGAGAGAGAGAGAGAGAGAGAGAGAGAGAGAGAGAGAGAGAGAGAGAGAGAGAGAGAGAGAGAGAGAGAGAGAGAGAGAGAGAGAGAGAGAGAGAGAGAGAGAGAGAGAGAGAGAGAGAGAGAGAGAGAGAGAGAGAGAGAGAGAGAGAGAGAGAGAGAGAGAGAGAGAGAGAGAGAGAGAGAGAGAGAGAGAGAGAGAGAGAGAGGCCTAGTGTGTCTGTACAAACCTCTATTGGCATGAAGCTCCACTCCGATCTGCTTCACGTTCTTGAGGAGGTTGGGGTTGTGTTTGATGACGTCCATGAAGAAGTGGTCCTCGAAGCCCTCCACGTCCAGCTTCAGGTAGTCGATGGTGGTGTTCTCCAGCTCCAACAACTTCAGGATCGTGACGTACCTAGCCATCTGAAGGGTCGGGGAGAGTCAAAGGAAGAGTCATGAGCTTGTAGATAAGAGATAAAGAAGCATGAGTCAATTAGGAGCCTGGATTTAAGAGGAAGCAGCGTGAGGTTTAGATATAAGGGAGCTCAATGCCAAGAGGGAGGAAGATGAGGAACACACACACACATACATACATACACACACACACACACGGTAGCTCAGTGGTTAGAGCACTGGCTTCACAAGCCAGAGGACCGGGGTTCGATTTTCCGGCCGGGTGAAGATATTTGGGTGTGTCTCCTTTCACGTGTAGCCCCTGTTCACCTAGCAGTGAGTATGTACGGGATGTAAATCGAGGAGTTGTGACCTTGTTGTCCCGGTGTGTGGTGTGTGCCTGGTCTCAGACCTATCCGAAGATCGAAAATAATGAGCTCTGAGCTCGTTCCGTAGGGTAACGTCTGGCTGTCTCGTCAGAGACTGCAGCAGATCAAACAGTGAATTACACACACACACACACACACACACACACACACACACACACCTACATACGTACACACACAAACACACACACACTCTCTCTCTCTCTCTCTCTCTCTCTGAGCTCGCTCTGTAGGGTAACGTCTGGCTGTCTCGTCAGAGACTGCAGCAGATCAAACAGTGAACACACACACACACACACACACACACACACACACTGGATAAGTGTAGATATGGAGACGGGACCACACGAGCATAAAGCCTAGGCCCTGTAAAACTACAACTAGGTAAATACAACTAGGTAAATACACACACACACACACACACACACACACACACACACACATACACTTCCAACTAACCTTGGGGTTGGTGTGGAGGCGATCATAGCTGGCGATGCCTATGTCATAGAACATTACATTGGGAGAACGTCGGTGTGTTGGTTTCTTGATGGTGGGGTCGAAAGAATACACCTGTCAATGGAAACACCGTAACTGTCAATAGATCTTGTTTCTTAATGTATAGATATACACAAGGCGCCTTTTGTGGCTGCATGAAAGGTTAGGTTTTTTTTTAACCTTCCTCCACTTTGTATTAAGAGAGAACGATACCTTTAAATCATTTGCTTGAAGGTATTTACAGATTGCAGGTTCGGAGAAGGAGCTTAAGATGTCCACTATAACACAGTACACATAAACATGCACAACTTTAGCTTCAATTCAAATTAATTTCATATAATGACACAATTTTTTCTACCTAAGATATCTTTTCCAACAGTGCACTCACTCGTATACACACTGTCATTGTCACGTACCGCTCCGCTCCATGTGCCCTAATTTTCCTGGTGTCCTTTCATATACTCCGGTTATCATTGGTCCAGACAGTCTTGAGAGAAGTAGTCGTCAGATTAACTATAGGTAAAGTCAGACTTTACTAGTAATTTAGATGGTGAGGGATGCTGGGACTCACCTTACATTGAAACCTCTTATCCAGATCGTCATCGAAGGAGAAGTCTTCAGCGATGCCGAAGGAGAGAACAACACAGCGGCCAGGCTCCACTCTGAACCTGTCATCCATGCACATCCACTTCTCTCCGCTGAAGTAGGTCCTGTCGGGCACGAGCTGACCGCCCACCATCACCTTCAACACACCCACACCAGTACTTTTCTTAGAATGTTGTCAATGTTATAGTGGAGCTGATGAAAACGACACGGAAACTGCTGCACACTCTTGACCAAACTTTATTAGCAATAAAAATGGCATACTTGATTACGGTTTCCTTAAAGGTTAGTAGAGTTAACCAAAAGTCTGGGACATATGTCTTGAAACCTCCTCTTAAAAGAAGTCAAGGCAAAACATTTCAGTCTAACAGTGAACGTATACAACAATGAAGAGAGATAAATAGCAGATGATTAATAATGAACAGCAATGATGATGTTTGGTTAATCACCGTCAGTCATCTATATAGATGATCAAAGTGGAATTTGCAAATACTATGTCAAGGGCAGGCGTGTTCTGCTTGCACACCAGCTTATACCAGACCGTGCTGTGAAGAATTTGAATAAGATAATAGCCATTGCAGCAGGAGATGTGCCGTGTTGGAGACATCAGTGACATATTTCCATGCTTTTATTTTGTTTATCAATCTACTTCATTTCACTAATAAATCTATGTTCTGGTGCTGGTGTGGTTTTTGTTTATGCCAATAACGAACTCACTTAGTATGACCGTCACCAAATTGGGGATTCCCGAAATCAGGAAAATAACGAGATCAGGACTGAGGTGTTGGTGGTGTCCGTTATCACGTTTGTAAGGCTCGCAAGTGGAAACGTTACCAAACAACAGTGAAGCTGACCCTTTCATATACATCATGCATGTGTACTTGTACATCTCTTTGATGTGTGTGCAATTTTTTGTTGGAAGAAAGTGATAAAAACGTACCGGTCTCTCACAGTGCAGCTGGCGGCGGTCGATGAAGTTGTAGTAATCATCAGCATTTCTCATTGGAGGCGCAGTACAGTTGATCTTCCCTGCATGAACCAGATAATGTGTCTGTTAAAATCTGCGTGACATGTAAGAAATATTTTCCTTCATCATTAGCGTGTTTTTTTTTATGTACATGACTTGACTTATATTAAAACTTAAATTAGAAAGGAACAAGAAATAAATAGAAATCTTGAACAAAGCTTTGCCATGCGATGTTAAAAAAGGATTCTATTTTTTCTTTTAGGACTATTTTTCCTAATTAACATTGTTATCTTAGCAAATGGGACTGGAAGTAGGAGTCTTGAACAAACACTTATGATATACTAAGATGGCAACCTTCCCTTCATTTTATAATTGGCAGTTCTTTTCTGATGTTTACAGCTCAAAACTCTGAATGAAGAGAGAGTGAAAACAAAAAACTTAAAACAGAGGTGGTACAATATGAAAGGTAAAATGTACCCCAGTCCTCGTCCTGCTGAGGGGCCTGCCAGTCCCTCTCCCACTTGCTCCAAACAGAGTCTCGTTGTGTTTGGCGCGGCACGTGCAGGCCAGACAGCAGCGTTGAGAGATACTGATGCAAACTGACGTGGCAGGTGGGAGACATTAATAAAACATTGTGGTGCAGGGAGACATCAACACTGTCATACAGAAGACCGCGCCACTGGCACGAATATCAACTAAATACTATTGCTGCTGATGCTGCTGCTATTACTACTACTATTACTACCATTTCCAATACTACTATTTTGTAAGCAAAGACGAAAAAGCAAAACAAAACTGCATATCATCAAACATGCCTGCTCATATACACTATATATATATATATATATATATATATATATATATATATATATATATATATATATATATATATATATATATATATATATATATATATATATATATATATATATATATATATATATATATATATATATATATATATATATATATATATATATATATATATATATATATATATATATATATATATATATATATATATATATATATATATATATATATATATATATATATATAGATATATAGATATAGATAGAATAGATAGATTCTTGTATAGATGAAGCTAGAGAAGGGAACATTGGAGAGAGAGAGAGAGAGGTTTGAGGCAAGGCGAAGGAGGAAAGAAGAGTAAAGGAACAAGAGAGAGAAAGAGAGGACGTGGTGCAAGAAATTATTCCGTTTTTTCCTGAACTATATTTTCTTCGTTCTTGACCATAAATTCCTTCCTCCCCACTGCTGCCTCCATCCCTTGCCTCCCTGTACTCCACTTCCCCGATTACATTCGATACTTCTCCATTCTTAATGAAAATAATACTCATATATGTGTATTTCATTACTTCTTAATATACAACTTTTCCAATTAATCTATCTATTTCTTCCTCTTCAGACTTTTCTCCCTGGAGCAGCGTCACGGATATGACTCTCTCTGTACTGCTGTGATACGTAAAACAAATATCCACATCCACATCCACAACCACGGGTATGGAGCAATCTACAACCGCATCTTCATTCGCGTATATCATTATTTAAAGCAGATACTCAAATTATTTCTCGCGGCTCTAACATACACACAAAAGCACTGGTAGGATTTACTCACAGAGAGAGGACAGATAATCCTGCCAGCACGCCGCACAGGAGGCCCTGAGGCACAGCTCTTCTCTGAGCCAAAGTCACCTGAAGAGAGAACAGTTATTGACATCATAGCGGTGGTGGTGGCGAGGGGAACAGGGACAGTACTGTTAGGGAATGGATGACGGCGCTGAAGAAGGATGAAAGTGCTGTCCATTCTGAGGCGACACATGTGACTACTATAACTCAAACCGAACTCAAGAACCTGCTTCATCCTGTGCGAGGCCAGAGCTAGAAACGACGAACTACAGGACCGCTGAATGACTGGAGGTTTCTCTTGCTGTGGAATGTCTAAATTCCGGGTTTTTTTCCTGGTTCGTTTCACGGTCACCTCACCTCACGAGGAGTTGTCGCAACCTTCCTCTCCAGTAAAAGCTGTGTGTGTTAGCTTCCTTATCTTAGCCGATATGACTTAACATTTATTGGGAAAAAAGTTGTTCAAACAAATTATCAGAAAAGTCAAGTAACGGAAAAATAATGTCAAAATATTATAGATCGCCATTCAGTTTTAAAGATGAACTTAATGATTTCATAAAAAAATGTAGGTAAAACATCTGGGGGGCTTCGATATAAACCAAACATCACGAACAGATCTTGTACACTATCAAACTTAAAACTTTCTTGTGCATCAGAGAACTTGATAAGTGTTTCACAAAAAAATACCTTCATAAATCCTGTTTGGTCTACAAAAGAAGTAACAGATAAGTTGACGGTACGTAACAATGGATTCTCGAAAGTTTTAGATGCACTACCTTCAACAGGTCCTGGTGGAAGTTGTTTGGTTTTCAAGCATTTTTCATAATCTAAGGGAGAGTGTAACAATGTTTAAGTCACCCCTAATACACTACCACGAACCTTTAAAGAGAATGTAAAAAGTTAAGGGCTAACATGCGTAGGATCAACTGTTACTGTTGTCTTCAGGTACGGACAATTGTTTATATATTTTTTGTCTTTTCACGAGGTTTTAGTGAGACAGTGGCAGGGAAGCAGCAGCAGGTGTGCACTGAAGGCATTAATTATGAGATTACCAAGATCACAGGCGTTGGCTGAACATAATTAACGCATGTGGGGAGGGATAATTTAGTTCTTACATGTCATTATCTTCTATTACAAGCTGCACCATACAGAACAATAAACCCGCCGGAAAGCTCCTCATGGACGAACATATTCACATTTTACACTGATCAGAGGTGAGCCAAAGCTTATTTCTTTCTATTAGGAAATTTTATCCACATTTGGCTGAAATGTAGCGCATATCATAGTATTCATTGTTAATCCTCTCAGTGCTAATCAAAATATGGAGTGCATTCTGTTATTTAGTTTGAACAGCCCCACATTATTTTAGTAAGTAACTATGAAACTACAGACATCAAAATATACATATCTCGGCTATTCCACCACTTCCTGCTACCACGCGTATGTTACAAAACTATTCTTGAAACCTGCTATATAATGATACTCGTAGATTACTTCTCTAAACAAATATGAAACTACAGACATTAAATTACGTATCTCGGCTATTCCACCACTTCCTGTTCCCACGCGTGTCTTACAAAATCATTCTTGAAACCTGTTACATAATGATACTCGCAGCGTCAAAAAGAGACACTCACCCATATCAGAGTCATCATCCACCCAGGCAGAAAGAGATGAAGAGTTTACCACCGCTCTAAATTAATGGCCGTGTGATTCGCTGGTGGTGCAACAAGAATGAGGTGGCAGGCCTTCACGCACCGCTCATCACCAGTACGGCCGTCTGGCAGCCTCGAGGAACACTGCAGCTAAGTGTTTTCTTCGCGTACCCGAGGCAAAAAAGGAAAGAAAACGGATTGCGGTGTTTACTTAGCTGATTGCCTCCGATGATGTCTCCCCAAGGCATGCCAAGGTGCGGTAAGTGTTGCCCATCTTTACGAAACTCATTTGTTTTATAAAGCTATTAACCCCTTCAGTAGTGGAACGCATTTTTATCATGAATCTTTAGGTGTGACTAGACGATTATATTTACATTATGAACTATCTATGGAGGTCAGACGAATAATGGCCAGAGTCTTCACTATTTCAATCCCCACATAAGTTTCCGAAGCTGTATAAAAACGCCAAATAGTACATAACGAGAAAAAAAAATATGAAAAAGTGTCTTGGTACTGAAGGGGGTTAAAGATGAACGGCGAGTTAATACAATGTTACCATGCATCAGAAAATGGAGCAGGAGTCATACTTGTCAATGCAGACGTCTAAGGATACCACTACACTACGGGGCCGAAGAGCATGAAGGTTTTACTACAAGTAGGAGTCATAGTTGTCATAGCAGACATCTCATTATACCACTGCAATACAGGACAGAGAAGTACGAAGGTTTTTACCACATGCAAGAGTCATAGTATTCCTATTAGACGTCTCATTATACCACTAAACTACAAAACAAACCAGCACGAAGGATTTTACTACATGCAGGAGCCATAGTATTCACAACAGCCGTCCCATGATACCACTACACTACAGGACAGAGGAGCATGAAGGTGTTTACTACAATTTACTGACAATTTCTCCTCTCTTCCAAGGTAACCACAACATATTGGCGGCAGCTTTACTACAGGGAGATATACATTGTAGTTTTCCGTGCCCCGCCTGGTAACTCTTCTAGTCCTGCCTTCATAACTGGATTGCGTTCATCCCTCTTCTCTCATTTTTTTATTTTTTTTAGCTTGTGTTTCGCCCCTGCCTTCCGCGGGGGTGAGGGGCAGGAAGCGGCAGTGTTCCAGGCCGGTGTGGAGGCGGTAGTAGCCTGGGAAATGTTTTGGCAGCATTGACCTAGTAGGAGGAATTTTATGCCTTACTCTTTGAAATACTCTCTCTCTCTCTCTCTCTCTCTCTCTCTCTGTGTGTGTGTGTGTGTGTGTGTGTGTGTGTGTGTGTGTGTGTGTGTGTGTGTGTGTGTGTGTGTGTGTGTGTGTGTGTGTGTGTGTGTGTGTGTGTGTGTGTGTGTGTGTGTGTGTGTGTGTGTGTGTGTGTTTGCGCGTATCCTATTGTGTGTCTTTCAACGTATATAATCATGTGGTTTTCTTTCCGTATCTATATTTGAACATTTTCCCCTTCATTGTGTGTGTGTGTGTGTGTGTGTGTGTGTGTGTGTGTGTGTGTGTGTACGTGCAAACCCTCTTTCTATGTAGTCTAATCATGTATAATTATAAAGCAAGACACTTCTTCGAGGGAGAGCCACCTGCCTCCCTGTCTGCGCCACCTCTGGGACACCGAGATAAACAAACTAGTCCAAACCGAGGCAGGAAGTGGCATTGTAATTCCCTCATATCCACTTTGTGCTTCTGAATGATAGGTTATTCATGATATGCGGAGGCGAAATATAGCATGGAATTAACGAAGATGAATAGGAGAGAGAGAGAGAGAGAGAGAGAGAGAGAGAGAGAGAGAGAGAGAGAGAGAGAGAGAGAGAGAGAGAGAGAGAGAGAGAGAGAGAGAGAGAGAGAGAGAGAGAGAGAGAGAGAGAGAGACACACACACACACACACACACACACACACACACACACACACATACCTTTTTCCTTCCTCTTTCCCGTATATCCGTCTCTTCCTTCAACAACATTCGCCTCTGAAAAGATTGACAAGGGGGGAGGGAAGGAAAAAGTCTTTGTCCTCCACTGTCATTAACCCCTTCAGTACTGGGACACACTTTTACCATGAGTTTTGTGTACGATTAGACCATTTTATTGACATCAGGAAGGGTCTATGGAGGTCAGAAGATTAATGGCCACAGTCTTCACCATTCTAATCACCACGTAAGTTTCTGAAGCTGTATAAAATCACCAAAGAGTAAGCAGAATGAATATAAAAATGCGTCATAGTACTGAAGGGCTTAAAGAGGATAGTGATAATGGTGACGATGATGGTAATGGTGGTGATAAATCCTTGAGGAAAACAATAAGAGTACTATGTAGAGTGAAAAAAAAAAAAATGAGAGGATGAGGAGAAAATTGAACCTTTTCAGTATTGGAAAGCATTTTTTACCATGAATTTTGGGTATGACTGGACGATTTTATTTAGATTAAGAAGGGGCTATAGAAGTCAGGAGATTAATGGCCAGAGTCTTCACTATTCTGATCCTAACACAAGTATCTGACGCTGTATAAAATCATCGAATCGTAAGCGGAATGAATATGAAAACGCGTCATGGTACTGGAGGGCTTAACATAAATGACTCTGTCCCACAAATCGCAATGAAGTCGACGGATGCAAAAGTTCACAAGGCAGGAAAGAGAGTTGATAGTTGAACAGTTATTGCGAAATGGAAATTGAGCAGTTATCATAAAAACGAGATAGATAGATAGATAGATAGATAGATAGATAGAGAGAGAGAGAGAGAGAGAGAGAGAGAGAGAGAGAGAGAGAGAGAGAGAGAGAGAGAGAGAGAGAGAGAGAAGCAGCCCGGCAGTCGCTCAGGGATACGTAATTCTGGCACATTTTTCGCGTCTACAAATTTCATGGCTTCCCGCAGTTCGTAAATCCTGGGGTTCAGAGCACTTCGAATCGGAATGAAATGGCATGACGGGAATTTTTCATTTATTAAATGCCAAAAGAAATGCACCTTTATGTCACGCCATGAGCCACCATGTTTAAAGGGAGTAAGTAGTTTAGTATTCATTTTAATCATGTTTTCTTTAACCACGTCCTCGCTACACACTGGTTTGGATTTGCGGTAAATTTTTTTTATCCTTCAAAATAAATCAAAAGTAAGGTCACTCACTCACTTTAGCTGAAAAAAAGATGGAAATATTTGCTTTCACGTCGAGTTTGCTCCTATTTTCCAGGAAGAGCATTTTCCTGCAAATTGATAGAAATTAAATTAAGAATAAATAGATATTTTCTTTTTTATGTAGATGAGAAGTCCAGCCAAGGGCAACACAATGTTAAATATAAAGGCCCAATTGAGTGCTGGTTCTCGAAAGATAAGAATGGCTAGACAAAATTAGGGAACAAATAAATAGCAGAAATATAAAGTGCATGAGACTCAGGAGATGGAAGGCTCCAGTCAGTACCTTTTGTGGGCAACCTCTCTATCATGTATAGTACGAGAAGATAGATGAATAAATAAATAAGTAAAATAAATAAAAAAATGAATAAAAACAATAAATAAATAAGTAAAAGAATAAAGAAATTAATAAAAACAAACAAATATAAATCGATAAAAACAAGAAAGTAAATAAACAAAATGAAATAAAAATGATAGGAATAAAATGTTGAGTGAAACATAAATGAATAAATAGAAAAAATAGATAAAATAATCATTCTTTTATTCGAGGAAACAAAACAAGGTAGAGCAGTGAGCTAATCTTTGCGGGTTTTGTTGCGTGAAATGAAGTGAGTAAAACAGCGACGCGTGTTCAGATTACAAACGCGGCTTGGAAAGGACTTCTGTAAACAGGGAACGTTTGTCTATAAAAGAGAGAGTTTCTTCTTACCAAATGTAGACTTATATAAACCCAGTCAATCGATCGAGTGACTGGGAGAGTGGCGAGCAGTCAATAAGGAGCAGTCAATATGTAAAGGACGACACTAGGAGAAAGAGAGATAGATAGATAGATAGATAGATAGATAGATAGATAGATAGATAGATAGATAGAGAGAGAGAGAGAGAGAGAGAGAGAGAGAGAGAGAGAGAGAGAGAGAGAGAGAGAGAGAGAGAGAGAGAGAGAGAGAGAGAGAGAGAGAGAGAGAGAGAGAGAGAGAGAGAGAGAGAAACTACATATACACTAACCAGTAAAGAGAAGTGAGGTAAGCCAAGTAAGCCAAAGGAAAACCAAAGAAGACAAAAATAAAGGAAAAAAAAAGGTCAAAAAAGGAGGAAAAAAAAAAAAAATGCTCACGATGCTGACTCAACCTTTCCTGTCGGTGAATGAAAGCGGCGGCCGACAGCCTCGGACTCGCCGGGCTCCAAACGATGTGTCAGCGCGGGAGGCGACGGCTTCAAATGGTGCTGGCCTGAAGGAAGCTACAGGAGGAAAGCAGAAAAGAAAAGAAGAAGAAGAAAAAAGAGCATAATAACTCCTTGTTAATTCCTTTCTTTTAAGACGAAGGAGGAATGTAGAAAAGAAAAGCAAATATAAGCAATAGTGACTCCTTTCCAAGCCTTTGTTAATTCCTTTCCTTTAAGAGGGAAGAACAAAGTAGAAAAGAAGAGATGAAGAAAGCAACAGTAACTCCTTTCTAAGCCTCTGTTAATTCCTTATTTTTAAGAGGGAGGAAGAAAGTAGAAAAGAAAAGCAAATTAAGGGAACAGTAACTCCTTTCCAAGCCTTTGTTAATTCGTTTTTTTTTTTTAAGAGGGAGGAAGAAAGAAGAAAAGAGAAGAAGAAAAAGAGGAACAGTTACTTTCCAAGTCTTTGTTAATTCCTTTCTTTTAAGAGGGAGGAAGAAAGTAGAAAAGAAGAGAAGGCCGCCGTGGTCCAGTGGAACTATGTTTGCTTTGGGGTCCGAGGGGTCTCCAAGCGCACGGGTTTGAATCCTGTCCACGTTCCGAGTGTAGGTTGGGTTTCTCGCACTGGGCAACGGTTTCCTAGCGGGTGGGCTTTGAGATAGGAGGTACCATGAAAAGTATCCCCTTTAGCCCAGAAATTCCCGTGAAAAGCCCACATGGTATAAAAAAAAAAAAAAACGAAGAAAGCAACAGTAACTCCTTTCCAAGCTTATGTTAATTTTTTTATTTTAAGAGCGAGGTTTGAAGACATTTATCCCTGAATTTTGGCTTATTCTTTACTATTCTTGAAGGGAACCAGTATTTAAAGTGTGCCTTTTTTTAATAGTCTTTTGTTGCCCTTGGCTGGCTGGTTTCCCTCCTGCATAAAAAGAAAAGTCAATAACGATGACTTAATTTAATTCAGATACGTTCACATCCTTCATTCGGTAATTTCTTTTTCGTTATTCACAGAAATGATCGTTGGTTTCTATTCAAACAGTAAACTTTTTTTTTTTATGGATTTTCATTAGTCATGTTAATTTGGTAATGAACAAGTGAGCGTATTCCTTTCCCTCAATTATTCTCCTTTACTCACACAATGTACGAGTCGGGGAGAAGCACGTAGAAGTTTTATTTATTGTAGAAGACAAGACCAGATATATATAGATCAATGACACGAAGATACCAAATGCTTAAGTCTTTCAGTACTGGGACGCATTTATACCATGAGTTTTGGGTATGATTGGACGATTTTATTGACATTAGGAAGGGTTTATGGAGGTCAGAAGATTAATGACCAGTCTTCACTATCTTAATCTCCACATGAGTTTCTAAAGCTGTTTAAAATCACCAATAGTAACCGCAATGAGTGTGGACACACGTCATGGTACTGAAAGGATAAAATAAAAGAAAGAATACGTGTAGAAAATAACAACAGTAAAGAACGAACAGTGGAACACGTGACATGGTAAAACAAAAAGTGTACAAATTCACATGGGATCCTGCGAAGAACAAATAGCACTGACTCATGAATCCAGACGCTTGGAGAGTATCGAGGCACGGGACACACACCACGAACACGGAATGGAAACCCCGGGAGGCCAGTGGCACGAAAAGTTACTCGAGGATAATGGAGGTCAATAGAGTAAACGTTCGTGACGGTGAAACTTGCACACTAGGCCGGGCAGGGTGTGCGATGCGATGGTACAGCAAGGTAGCAAGATATACAGTAAGTTTCTCAGACAAAAAATTTCTCTCACTAATATTTCACCCACTACAATAAATTTCCTGGCAAAATAATCCCATCTTCCTCCTTAATAAGTTAGATTAGATTAAGTTAAGCTGAGTGGAATTACAAAGAGGGGAATTACTTCAGGTGAGATTTTTCGTGGAGGAAGACTCGTGGGCGGAATTTCCTTGCGTGGAATTTACATACAAGTGAGTGGCAGCGTGACTATCTGATCCTGATCCTGTAAAGGCTGAGATTGGCTGGTGATGCAAGGAAGGAAAGAAAGAAAAAATATATAAAAAAAAAAAAAATCATAAGGGAAAAAAGAGATACAAAAAAAAATATTCTAGTTACTAAAATGCTTAGGAATTTGAAAGTGTAAGAAATAATAAATGAGAGAGGAAAGTAGAGTTATCTTTCACATCTAATTACCAAATCTTGACAAGACAATTAAAACAAAGTGAATAGATGTATAAATCAGTTATTAGAGGAAATGAAGTCTCGAGGGGTACCAAGGTAATTGGTTCTCAGCGCGCAGTGGGACCTGGGAAGCAATCCTGAGGGAGGAGGACGGACCAGCAGAAAACTACCAATTTGCAGCAAAAATGCGATGCAAGGGTGAAATAAAAGATGTTATTCTGAGAAATTAAGACAAAAAAAATAGTGTAAGAGGTTTTAACATAAAGAAGTATAAGACATGCTTACTACATGAGCTGTACTAGTGGCCGCCGTGGTACAGTGGAACCATGCGTGCTTTGGGGTCCGAGGGGTCTCCAAGCGCACGGGTTCGAATCCTGTCCACGATCCGAGTGTAGGTTGGGCTTCCTCACTCGCGGCAACGGTTTCCTAGCGGGTGGGTTTTGAGATAGGAGGTACCCCAAAAAAGTACCCCCTTTAGCCCAGAAATTCCCGTGAAAAGCCCACATGGTATAAAAAAAAAAAAAAAAGGTAATCAAGTTTGAATGGCGTGGTCTTCCTGAGGGAAATTCTAGCGAGACTGTCTAGTGTCAGCAAACATCTGTGTTACGAAGACAATTAATTCCAGCAGGCAGCAATGAATAAAGAATCAAGTAACACAAAACACATTCTTCGTGGAAGTGAAATGTGAACACAGCGACACAAAAGAAGCAGATTGTAAATGCGCTTTGCAACAAAAACAATAACCTTTTTCCCAAGAATTTGTGAATATTTATGAATGGTTGGTCGAGAGAATGACTGAATGAATGAATGATTACATCTAAATATTAAATAGATAAATGAATAAATAAATTTCAAGTGAAGGTCTTATTTTGATGTGCGATATAGAATAGTTAGAATATGGAATAAGATATATATAAATTCGTTGTGGGGACTTTGTACAGCAAGTTTGTCTGACCATAACATAACAACGGTACACGAGTGCCTGGCCCGCGGCTCCACACAGTATGGGCAAAACACTCCATGGAACACAAAAGAGAACTGTTCCCTCAGACAAAACACAGTACGCTTTTTCAGTGCACCAACCTCATTATCATCATCATCAATGTCAAAAACCATCATCATAATTTTTATCATTATTATCTTCGTCGTCGTTATCATTATTATAAATGAATTACTGAAATGTTTCAAGTGTTTAGTCATAGTTTTATCATCGTCATCATTAACAGCATAATTATCATAATCATCATAATTTTCATAATAATCTTCCTCGTGAACAATGATCGTGGTATTGCATGTACATTAGCCTTAGCATTTAATAGCACTGTTTCCCCACATGAGGCGCTAATCTCTGCAATCTAGCATCAGCTGCACCACTCAATTGCACGGAACGTTTGATCTCTTGAGTCTGATTCTTTCATTAACATATGTAATCCTTTTATGAACCCTTTCATGTATAGCCCATTTATTCCATTTGTACGCAAAATCCATACATAAAATACCCTCTGATGAAATTATTCACTCTGATAAATAGCTGCAATCAAAAGTAACCTAATTTATTACAGGTAATTATATTTTGCTGGAAATCTTATAAGTGGGATGTTCCTTTTTTTTTTTTTTACCTGTGATGGGAAGCCTATAATGAATGACTTGACCTTTCGCTGATTGATCATTATTCTTTCATATTTAGCCATAAATTAAAAGTATAACACAACTGTTCATGTAAACAAAGCCTCTTAAATACGTCTATAACCTAAAAAAAGACAAAATACACTTGATCTCTCTCTCTCTCTCTCTCTCTCTCTCTCTCTCTCTCTCTCTCTCTCTCTCTCTCTCTCTCTCAATAAGAATAGTAGTAGTGAAACAATAGAGACAATTCAAAGATAAGGTGGACATATAAATAATGGTGGCAGGTAGATAAAAGGAAAGACACATAATACATGAGAACTGGCATTTCTAAAGTTACGTCCTTATGGCAGCAAGGGGTTAATTCTCTCACGAAGAAGAAGAGATGGGTCGTAGGCTGCCCTCTCTACTCAGGCTCCAGAAACACCAGGCTCACGAGGGTGTTTCTCTGTAGATAGCCGGTGTCCAAAGACCCTTGCGCTGCCTCTCGTCTATTCACTTTCCTCCGATCGCTGGACTTAAAGAGGAAGTTACGTGTCACAAAGTTCCGCTCAGATCTGGCTGGTGATCCCCGCTCCTGGTGTACGAGCCGCCATAACCTTCAGCGCTCACTTGGGTCTCCTTGGCGTCTCAAGTCTTCCTTCCATTCATATTGTCTTTGTTGGACGAGATACTGGCCTCTCTCTCTCTCTCTCTCTCTCTCTCTCTCTCTCTCTCTCTCTCTCTCTCTCTCTCTCTCTCTCTCTCTCTCGTTTTTGCCATCGCACTATCGGCTCAGGGCACAAAGTAATACCCTGTGTAGTCTTGCCATAACCGCCTTTAATAGTTCATAACCTTAAAAAGTGGCACTGGTACAGCCACTTACTCTCAAATATGTCAAAAATATTCTTAGAACCAATTGCCAATAAGTTCCAGCATGAAAGCTATTTCAAAGAGACGGACGGGAATTACGTTTATATTCCATGTCATATTCTAAACAAGTGATATCGAAATACAAGGACACGAGCGTACCTTTAAGGCTAACATAATGAAATCTTGACCTCATACTGTTTATCTGGTAGCCGGTGATGCCTCGAGGTTTATTACTGATGTATAGTATTTACCTCTGGATCATATGAATAAAAGTATCTCAGTTTGATAAGAAGGTTACAGAGGCGTGAATTGATATTACTGTAAAACTTAACGTAACACTGAGGAGAAATGAATTAAGGTGGGTCTCTGTCTTTCCAGTGAGAAGTATTATGAATATTACAATCTAAGTGGCACTGTAGTTTCATAATGGATCTGCTACTGAAAGGCATGTTACTTTAGATCCCATCAGGAAAGGATCCCGCACAGCTAACACCGCCGCGTGACCAAAGCATTAGCGTGCATTTGCCTCAGTAGCTCCACGAAGCCTTCATCACAGCTGAGTGAGACGAGGACGAGGCACACGATCACGGAGCTAGGAGTGGATAGGTTTAGAAGGGAACACATCGCCTTTTTTTTTTTTTTTTTTTTTCTGAGGCGTCAATTTACCGCTACTAAAGGAAAGTATTCAGTCTGAGTAAAAGCCATTTGCAGCCATAAGTGCCATCGATTGCTGGAGAATCTTTCACAACCTGGACGGGGCATTAAATTCTTTGCGCGATATTCAGCTGGAAGTTTAGTTGCTCAGTGGTTTCACGGGAAGAATATTATTTGAGTTCGCTCAGAATGATTCCACTGGAGGATGGTGGATTACGTGCAGGCACGATGGGGAGCTCGCTCATCTCCTTTCTCAATAAGAATTTACAATGACTTTAACCTTTAAGCTGAACACAGAGCGCCAATTCTCAAATCCATTAGTGTTTAGCTTCCCACTGACAGCTCCTGCCATTCTCTGGAATTCGTTTGATGCTTCTTGGGGATGTCTCCACCTTTCCTTGGTAGTCCATTACAACAACAACAACAATAATAATAATAATAATAATAATAATAATAATAATAATAATAATAATAATAATAATAATAATAATAATAATAATAATAATAATAATAATAATAATAATAATAATAATAATAATAATAATAATAATAATAACAATACAATGATACTAATAATACTAATGCTAATAATACTAATACAATACTACTAATATGACAATGATAATAATAACAATTATAATAATAGTAATAATAATGAAAAAAAAAATAATAATAAAAATAATAATAATAACAATAATAATAATAATAATAATAATAATAATAATAATAATAATAATAATAATAATAATAATGATAATAATATTATTATTATTAATAATAATAATTATAATAATAATAATAATAATAATAATAATAATTATAATAATAAAATAATAATAATAATAATAATAATAAGAATACTACTACTACTACCACTACTAGAACTACTACTACTACTAATAATAATAATGGTAATAAAAATAATAATAATAACAATAACTATTGTTATTATTAATATCATAATGGTTACGTAATACCAAATAGTTATCAACTCGTGTATCTCTCAATAAATCATATCAATGAAATATAGATGTTGTATCTGTGACTGGTGAAGAGTGTTACGCTGGAGAGGATATGAGGTGAGCACGCCATTAGGAAAAGTGGATTGAGATGGAAGCTCATCCACGTGTTGGCACCAGCGGCTGTGTTGCGAGGCTTTGTGGCTTCAAGCTGATGTAACTGACACAACAACAGAAAAGAAACTTTATATATACATATATATATATATATATATATATATATATATATATATATATATATATATATATATATATATATATATATATATAAAACTCTTTATTCTCCTTTAATAACTGAAGTAAACGATAGAAAAAAACCCTTTATAAGACATTTCATCTCAGTATTTTAAGGCAAAGCTACAAGTTCAAAACCCAACCAGGAATACAAAGCAAGTGCTTCCATCTTGATTTACACCACCGCTGTCTGCACAATGGCCGGCCACACGAGGAGTTTATGAGAAGCGCGAACACAATGGTTTTAAATGCAATAACCCGAAGCCCTCGACCCAAAGCACAGCCACCCTGAGACTCTTGCCGCTTTTCACCAGCGAATAATTCATGGTTTGCTCGAGTCCATCATTACCATTTGCTAAAACGGCAGGGCGAACACAACTACAATAGGAGATGAGTTGAGCTGAGGTGGCTTGTGATGGACGAGGAGCTGGCCCAGATGAGTGAAGGCTGAAAGAAGCTCATCACTCTCACTGTCTTTGTCTAGCTTATATTCTTATTCTTCCTCCGGTTGGTCTTATTAGTGATCGCCAAATCGGATTACCTGTCTCCACTTCCCAGTGTTTTCCTTCAGTGCATCCATATACATTTCCTCAGACCTTCCTTTCCTTCTATCTTGTGGCTCCATCTCCAGCATTCTCATCTCCACATAATCCCTCGTCTTTCCTCAGCACGTGATGAATAATTTTTGTTTCGTCTTACTATCTGGCTCAGAAATAACATACAAGCACTTTTCCTCTAATCTGCTCTATTTTTTTCACTGTATAGCGTTACAATTGTCATTTTCCGTTAATTCTACATCAGTTTGAGACGAAACATTATACGTATCGTAATTTCCAGCATCTCAATTCCCATATCGTAAATAGTAAAAAAACGAGGAGGAAGAGAGAGAGGCCAGGGAGATCTCTTATTTATTCATCTACACTATTTCGAAACATCACTCTAATGTGCAGGGATGAGAATTAGGAGTGTGAGTGAGGCAGTGCAGTGATGTGATGATGGTAGCAGTAGTTGTAGCAGGAAGGCACAATAAAACACGAGCAATGATGGTTAATATATAGTACATGATGCAGAAGTGTAAAGCTGTCACTGGAACGAACACATCCTTAAACAACTATGTAGGAAAATTCAAGAGACTCAGTTGAAAGTAATCGAGATAAGACGCTCAAACGTTTGAGAATGCGAACCTTAGCCTGCTACAATGGCTCTGGTGTTTTCTATGTATGGCCAGACGCTCACACCTGCTCCCTCCCCGCAATACCTCCATGCTCCTGGCGCTGTTTATACTTGAGACTTTTAACCCATTACAATTTTTAAAACCCGTAAGTCTGATTTGCGAATTAAAGTTGCTCCGCCGGCAGACGAAAAGGAGGAATAAAATTAAACAAAAGTGTCGCGACCGTTTGCGAGTAATGGCGGGAGTTTGTACCATGGGAAAGAAAAAAACACAAAAACAAAACAAAACAAAAATAAAAGAAAGAAACAGAAAAAAAGCTAAAATCAAATCTGCAAAGCTGTTTACCTCTAGTTATGTATGACCAGGAATAGAAGAGATGTGAAATATGTATGTACGTATGCACAGGAACGCTCAGATAACGATACAAGAGGCCACTGAGCGCATGAGCCAAGTAGATAAACAACAAATTCGGAGCACACGGAACAGCACGTGGCAACATTACCAGGCTAAATATTGCCAACTTCAGGAATAAAAGTGGAAATGAAGGGCGAAAGTCAGAGAGAGAGAGAGAGAGAGAGAGAGAGAGAGAGAGAGAGAGAGAGAGAGAGAGAGAGAGAGAGAGAGAGAGAGAGAGAGAGAGAGAGAGAGAGAGAGAGAGAGAACAAAAGCTAACGTGACACAAGGCCAGCACACAACGGAAATACAAACAAGGTACAACAAACGTCTCATGGAAACACGGAATCCAATGCGACGAGGAGGAATAGCGAACCAAAAATCACTCACTACATCGGCAGAGTCTTCCAAGTGTATCTGTAGACTCCTGTTTCTCTTTGTTTTTATTTGAGTGGCCCACATGACGCGATCTAAATAGACTAACGTTTATATTTCTGCCGCATCCTTCCTCAAGTCTCTCATTTAGGACAATTTGTTCCTCATAACCGTGTTCTTGTCTCCTTCACTCATACAGAAGCTTGGCAGACAGGTTATCATATGCTACAAATTATTTTCTTCTATCTTCTTCACCCGTATAACATTCTAATGTATACGTGACTCTAATTAAAATTTCGTGAGTGTTTCCTTTGTCTCGGCACGCTGGCCTCTACGCTCAGGAAACGTGCGTGTCTAGTTTTTGTGTCTCTTCCCCTTTGGTGTCTTTGTCGTCTGCTGTTACCAGACTACTATTGTTCTTCATTACACAGAACAGTGCTGGTATTTCATGGAACTCCTTCACTGTCGCTCAATTCTTTCAGTCATCAATCATCCTGTATAATCGAACTTACTCATGACAACTACTCTACGTGCCTTCGTCTGCACCAAGTAACTAAAAACTCACTACAAGGGAGGAACCGATCCGCTTCTTGTCTTCCACTTTTTTTTTATTTCTCTATTTTTAACCGAACAGGAGACTGGACAAGGACCACGCGACAAAGACTTGGAGAGGGTATACAAGAAGAAAACTTTTAAACGCCGCATCACAAAGAAACAAGAGAGCTTCTGAATACAAGGTCCAATTTAGTTTCAGACGTGACTTGATATTTTCTTCCTTCAACTCTTGTATGGCGGCGAAGAGAGGACACATACTCGAACAAACACTTCACTGAAAGTCGATGGATATAGAAGTGAGAAGTTTCATACCATTAACATGTACAGAATTAGCAAGACTCATTTAAGCAATATGGAATCTGTAGCTAGGCGGCGAGAGGAGAGGTGAGGAGTATATAATTAACAAGTTCAAGAGGAGAATAAACATGGAATTACTGGGAGGGGATAAGAACTACGGCATTGCGGCAAACAGCAAGGTACTGAGAGAAATGATAATGTGCGAGGTGATATTAGATTGTGAAGACAGTTGAGGGAAAATACATGTGATGATGATAAGATGACACTTCAAACACTCTTTATTTCACTTGATTAATACCTGAAAAAATGCAAAGAAATTCTGGCAAACTGAACGAGAGGGAAGGAGAAAATAAAAAACGAGAAAAAGTGAGGCGGTGATCAAGGCAAGTGAGTGTTCGTTACGTGAAATCACCGGTCAGTAATATTGTGACGCTTACGGCCCACTTATCTGGCACAAAACCCTACAAACACAGCGTATGGTTCGCCTGCTTTAATTCACTTCAATCCTGGGAAATACCTGTTATTCTGCAGTGGTAAGTAAAAAAATGGAAATATGAGTGACAAATGTACACGCCATCCAGTTTTTCTTTTTTCTTTTCTTTTTTTCTAGCTGAGACACCGCACGAAATGTCAAATCCACGGTATGATTTGGCAGATTTATACCTACTAAAAAAGGAGAAGCAGGTCTTGTTACTATGATGGCAACAGTGTATAGAGATGACAGCCTTACATATCCCCCGTAGACAGTAAACTTATTCTGATCCGTGCTACCATCCATAAGATTTACTGTAAATGAGCATCATGTCTCCTCATTTCCCTGGCAACAGTGTACAGTAGTGGTCTCTCGTATTGGTAGCGCATACAGGGAAAATTATGTATTAGTCTGATAAGTGGTATAATTTTACAGGTTCAGCTTTTGAAGAGGAACATACCACATCGTTATCTTGACATCACGGCTCACAGCTGCACTCTTAACCCCTTCAATACTGGAATACATTTTTACCTTGAGGTTTGTGTGCGATTAGACCATTTTATTTACATTAGGAAGGGTCTATGGAAATCACAAGATTAATGGTCACTTCACTATTCTAATCCCCATATAAGAGTTTGAAGCTGTACAAAATCGCCAAATAATAAGCAGAATGAATATGGAAATGCGTCATGGTATTGAAGGTATTGAAGGGGTTAATTCCAGTTCATGTCTTCCTTTGCCTCAAGACTCTGAGATGCTTCTGGTTTACACACGTGGAAACCTGAGGCTCACATTTTAGGTATGCTGCGTGGCGTCCATTAGACTGAGTGGTAATTAATACAAGGAACTTCTCCAAACAGACTAAAAAGCACTATGTTTCTTAGTATTGATGTGTATATAATACAGTACAATCCTGAATATTTCAAACTTTCATTAATCTTGACTTTGAAGTTCTGAAATTGAAATCATTGTTTGTGATACATGTGTACGCTTCATATCAGTTGACATAATAATCACAATACGTCTTTAAACTCACGCAGGATGATGGATGTGAATTTAGTCCTGTCACGCGTTAACACATTCTCGGGATTACAAAGGCTTTCAGCAACATATCAAAGAATAACACGAATCAAATAAAGAAATAGAATAAAAATGCTTTCCCAAGGCAGTAGGTAGTAGTGCTTTTGTACGAACCATAAATGCAGAATTCCATTTGGAATTTACTTTCCAGTGGCGTGATGGATTCGTGGGTGTGGCGATTGACGAGCCTTGAACGTCACAGGCGAACGCAGCTACTCTTGTTACATACATTTCTTACTGAATGACAGAAAAAAAAAGACCTGAAGATAAGACATTCAGGACTCAAATAATACATGACACCGATAACAAAAGTGATGGAGCATTATTTTCATGACTTTTCTTAGCAACCAGTTACCAGAACAGTAAATCATGAAATAGGAATCATCCTTTGAAAAGTGAGTCCCTGCAGCCATCGTATGTATCACACAAATATCGTGGAATTACATGAATACCTCACTATGAAATGCTCTGCGAAAAAAAGGGAGAAAGGACATCAAACAGTAACATAGGAAATAATTGAAACACAAATGCAAAAAAAAAACTTACTCTTTGATATTAACAACGGAAGGATGAGACCAGTCAAAGTAACAGTGGAAAATCATGGAAACACAAATCAGTAATGCACCCTGGAATTCTTTAGAAACGGTAGGGTGAAGTATTATAGCAAATGGTAAGAGTGGGATAGGGAGCTTTCCTTTCAGTTCGCGAGGCAGTGCAGGAGGCAATCAACAAATGGAAAATCAAGTATGCCGTGAGTCTGCGGCGATGTCTGGCAGGCGCGGCGGCAGCGATGGCGCGTGATGCTTGGAATGGCGTACAGGAACCATTCGTTTACTAAGGAAAGATTATGAAGTAAGAAAAAGATGACAATTAACTGGAAGTACTGAAATAATCAAACCAATGTTATAGAAAAAGGAAATTAAATATAAACACTACTTCAAAGAGTCACGAATCATTTAATACTTCGTTGACAAAATTATAAAATTGAATTTGCTTGCTAAAAATAAAAATAGATAAAAACATAAAGAATAAAAAATGAGTGAAATAAAAAAAATATTACAAAATTATGTCTTTTTACTTTGCAAATGAGTAAATACTTTGAACATTTAATTTGAAAGATGATTTATTTGCTGAAAAAAAAAAATTTATACTCTCTCTCTCTCTCTCTCTCTCTCTCTCTCTCTCTCTCTCTCTCTCTCTCTCTCTCTCTCTCTCTCTCTCTCTCTCTCTCTCTCTCTCTCTCTCTCTCTCTCTCTCTCTCTCTCTCTCTCTCTATATATATATATATATATATATATATATATATATATATATATATATATATATATATATATATATATATATATATATATATATATATATATATATATATATATATATATATATATATATATATACAAAACAACTTAGTGCATTTTTTTTATTGTCTTAAATGCAATTAATTACTTGACATAAATAATTTTGTTTGTTGTTATTCTTGATGCAAAGGGAGTGATATGATCCCTCTGCTTCAGCATTACTTCGTTAGCTTAACAACGCATTAATATTCTAGAGGGAGCGGCAAGTCAAACGTACCGGATTTGTGTGGCGTGTTCCAAATATGTAACCCAAAGTGAATTTTCGTGGGATGAAATGTAAATACAAATGTTGCACACTTTGTAATGCTGCAAAAAGGTTAACAGATAACATTTAATCCTTTCCATAAATATTTAAAGAAAAAAGAAAAATAGACAAACACACACGTCTTAGACACATGTCACTCTTGTGGAAATGGGAATGTAAATGTGTTTCATGTTGTAATACAATATACCCTTCAGGAACAAGCTCACCTCTCACACGCCTCTCTATCCTTGACGCGATTACCTCGGCACGTACGATTGACAAAAGCTTGGTGTCAGTTACAAGTGAGGACGATCCAGTGCAGGGAGAGAGCAGGAGCAGGACTTATTTTACTAACCCTTGCTACACATATTACACAGCTTTGGGAGGATGTGTTCTGTCTGCTTTCCTTCGTAATGCTGATGTAAATATAGAAAACAAGGGAAATAAGTTGCGATCACATGGCTGGCTAGACAATCGTATTCTCTCCTTTTACATGCTGACAAATAAAACATCTTAGGTAAATATGTGCTTTACTGAATGATTAAATAGATGAAAATAAGTAAAATAGCAAGTCTTTCTATACATGTTTGCATATTTATAAACCTAAATGAAAAAAACAAAACAAAACATGTTGACATAAGTGTGGCAAATTAAACATGGAGGAAGCAGACCATATGTGTCGGCAAAGATATAAGCCACAAAGGAAAATAAGTAGATGAATGATTGGCAAGGAAGAAAAAACCGGGTCTCCACTTACAATATAGGCAAGGGAAATAAAGGTTGAATAGATGACATACCAAAAACTCGGATCTTTCGCTTCAAATCCAGATGGTTGTTATTGTGAGGAGTTTCTCTGTTGACACATGCCTTGCAATGGGAGGTGTTCAATCCACATATCTCTTTACAAGCTTGTGCCGGGAGAGTTCAAGGCAACAGACTAAGACTATATATAGGTTAGCGGTGTTCAGACATTGAAGCAGAAGATACATATGCACACATGTCTGTATTCTGTCTGTGTCAGATTGTGAAAGCAATAACAGGTCAAGATATGAAGGAAGAAGCGTCTGATATTAAGTTACACAACACAATATACGGGGAAGTAATGGATGTACGACACACACACACACACACACACACACACACACACACACACACACACACACAAACACACACACTTGCATCCACTGAAGGGAAAGAGAAGGACACGACCCACGTTTTAATCTAATGCTTCACGGATAAAACCACACAGCAGCTACGTTTAATTCCCTTCAATGGACTGATGGGAGATGTGCTTCACATAAAAGAAGAATAACATTTTTACAATATAGACAATTTAATCTCCCTTGGACTCTTCTGACAGCAGTATTACGTCCGCGTTCTGCTCTGTTGCTCCTCCACTGACTCTGAAATCCAATAAGCCAAGATGCTTTCCTGGTGTTATGACTCAGCCGAAGTGAGAGAAGCAAGGCTGCCCGCTAACAGTTATCCACTTTATCTCAATCTTTCCTCTTCCGCATCACAGAGCTAGCTGATATGTAAGTACACTTTCCATCTAATTTGACACACATTTTAACATTCAGTGGTAATATGACACCTCTTGCTTGTCTGAGCACCTCTGAAGAAGTTTCCTGAAGCAATGACAATACGAATCTTATTTCATCTGAGTAACCTTAGCCCTTTCAGTGCTGGAAAATATTCTTACCTTAATTTTTGGGTATGATTAGGTGATTTTTTTTACACTAACAAGGTTCTATAGAGTCAAGAAGATTAATTACCACAGTCTTCAGTATTTTAATCCCAACATAAGTTTATTGAAGCTGTACAAAACCACGAAAATTGTAAGCAGAATGAATATGAAAACCCACCATGGTACTGAAGGAGTTAAAAGAGTCTACTGAAATAATAACAATTCAACACTCCTTACCTCATCTGAGTAACCTTTGAATAGTCTCCTGAGGCAATGATAAAAACTAAAGGCAATGATGTTAGAATTACTTATCCCTTTTATTATCAGTGATGCTTTTCCGGATTACTCTCTAAACTTACTGCAGACTATTTCACGAAGCTTAAGGAGATGTCATTGCAGTCAGAGTGAGAGACCATTAAGTGTTGTCCTGAGTCACGATGCCTTAAAGATGAGAAGAAAGAGGTAATTCATTAACCCCTTCAGTGCTATGACGCGTTTCCATATTTATTCTGCTTACTATTAGGTGATCTTATACAGCTTCAGAAACTTAGGTGGGGGATTAAAATAGTGACGACTGTGGCCATTAATCTTCTGACCTCCACAGACCCCTCCTAATGTCAATAAAAGGGTTTAATCGTACACAAATGTCAAGGCAAAAATGTGTCCCAGTATTGAAGGAGTTAAGGAGAAGTCATTGCAGTGAGAGTGAGGAACCGTAAAATGTTACCCTGAGTCACGATGCTTTAATGCTAAGAAGAAGGAGGAGATTCATTAAAGGCAGCTTGATCTTATTTGTAGATGCAGATTCATTAATTTTCATTGCCTCAGCAGTCACGGCAAACTAAGCATCGATCTGTTTCATTCTTTTCCGCCGAGGGAAAGTGTATAAAAAACCGGATATTCTAACTATTGGCGCTGCTTCTCGTGCTTAACGGAGAATACTTTAAAGAAAATTTGTTCATCCTGCTCATCCATTGCACCTAAATGGCACGTTAACTCTCCCATCCCTTCCTAAGCTATTTCGCCTCGGGTACGTGCTGAAAATCCCTCCCTGATCGGCTTTCATATTTTCCTTACCTTCCTTCACCTTCAATGTGATTAAGTCATCAAAAAATTATGCCCGAAATTTACTCCCTTCGTAACCTTGACCCAGTGGCGGCACACGAATATAAAAGTTTTTGTGCTCATACCCAGCTTACCAAACCCAGCTCTCCTAACTTTATCTGTCAACATACATCATTCCCAGGAGAGAGAGAGAGAGAGAGAGAGAGAGAGAGAGAGAGAGTGTGTGTGTGTGTGTGTGTTCACTGTTTGATCTGCTGCAGTCTCTGACGAGACAGCCAGACGTTACCCTACGGAACGAGCTCAGAGCTCATTATTTCCGATCTTTGGATAGGCCTGAGACCAGGCACACACCACACACCGGGACAACAAGGTCACAACTCCTCGATTTACATCCCGTACCTACTCACTGCTAGGTGAACAGGGGCTACACGTGAAAGGAGACACACCCAAATATCTCCACCCGGCCGGGGAATCGAACCCCGGTCATCTGGCTTGTGAAGCCAGCGCTCTAACCACTGAGCTACCGGGCCGTGTGTGTGTGTGTGTGTGTTTTCAGCCTCCTCCCTCAGGACTAGGTGTTGTCCATTGTTTGGCCCAAATCACGTTTATCCAGCAGCCTTGTGCACCCTCACCACTGGCTGCACTGGGTTTGCCTTTTATTTACAAGACTCACTCACCAGAAAATACTGCAGTGGTTAAATCTTCAAAGCAAATCATAAGGGAATCAAGGAAAATCAGGAGGAAACAGCGTGAATATGAAAAAAAATGCTTAAAATGAATAGACATAGTTATCAGCAGAACACGCGGGGGCATACTATAATTCTTTTAATTTCTGCACGCAAAGCTCTCTCTCTCTCTCTCTCTCTCTCTCTCTCTCTCTCTCTCTCTCTCTCTCTCTCTCTCTCTCTCTCTCTCTCTCTCTCTCTCTCTCTCTCTCTCTCTCTCTCTCTCTCTCTCTCTCTCTCTCTCTCTCTCTCTCTCACGCACACAGCTGGGTATGGCTCGCCTCGCCACTGGGACGCGACCATTGTTCTCGCCATCAGCTCTATACAAAGGGCGCCAGTCTATACAATGGGCGAGGGAATGTCTTGGTGCGCTGATTGTACATTCTATCATTGTGGTGCATACTTCACATTGCAGGGCTGGACTACACTACATAATGATAGCGATACACTTCTGAATATCCCTGAATTTCCATCTGACTACGTTTCCATTGTATATTTTTCTTTATGATTGAACGTATAAGTGTACTCGTATATAACGCACACAGAAGATTTATACAATACTTACTGATGGGTACCACTTCTAAAAATCTCTGAGCACCCATCTGACTATTCATATTTTGTCTTGTGCAGGTCTGTCTGTCTGTATATGACGCCGGAATGATGGCACTAATACAAGGAAGTAAAGTTTACACACGCAGCGCGGGAGAAAGATTCCACACTCCATAAGCGGAACCTGAATAATGAGGCGACGTAAAATACGAAAATAGAAGCACTATGCGAAAAAAGCCACATTAATAATTCATGAGAACGAAGGGAATTCAAGAGGAAGGACACATGCCGACGGTGAGGCTGAGGCTGGTGAAAAAGGCCGGCTGGGTAACATCTTCTGTTAACATAATGATTCCATCGGGAAGAAATATGGCTCACCGTCTCGAGGGTTGTCATCTCCATAAACTAGACATTCGAGTTGGGAAATTGGAGGAAGCCCAGACATGGGAGCAGAGTGAGCAGTAAAAATCCAATGTCAAGGACAGGTAAAGCCATTGAGGCGGTCCGAGGAGATTGGAGAATAGATACGAAAATATTTTAGAGATGAAACTATTAAGTAAAAAGAGTAATATTTGGCTCTTTGCTGTTAATGTTCTGTATAAATTTTTCTTCGGTAAATCAATGGTGTGTGTATTCTTTTTAGCAGCAAATACAATCAACTGTCGCACATTAATTGCAATCACGGAAAGAGTGCAGCCAGTAAGCGGACACAAATACACGCAATTCATGACAGGACGAAGCGTGCATTATAATATCATAATATATACTTTCTCGTGGATAATCTAACAGATATACACATAATAAACACTAGAATTCTATCATATTCAATTCCTTTAAAAGAGATCTATCCTTTTACCTCCTGCATTCAAGATTCAGGTGCTCAAATCAACTGGCAATGTAATATAGGCCATTCTTTTCCCGGAGGTGCGCATCCAGGTGGCCGGCGGCACCACTAAGGCGAGAAAGAACATTCGATTTTGTCAGGATATTCCCGAGCCTCTGGATGGACCCCCGCAGAGATTTTATGGTTATGGGATGATGATGACGCACGACACGAACGGGAGCCGGCAGGTTTGCAGGGGCGGGGGCGGTGGCTGTGTCCTCAAACCGCCCCGTGGGTATCTCTCGCCGCCACGTCTGCTACTGTCGTCTGCACTTTTCGGCTTATAAGCAAATGACTCCAAAGCAAAATTAAGCCTTGAATTTAAGAGATGCGTCCTGGGAAGTATATGAAAATAAATACCTTACAGAATATTAGATCGCAGAAATGACTTTTGCCCGTAGATAATAACAATAACAAACATAATTCCGTAGCTCAAAAAGTTTCCGTTTTCTCTTTGCATTCAGCGTATGAGGTCGAAGTCCGCGAAAACCATAGGTCCGTAACTTTCTCTTAATTTACTTGGAGTACCTGTGTCAACTTCCGGTCATTAACACACTGGTTTTGTCTATTCCTATCAATTCCTCTTATTTTAGACGGTCCTCAGACAGCTGCAAATTCCTTCAATCCTTTTAAATCTACCTGATGCAACTTTCACCTATCGCTTTATTCGCCCCCTGACGGCAGAGGGTCCGAAACAATTACCTGTGAAGGGGACGAGCAGGAAGGGAGGCTCACTGAAGTTCCTCGGTCTGGGTCTGTGATGGCAAGGATTACTGAGGTGAAATCAAATTGTGAAAGCCAGAAGGTGAGGTGAAGACAGGTGAAGTGAGGTTAGGTCAGGTGAGGTGAGGTGACGTGAAGTGAGGTAAGATGTGAGGTGAGAAAGGACTGATGTGTGAAGTGACGTGACTATGGAGGTCGTAACGTCAGGTAACATACAAGAGAAGGAAGACAGGCGGAATGATAACCGTGTGTGTGTGTGTGTGTGTGTGTGTGTGTGTGTGTGTGTGTGTGTGTGTGTGTGTGTGTGTGTGTGTGTGTGTGTGTGTGTGTGTGTGTGTGTGTGTGTGTGTGTGTGTGTGTGTGTGTGTGTGTGTGTGTGTGTGTGTGTGTGTGTGTGTGTGTGTGTGTGTGTGTGTGTGTGTGTGTGTGTGTGTGTGTGTGTGTGGATGTGTAACAACTACGTCATGTCATACATCGGTCTAGTTCACACCTTTCTCTGCCAACCTGTGTTCAGTGCCTCACCATTTCATCAATCACTTTCTCCTCTGCTTGCTTCTCTTCCTCTCTTTTATACCATTTTCAGAATACAAGCCACCCTTACTTGTATCTATTTCGTTCTGCCCCGTATACGTTCAGTCATCTATACTTTTTACTGATTAACATTGGAATAGCATGCCCTCCATTTTTTTTTCAAGGGCTTTACTCTTTCTGACCAAAAAAAAAAAAAAAAAAAAAAATTATCTAATAAAAGTACGCGATATGTTTTAAAAGTACGTTCAGTTTTTCAGGACCTGCATTCGATAGAATTTCCTCCATTCATTGCACAGCCTTATTCAACTTGTGCACTAAATATAAATATGATGAGAACAGATGGTGGGTGTAATCTAAGTTAGTGGATCCAGGAAGGGCTGCGGGAAGGAAAAGACCGCGCGTGGCCGGATACAAGGCTGTGGGGGTATTCATGGACAGAAAAAGCTTATCATACATTGAGATAAAATTGTTCCCTTGCTGTATTCTTTAGCATTAGTTTCCAATTAGATGACAGTAACGCCATATACTGCAAAACCAAATGAAAGCAGTCAATGTGAGAAAAAAAAAATCTAATATATCAAAAGTTTTCCTTAGATAAAAAAGAAAAACTCATGAAATACCACGAAGACTTAACTCATCTATCTATCTCTTACTCGCACACAATGGCACTCCTGGGAACAATAAATGCCACTAAATATTCAACTACCGAAAATAAATATATATAAATCTGGACTTGAGTTCTTTATAAAATGTCTTCCACTATCAAGAGCTTCCCACACCTCTCCTCACCATGTCAAGACAGCAGGAACGATGCCACGTATCAGAAATATATGAATTCTGAGGTAAGAAAATTTTCATAGTTCAATCTTTCAACCTCAATTTGTCTCTTTATTCTCACGCAGCCTTTCAAGCATGGAGGAGTGCATACTTTCCTTCTTTTTTTTTATATCATGTGGGCTTTTCATGGGAATTTCTGGGCTAAAGGAGTACGTTTTGTGGTACCTTCTATCTCAAAGCCCACCCGCTAGGAAACCGTTGCCCCGAGTGAGGAAGCCCAACCTACACTCAGATACAAATCCCCTATAACCCCTTCAGCACTGGGACGCATTTTCACCATGAGTTTGGCTATGATTAGATGATTTTACTAACATTAAGAGAAGTTTAAGGTCAACAGATTAATGGCAAGAATGTTCACTATTTCAATCCTCACATATACGTTTCTGAGGCTGTATAAAATTGCCAAATAGTAAGCAGAATGAATATGAAAATGCGTCATTGTACTGAAGGGGTTAATATTACAGTGTGTGGAGCTGAACAGTGCTATGAACATTTCCAGAAAAGATAAACAAAATAAAGTGAGTATTTAATCTTGATCGTCACGTTTATGTCTAATTTTCAGGAAGGATGTGTGGTTTTCCTTCCAGTTTGTTGGTGGTTGTTATTTTGATTGCAATGTCACTCGTTGATTTCATGATGCAAGAAGCTGGTGAAAATAGCTGTCTAGTCACCACCACCACCACCACCACCACCACCACCATTTAATGCCAGACAAACCACTCTGGGATTGTGATTATTTTCCTTTTGTTAGACAGTTAGATCGTTACTTTGATTACAATGTCACTCGTTGGTAAAAATATCTGTCTGAGCACCACCACCACCACTACCACCATCTAAGCCACACAAACAATTCCAGCATCGTTATTATTTCTCCTTCTCTAAATAAATACTGTCGGTGCCACACAAGTCACGCTGTTCAGTGAGCCGGATCGATAGGTGGAGTGATGTTTCATGTATGTACAGTATTTTCTTATGCTTGTCACTTTGAGCGGAGCGCCTCTCCTGTTGTGAGCAGTGTCGTGTTGCTTCTCTCATAAAGAACTCCCGGCATTACACACAAGCTCATCATTCAATTCACGCTTCTTGTTTAACTGATCTGCCTGCAATTCCCCGCACGCCATCGCAATCTCGTCTATCTTGTCCTTCAGCGCTATTTTCATGAATTGCTTGGTAATTAATTGTGTGTCTTCCTTCCGCGCGTCGCAATTAACAAAGCTTGATGCATTTCACCTCAAGATCTTTTAATAGTGATACATGCATGTGCTCAGGGTCTACACTTCTACATTGACAGCTGACGTTTCAGATTTTTCACTTTATATGACCTGAATTGTCACACGCCTTGGAAAAGAAACCTTCATGTTTATAAATTCTTCCGTGTTTGCGCTTGTAATAGAAAATATCTCAGTTTGAATTTTGTGGTTGTTTATTAACTTCAGTATGCATGACGGGAGCAGGGAGAAGCAGGCGTGGCAGGTTGTATAGTGTGAAGCCCAGCGATATTAACTTCTTAGATAAAATGATAAAAAACAAGATGAAAAGACGGCAATGCAGTTTAATATTCAGCGATACAGATGTAATAAAACTCAGGCTAACTAAACACAAAATGGGAAAAAAGATATTAAGATAAAAATTGAGAAACGTGAAAAATGAGTAAGTTTCTAGGGACGAATATTAGACAGAGACGATAACGAAGAGAATACAGGGAAAGCTGTACCTGTTGATTATCATTATAATGTTGACCTCGTGGTTAATTAGTGGAATGTTCATTTAAATTTACAACATAATTTTTGCAAAAAAGTTTATGAAATAGTGAATGCATATTTTAGGATGGTATCTTTTTTCTCTAAACTTTTGGTGCACAATAAAATTACAAAATATTTGGTGGGCATCACTTCTCTCTAGTCATAGTCTCACAGGATCGCATGAACCCTTCATGAAATGTGTACAAGGTGAAAAAATGTTGTACCGTGTATGCATGTATGCATCTCTCTCTCTCTCTCTCTCTCTCTCTCTCTCTCTCTCTCTCTCTCTCTCTCTCTCTCTCTCTCTCTCTCTCTCTCTCTCTCTCTCTCTCTCTCTCTCTCTCTCTCTCTCTCTCTCTCTCTCTCTCTCTCTCTCTCTCTCTCTCTCTCTCGAATATACAGATTCATACAAGGTTGTTCTGTATTGGGGAAAGTAGATTAAAGTTTTACATATAGAGAGAGAGAGAGAGAGAGAGAGAGAGAGAGAGAGAGAGAGAGAGAGAGAGAGAGAGAGAGAGAGAGAGAGAGAGAGAGAGAGAGAGAGAGAGAGAGAGAGAGAGAGAGAGAGAGAGAGAGAGAGAGAGAGAGAGAGAGAGAGAGAGAGAGAGAGAGAGAGAGAATCCATAAATCCATACACAGCAACATACAGGATAGGCGAAAGGACACCCATGAATATTTAGTTCCCAGACTATTCCAGATTCCATACTTACTGCAGGAGATGACAAAATACACACCACTCTATTCCTGAACACTGTAGTACTATATCCCTAACATTTGAATCACCTGCTGCCTGGTATCTCGACCCTCTGACCCCCAACACCTCGCCCCACCTCCTTAGCACTGCCTTCTTTATCCATGCCCGTCTGGATGAATGAAACCTAATCTGTCTGTTTCAGGAGTGATCACAAAGTTTCTCTCTTGTTCCTCACGGCGGTCGGTCTTTGGGATTGAAAAGTAATTAGAGTGACGTAAGGAAATTGGATCCACCGTGGAAGAATAAGAATAAGACGATGAAGAAAGGAAGGAGGAGGAGAGGAAGATGATGATGATGTTTAATAATGACAATGAATAAAAACAACACTGGTCTATAATAACGTTATCGAATGAAATGATACGCTGATTCTGTACTTTCATGTTCTTTTTTATTACCATTTGTGTGGGAGACTGATAGAAAGAAGAGAAGTCTCCCTCCCCTCCCCATCCCTCCCGCTGGAAACTCGATATGTCTTGGGACGAGCGGATAGGAACTTCTTATATGTCAGAAGTAAAGTAAGTTTTTACATTACAAAGTCAGTAGAGGTATCTGAAGTTAGTCAACAATAAAAAAAAAGTTAGCCTTAAAAAAAGTAACTTCATAAATCTCTCAATATGAAGGGTATCATCTTTCGTGACTCCAAATACTACTTTCTCACATATTTCGCATCAAAATATCTAAACAAGGGATTTTTTTATCTGATCTGCCATGTATTTAGTTCTCTTTTGTAGATCTTTACGCTAACAGGATTTGAGAGAACATTTCCTTACGACAGCGTTACAAAGACTTATTTATTTTGCATTACGATAATTCTACTTATACGCTCATAGTATCAGAATTATCGATATAATAATAAATCTTGTCGAGTTGGATCATGTTGTGACGTCATCTCTTCCCACCAGAATATGAAGCACACAACGTCGCTCGTCCTAATTTACTCGTACTAACTTTTAAGGGCATTGCATGGAGTAAAATCAGCAGGTTAATTAAGGCCGGGCACGTGTTGCTGAGCTGAAATCATATCTGAATACAACGTTCGACCAGAATTTTCTCTGAGAATTTTCCTACTTGTGCTTTTACGAATCTCTAGTACAATGCCTCCTCCTTGAGTGTTTGCTGTTTGTACACTACAGTTACGATCTGGAGGCCTCACATTCTCTGGCACGTGTTAAGTTACCAGTGAAAAGCTGTATAATTTAACATCAATTTCAACATCTGTAGGTAAAAAGAGGTTGTCCAGCACAATTGACTTCTCTTAACATCTTTGTGACTCTTAGGCTCATATTCTCAAACGCTTTCGTGCTTCGCCTTCACTATTTCAAAGGGCTTTATTCAAATTTACACGAAATTTTTATTTTCTTTTACGGTTCTAGAGGCAGTGACAAGATTTCTGCATTATTAATTGGAGAAACACTCTTGAAAACCTCGCTAATCACCTATATGTCCCTTGAAAATGGTCGTGGTGAGAGAACAAAGCGTTTCTGAATAAGGACCTTACTTATGAATATCTCCTTCACACTCTACGGAGGGAACTGATGGGATAAGTCTTGTCTCCTTGATTTCTTTACATTGATATTTGCCATGTGAACGGTGACAGATCCACACTAAGAGCAGCATTCTTAAACGCTTTGCTCTTTCACTATCACTACTTTCCAAAGGCTATATTTGAAGGTGCTCCTGTTTTTAAGGGTATTTCTATGGTTTAGGTGATGGACTGGTAAGATTTCTAGATTATTATTAGGAGAAACTGTCTTGAAAAACCGGGCTAGTGGTCTCTGTGGCCTTGGAAATCTGTTATGGTGAGAGATCAAGGCGCTTCTGAATATGGACATTACACCTGCTGCCTTGTCATTCACTGTGGTAAGCTTCTCTTCGTACAATACAAAGTCGATACGAGGGGATTCGCAAGCAATAACCCAGTGTTTGCTCCTTTCAGTGGCTAAAACAGTACTATTGACGCACCAGATTGCCTCGTCATTTTTTTACGTCAACGCAGGAATATAAATAGAAATCTCATAATCTTACCTAAAGGATTACGAACATATATTTTGCCGAGAGCACTGAAGAGGAAAAGGAAGAGGAAAATGAGGAGGAGGAGAAGGAGGAGGAGGAGGAGGAGGAGGAGAGGAGAAAGATGATGATCAGGAGGAGGATGGAGAAGAAGAGAGAACAGAAGATGGAATTACGCGTTACACATGGCAAAAAAAGTAGTAGTAGTAGTAGTAGTAGTAGTAGTAGTAGTAGTAGTAGTAGTAGTAGTAGTAGTTGTTGTTGTTGTTGTTGTTGTTGTTGTTGTTGTTGTTGTTGTTGTTGTTGTTGTGGTAGTGGTGGATTGTTTGTTATCGTTGTTGTTGTTATAGTTGTTGTTGTTGTTGTGTGTGTGTGTGTGTGTGTGTGTGTGTGTGTGTGTGTGTGTGTGTGTGTGTGTGTGTGTGTGTGTGTGTGTGTGTGTGTGTGTGTGTGTGTGTGTGTGTGTGTGTGTGTGTGTGTGTGTGTGTGTGTGTGTGTGTGTGTGTGTGTGTGTGTGTGTGTGTAAGTCGCGCGCTGCTCTATCTTTCTCCGGCGTAACCTTTCTCCCTCTGTACCCTCGGCGCAACCTTCCCCGCACCCTGAGGCTCCCGGCACCTTCCCCGCACCTTCCTGCCCACGCCACGCCGGCACCTCCTTGTACTTGCATGTGACACTCCTTCCTTTTGATTTCTAGTTCCCCTTTAGCCTTAGCCAATCACAATCTTCCTTTAGGACTATAGCTTTTAGCCATCTCCACACAGCTATATATGAACTGTTTAGTGTCTCCCCCCTTCTCTCTCTCTCTCTCTCTCTCTCTCTCTCTCTCTCTCTCTCTCTCTCTGCATCCCTCCTTCAGTAACGCTTCCCTCGCCTCCACTTCCTCTTCCTCCTCATCCTCGTCCCTCCAGATTAATGAGTCCTCTATTCCACATATCAATTTAGGGAAGGCCCGCTCTCGTGCCCTCAAATCGAGAGTAATTAACGACACCTGCCGGACAGATATATTATTTTAGTGCCGGCTATAAGCAACGTGAGCCCTCCACCATACCCCATATATTCTCCTCGCTATGTATTTACACACCATGCCGTTTTTTGTCCTTCCCCCTTTTGCCGTAGTGTGTCAGTGGTGCGCTGGAGTCTCTATACCGTCTCTACCCGATCTTTAGTGCGACTTGCAGGGAGGGTTGCAATGTCAGAGCGATGGTGTGAGGTTTGGAGTCTTACTGGAGTTAGCTTGGTTGTTTCTTTCACTGCTACAGTTTTTCCTTGAGGTTAATATATGAAGCAAGTTAATAGAGGGATTGACAAGTAAAGGCTTAATGGCTTCTTACAGTTTGTCTTTTTTTTTTTCATATGTTCTTCCTCTCACCCCTATTCTGTCCAACTCTCTAACACAAGAGTTAACCAGTACTCTCAGTCATTCCTACATTTCTCTGGTAAATTCTTTAACTCCCTGCCTACTTCTGTATTCTCGATTTCCTACGACTTGACTTCTTCTAAGAGGGAGGTTTCAAGACATTTGTTCCTAAATTTTGGCTGATTCTTTACTATTCTTTACGGGAACCAGCATTTCAAGTGGGCCTTTTTTTCTAATATTTTCTTGCCCTTGGCTGGCTTCCCTCCTGCATAAAAAAAAAAAAAAAAACTGAAAAGGAGTTGTTGTATACATAATTTAAAGAATTCAGTGGCTATAATGCTATGTTTTTGTTCAGTGAAAAAAAAAGCCAAATATCACGTCTCACTTTGTTATTAGCAGGAAAAAAGGTTAATTAAGTTTTATATGTTATTTCCCAGCGCCTCATCCCATTTATCTGTCTCATTCTTACGAATCCGTGCTAATGAAATAATCGATACGTGGCTTATTATATCATTAAAATAGGGAATATAATTATGATTTCCCGCGGTGCGTTACGTTACAGCACGAGTCACGGTATCATGGCGTGGCGTGGCGTGTTTATGGATATTGGCTGACGGTATGTTATATTATGTCGCCCGCTGACTGATGGGGAAGTACGACCACAGTGCCGTTGCTGAACCCCATCAGGACGTACGTGAGGTGAAAACACACACACACACACACACACACACACACACACACACACACACACACACACACACACACACACACACACCTTATTGTGCTGGTGGGTTTAGTGAATAATTCAGTGTAAGTTTTTTGTACAAGATTTAAGATTAGTGACTCTAGTTCTTCTGTGCTGATTCTCTTTACTGTATTGCATTGTCAGCCTCCGACTATCATGTTCATAATTGATGTATTATTATTATTATTATTACTATTATTATTATTATTATTATTATTATTATTATTATTATTATTATCATTATTGTTATTATTATCATGGCGGTTACTGTTAGCATCATTATCATCATTTATTATTTTTTATCGGGAACGTTCTCTTTCTCTGTTCTCTGATTGTCTGTCTGTCTGTCTGTCTGTCTGTCTGTCTGTCTGTCTGTCTGTCTGTCTCTCTCTCTCTCTCTCTCTCTCTCTCTCTCTCTCTCTCTCTCTCTCTCTCTCTCTCTCTCTCTCTCTCTCTCTCTCTCTCTCTCTCTCTCTCTGTCTCATATTTCATCTACTATACTTTCAAGTCACGTCTTTTATTCTCTCTCGCCGATGTTAATCCCTTGATACCCTGCCATCCTTCCAGTATTTTAGATTTATCTTCCTCCCTGTGTACATTCTCCAGTTCTTTTCCTTTTTAATACAATATAATACACCTGCATTCGCCGCACACCATTTCTCCAACATTCAAATCTTTTCATGCGTTCTGAAGATAACAAAACAAAAATGTACAATATTTTCTTGTGGTGTGATGAGGATCTTTCCCTGATTAAAGTTTTCTTTTTCACATATTTTTTCTGTACGATTGACAATGGAGTCATTATTTTTTGTATCACTTCAAAAACAGTCATGTCTTTTTAGTCGGTTTCCTTTTTCACGATCTCTCTCATACATTTTCTGATATTTCTGCCTTCTGAAGGCACTACTGTGTTTCCTTGTATGAAAAAACCCATTTAATTTCAAAACATTACACGTTGCAAGTGGGTAATGTTCAGCTATTTCATCCCGGCAGGAGTGATCGATAGCCTCGTCCTGCGGGAAAGGTGGCGAGACATGGGACTGCGCCGCGAGAAGGCATTAAGGTCATTACATCAGCGATGATGAACCGCAATGCGACACGTAAAGATGAATGTGTTGAGTCTATACTTTAAGTGAGAGAGAGAGAGAGAGAGAGAGAGAGAGAGAGAGAGAGAGAGAGAGAGAGAGAGAGAGAGAGAGAGAGAGAGAGAGAGAGAGAGAGAGAGAGAGAGAGAGAGAGAGAGAGAGAGAGAGAGAGAGAGAGAGAGAGAGAGAGAGAGAGAGAGAGAGAGAGACACACACACACACACACACACACACACACACACACACACACACACACACACACAGAGAGAGAGAGAGAGAGAGAGAGAGAGAGAGAGAGAGAGAGAGAGAGAGAGAGAGAGAGAGAGAGAGAGAGAGAGAGAGAGAGAGAGAGAGAGAGAGAGAGAGAGAGAGAGAGAGAGAGAGAGAGAGGTATTAGTGGCAATCGGTTCAACGGCAAATGATGTGCAAACGGAGTCATCAGTGAGTGGAAGTCCCGCTGATGTACGTGTGAATGCCTGCAGGAGTAAATAAAAGAATGAAAAATGAATGTATGAATGAATGAATGAATGAATGTATGAATGAATGAATGACTGCTTACACACTGACTCGCTGGGAAGTACTTACATAACATACTCAATGCTGTGTTCGGTCTTAACAGATTAAGTATCCCAAAGCGTGTGTGTAAAATGAAGGAGATGGAAAATTTAGCAGAGGGTACGAACAACTGACAAGGAGACAGGATGCTGCTATTATGATGACAGAGTGAAAACTTGACTTGAGCTACGAAAAAGACGGAAACAGATCAGATGTTAGCTTCTTGTAGATGAAAAAAAGGAGATCCAGACACAGAGATCCAGACAGAGGTGAAAAGAAAGTAAAGACAAAAGAGCTTATGGCAAAGGATGGCCGAAGGGACATACACATATTCACAAGACGGAACGAAAACAGTACTTCCTCTGTTGTTTCGCCCGCCGAAGGTCAATCCTCTTGAGACTAACTAAGATTATTAGGAGGTCTGCTTAGCTCGTGCTTCTGAAAACTGTCCATGCTTCTGAGGAAAACATTGAGGAGGAAGGAGTCTGTTCTTTTCTACCTTTTGTAGTGATGAATTAGTATGTATGTATGTATGTAGGTAGATACATATGTGTACCGTATGAATAGAGGAAACAATAGGTCATTTCATCATTGTTCCGGCTCTTAAAAGTCTATCCTCATTAAAGACTGGCTTAGCTTGTGGTTGTGGTGACGGTGAGAAGGTAATACGAGGACAAGGGTACTAAAGTAAGTCTTTTCTCCTCTCCGTCGTGAAGCGGGTAGAGAATGTGAAGATGGAGTTATCAAGGAGTTTAACTTATGTATAAACGTGAATATAAATATATATATATATATATATATATATATATATATATATATATATATATATATATATATATATATATATATATATATATATATTACACCCGTTTGTGAATTGCCCATTTCATGAAATGGGCAAACCCAATTCATGAAATGAACCTAACCTAACCTAACCTAACCTAACCTAACCAATTCATAACCTAACCACCTAACCTAACCCAATTCATGAAATGTACAATGGAGTGGCCATTTCATGAAATGGTTAGGTTAGGTTAGGTTAGGTTCATTTCATGAATTGGGTTTGCCCATTTCATGAAATGGGCAATTTCACAAACGGGTATATATATATATATATATATATATATATATATATATATATATATATATATATATATATATATATATATATATATATATATATATATATATATATATATATATATATATATATATATATATATATATATAGAGAGAGAGAGAGAGAGAGAGAGAGAGAGAGAGAGAGAGAGAGAGAGAGAGAGAGAGAGAGAGAGAGAGAGAGAGAGAGAGAGAGAGAGAGAGAGAGAGAGAGAGAGAGAGAGAGAGAGAGAGAGAGAGAGAGAGAGAGAGAGAGAGAGAGAGACTATCACCAAAGACACCCTCCACACAAGACGATGGCTCATTTCGTTACCATGACTCAGAGTTTTTCAGACACTTGGCTTCTCCAGACTGTTAGGAGACGAAAAACGGGATGGGTCAAGGATGCCAATTTTTCTCTCCTCACACCCGAAGTACCACCTGTCAGCTGGAATGGCCGGCACATCTTTGTAGTGAGACGTTACGAGTCTCTTACTACTTCTCTACTCGTGGGTACTCTCTGGCAACAAAAAAGAGGTGCCATAAAGATTGTAAAATATGACGCCAGCAGATTAAGTGTTGTAACTTCTCTCGGTTATCGATGCGTTGCCTTGTGTCATTTTGGGTTGTGCTATAATTCAATTCAATAATAAAAGGGGTCGTTTGTTGTGTTTCCGTGTATTTGCTTTTAGTTTGGAGTAAGGACAGGGAGCAAAAAAGAGAGAGAGAGAGAGAGAGAGAGAGAGAGAGAGAGAGAGAGAGAGAGAGAGAGAGAGAGAGAGAGAGAGAGAGAGAGAGAGAGAGAGAGAGAGAGAGAGAGAGAGAGAGAGAGAGAGAGAGAGAGAGAGATGAATGAAGAAGATGGTGAAGTGTAAAGGAAGACGATGTTAAGGAAGATGAAAATGATAAGATGCTGTTACTGACGCCTTTTACCGACTCCAGCAGTAATGAAGTAATAAAAGAGTTACCACACACACACACACACACACACACACACACACACACACACACACACATTATACATATTAGTGTGAGCTAGACAAGACAAAACATGACCCGTGCTCTTAGTGTGATGAAAGCCGTAAATTTTCCTTTTTCTCTCCCCCCTTCATGGGCACTTCACGTTATCCATAGTTCCCTCATCCCCGGCGCTGCACGAGAAGCGTGATGGAAAGCGACGAGGAAGAGGGAGGCGCAGTGACTAGCCGAGGGGAAAACAGTATTCTTTTTTCGGCCTGCTTACTGGTAAATCAATGTAATTCAAGTAGGCATTAGTTTGAAGGATGAGGTACTTTCCGAAAACACGCCAACAAAGGAGGGAGTTCATCATTTTCTCAGTTTCTCTCTTGCTTCACTTTATCGTTTCCTCCTACTAGTGATTTACTTGTTGAGGGAAGTAGCTCAGCCAGCCTTGTTGTATACCAGCAAGTGTCGTGGTATTTGATGTAATCTTGTAGTGTTGAGTCTGTTGTGTAATGAACGCTAAAGAACATTAATCTGTCTTTATCCATGAAAAGAAATCCTGTTTAATCGTTTCAGTAAGTGTTTGATAGTATTCTTTTTAGCTTTTTTACATGCCCAGCAGACTCTTATGCATTTTCACTTGTAAACAAAAACCTGGTGAATTACGGACTGTACATTATTCTATCTTTTATCTTCGAAAGAAAAAAGTTTATTCGACCTCAAATGTTGACAGCAACTACGTTAATCTGAATGTACCCTCGAGCAACATTAGTAGTTCCATCGCAGGTATCTGGAAATAACTCTGTTGCTCTGTCTTTACAAGTCTCCTGATGTCTTCTCTTTCGTAATATTGTAGTCTTGGGTTGTCTTAAAGTACGGAAGCTGGAGTTGATTAGAAATGCACTCGCTACATACCAACATCCAGTATCCGTTTATCCCTTGGAATTTTGTATTTTATGAATGGCTAAAACCATATTGGACTTAATTACCCCCTTTAGTACTGAGACACATTTTTGTGTACGATTAGACCATTTTATTGACACCAGCAAGGGTCTATGGAGGTCAGACGATTAATGGTCTCAGTCTTCACTATTTTAATCCCTACATGAGTTTTTGAAGCTGTACAAAACCACGAAACAGTAAGCAGAATGAATATGGAAACGCGTCATGGTTTAAAGGGGTCTGAAGGGCATACCTTTAAAAACAGATGCTCGAATGCAAGACCACGACAGATAAGCGGGAGCCTTACACAGACCAGCATTAATAAGACGATAATATGCAGGGATAAGGAGAATAGATACAACAAAGCACCGGCATTCCATTAGGCACAATGAAGAATAAGGAAAGCAACCCTCTCCCTAAAAGACTCATTCGTATTCCAAGTGTCATAAAACCTCTTACTTAGAAGCACACAAACCGATGCCTTCACGATAACTGTACTGCGCCATGGCTCATTGTTAGTAGTGAAGGAACAGATACTACATTCCTGCACGCACACATACACACACGCAAACATACGCAAGTGAAAGAATGAATAAAAATTTCTCAGGGGTACAGTACGTATTTGACTCTCTCTCTCTCTCTCTCTCTCTCTCTCTCTCTCTGAATAGCCACAATGAATTTCTAAACCCAGATATTAATTACCGAACGGAGACTAAATATACAAATAAGAGAGAAGCTGTAAATCAAAACAGACGGACGAACACACACACACACACACACACACACACACACACACACACACACACACACACACACACACACACACACACATACAGAAATCGGATATTTACAAACATATAGCTCAACAAAGCCCTCGCACTGTATATCAAAACACACACACACACACACACACACACACACACACACACACACACACACACACACACACACACACACACACACACACACACACACACAGACATTTGAACTCTTTTTTTTTACACTTGGATTCCCTGACGAGTGTGTAATATCGTAACAAAGCTCTCGCGAACAGAATAGAACGTTACACAGTACAGCCGCGGGGCAACCATCAAGGTACACAGGTCCGCCCACATCCTCCTTCTCCATACCATGCAGGACGCCACTCTAGCTTCCAGGTGAAGGCACGTGTTATTTAGCTATATTTCTTTCCAAGTTATGCGATACATTCTTCTTGGCGACTTTCATTTGCTACAGAAGTTGTGAATGCCTTTCTTCTTCCCGTTTTTCTAATGGAGTTCGTTCCTTTCTTCAGCGAGGGATTGGGCGTCCGCTGGTTCTTGTTTGGCGGTGGGATGAGGACACCACTATGGAGACAGCAGACTCAATACGCGTATCTCACCAGTCTTTCATTTCCGCAAGCACAGAATTCGCGAAACAATTTACTTGGTTGCCTCGGGATAAAGGCTGCTTGAATGCTGGTGGAGGTTCAGGCGCACAGTTCTTCATTATACGTCCGGTGGGCCGTGCAGGAGCCGCGGCTCAGCCATGCACAGCGGTGGACGATCAATCATGCACGATCCAGTAATGGACCACACGCGGCCCCACCACGCGTCTCTTTACATCATTGGCCACGGGGGAATGACCTTGAAAGACTTATTCTTTCCGCGAAAAATATTGCCTATCCGAGCAAGAGAATATATGGGTCTGAAAAACACACTGTACGCCTGGTAACACAAGAGCGAGGCAGAATAAGAATGAGCTTGCCTTTCCGTGAACTCAAGTTTTCTTCTTCCTCTTCTTGTGATCTAAACTTAGCGTGAAATTTCGACTAAATAAAACAGAATAACACTTACATCATCCGGCGGCGGGATTCCTTTGGTGTTCTGGTGCAGCATATCGCCCACACGATCTACAAAGGAAAATATATCAAATAACTGTGCAGCCAAAGTCTGACATATGACCTGCATGCAGCTTTTCGGCTCACGAGTGTGGCTTGTGACACTCTATTGTGAACACACTGAATACAAACTGGAAAAGCGTTCGTTTAGAGTTGAACTTTAATATTTTCTACTGCATTTATTTAAATACAGATTATTACAACTCTAACAAGAGTAAAAACATATCTATTTCTAGCATGCTGAGTGTCAAATATTAAAACACTGACCTGCAAAGCGACATGAACCCCTTTTATAAGAGAGAGAGAGAGAAAAAAAAGCGTGATACCAATAGTAAACAAATACCGAATCACAAATGAAACAATCGCAAACACAACACTGCAAATAGAAGCGAAATGGATTGGTAGGAGTAGGCAGTGAACACCTTGACAGTGAACTCTGCCCTGGCAAGTTTTAATAGATGTGGTGGGAGAGAGGAAACAGTTACTGGAGAGATGAGAAAAGGCTGAAGTGACGAAATGAGGGTGGGGTGGACAGCAATGAACTGGTGAGGGGAAGAATCGATGGGAGTGGAGGGCGACGTGATGTGGTATGGAGGAGGAATGGGAATGGGATGCAGGATCGAGTACGTTGGTGCGTGAGTGTACAGTACCAGAGTGAACTGAGTGATGAATGTCAAAGGTCACCCTACAAACAAACTAACACGTACCCACTAAATCATCTACTCTGCATCGCTTTAAATACATCAACGGTGAATTAACATGAAAGACAACCACCCCCCCTTCTACCGCGTTTTTACATACACGTACAGGTGACCAAAGTACTAATGCCACTACTAAATATCCCACTCCAATATGTGACATCGATGCTCGGAACAACTGTACACTGATACTCGAACTCTGGCAATGACTGAAGGCCTGCACGAGGACCGAACGGCGGGACGCAATGGATGAGGACTGTACGCATTTGGTTTAGGACAGAGTGCTTTGTGCGCGGGGACGTCGCATCACTATTGTATTGCTGGGGTTACTACTAGTTCATCTCCCTGCCTGATGATACTGGCGCCCCAACAGCTATAGGGTAACGGGTACGCATCATGCTAGCGACTTGGCGGGAGGATCGTCAGCCAGGGTCGCGCCTCGTTAGCAAGGGGAGCAGCCCAGGCCAGTGATGCTGCTCTCCACGTCCATTAGTCTTCCCTCAGGGGTGCACTGCGACTAAGTTGACATGATTAAATTTCTGGCCCCTCTCAACGTTTGCGCTCAGAACAACGGTGGGAGTATTTAATCAGAAGCCATTGGGCGGGTGGTCGGCCTGGCTGCGAGGGCGAGGGACTCATAATATAGTCATGCAAAGTCAATGTTCGCCAAACTGTTGTGCGGGTGGAAATTAGTCTACAAATATCTAAATAGGGAAAGGAAAAGAAATCCCTTTGCGTTAAAGAAAAATTATAGTGAGGGCCGGCAGCGTAAGAGTTTAAGACAAAACAATAAAAAAAAGTTTGTTTAATATATGGAAGGTAAAACAAACAGCTGTTCTCTCAGAGGTCGAGATCGTGGGGGCGCAACTCCTCGCCATCCTGCGTCGAAGAGGTGACTGAGGTAGACAGCGTCGCGCCCCGAGCGGAGCCTCACTCCCTTCCCGGCTGCCGCACCGAGTAGGCTGGCTGGCGGCGCGCTCAGTGCAAGCCCGCGATGGTGCTCATTGCTGCGACCGTGTTCAATATTCAATCATAGTGTGACAAAACAGTGTTGCTCTAGAAAACAGTATTAATATACTTGCTTTTGAAAATAACCAAAGAAAAAAAAAGTATCGGCGAGTCAGAGGGCTGTGTGTGGTGTGTGGGGGCAGCTGTGTCTGTGCTGACGCCCTGCTGTGGGAAGAGGCGGCGCTGACCCAGCCACCGCCAGCTGACCCACCAGGACCTGTTGCCACTCAGCGTAGCCACCGGTGAGTAAAAAGAATAATTAATGTCTGGAAATTACTCTGGTTTCAATTCAATATTTATGTTAATGTCCCGAACACAATACCGCAAATTTGTTTACGTATACATTTAATACATTTTTGTTTAAAAGGCAAAGCATATTTTTTCCCATGAGCTTTAAGTTTTCAGTCTCTGAAGCAAGAAAGATCTTTAGCTGCTTTATTTTTCCACATGCCGAAAAGAAAATACACCACAAGTTTGGTTTCTGCACCTGCAGCCTAAACTTTAATAATTTTTACCTACATACTCGTATATCTTTTCCGAACACAACCAGACACTCTCTTGCATTATAATTTGCATGAATTTTCTTATAAGCTTTAAAGTGTTGAATATGCGGCTGAAAGAGAGAGCAGGCACACCACACGACGATTAAGCGAGAACAGGACTCACGAAACCTTCCAAACATTACACAATCAGCGGACACTGGCGCACACTGAACCACTACACATCGACACACTTCCGGACAAACGACAAACAATACTCAGTTAGATGAGGCACATAATCAGGTCCGAATGCTGGAAAAGAGTGTATGGCTGCAGGGCCCCTTTCCTTCAGGCCTGCAGCAGCCAGCCTCTGTTTTACCCTCGCTCTGACTCACTGGCAACAGCTTGTCTTGATGGCGTGGAATAAAAGGGTGGGTGTGCAAGTGAATGCTGTGTTTGAATGCTATAATACTATGTTACTGCTCTAGTTTTTTATCTTTTGACTTGTTAGGTGTAACTCTTTAGATTTGTGTTGAAATCGTGATACGTAAATGCAGACATACTCGTAAATACACACACTATATAGCGACATATGCCAAAACACACAAGGACATACACACACACACACACACACACACACACACACACACACACACACACACACACACTGCAAAGAGAAAGGAAAATGAAGGTAAATGTTTGCACGCCAACACACGGCACGCTCTCCTCTCCGTGGCTCGGCGTCACCCACAGCTGCTCGCCACCCCTCAATGGCGACCTTAATGTGGGTAAATAAATAAATATACCGGAATAATGAGGCAAAAGCTTTCCGTTTCCCTCGCAGGATATGACAGCTGAGAAAACATTAGGATGAATAATGCAAGGTGACGAATCGAAAACAAATAAATGAACGAATAATTTTTTTTTTTTGTAATGTGTGGAAAGCTTGCAAACAAGTTGTCAGCTTGAAGGTTTATTTTGATTTAGAAACAAACTGAATGGTTCAAGTATTTCAAATTCAAAGTCAATATAAATATACTGGCATAAGTTGTTAGTAAATAAACTCGCACGTTACAAAATTCTGAATAAAATCATAACTGCTTCTTTGTCACGAACCTTGCGATGCGTAACAAAGCTCAGGTTACTTTTACAGGACACCCAAGACGTGTGTGCCTTCATGCAGGGAGACTCGCAAAGCCTTGGATTTTTAGCATTTTATGAAAAGTTACAACATATGTGAAAAAGAAGTACGAGTAATTGTGCAGAAGATGAAAGGTTACAAGAATAAAGTATAATTGATCACACTCTTTCATTGCAAGGATGTCGTTCAAGAGACTGAGTGTTACTATAGGTTTTCTAACGTAAAGAATAACGGAGAAATGCAGTGCACAACAAAACAAACATTCTGCGGAAAATGGATAATCTAAACGTTCCAGGAATAAAGTATGAATCCGTACACTCAACCCTGACGCGGCTATCAGTTGAAAGACGAAATGTAGTTATAACTTTTCTTGATGGAGTACATAGCAAAACAATACATTCTGCCTCCTATAAAAGGTTAAAAGGTCGCAGGAACAAATGAATCACCACACAACTCTGTTACATGTCCGGAGTAAATGTAGTTACAGCAACTGGCAAAAAAAAAAAAGGGGGAAAAATAACATGACAGGACTGTCAAAAGGACCATCAACAAATGTCGAGAGCATATAAATGTTTCGACACGCAGGATTAAAAGCTTATCGGATGATCTTGGGAAGCCGTTGTTGGGTGAGGGTTAATTTTTCTGCCAATGGTGTCATCTGCTTACGGAGGAACAAATCTTCTTCCTAATATTCTGATTCTTTATTAAAGCTTAATCTATTCTGACATGGCTGCTGCTGCTGCTGCTACCGGCCCGGGAGGGAATGAATGAGGGAGGGAAGGAACGAGAAAGGGACGGTGAGGCAGGAAGAGGGAATGAGGAAGGGAGACAAGCAGGCAGGGCAGTGTCCGAGGCAGGGAGGTGAGTATAGGGTTACTGTTAAAGTGCATCTTGTGAAACCAGAGGAAGAAAGGCGTTCTCTCGTGACCCTTATTCACTCATTCAAGCTGACATTCTTTCCCCTCACACACACACACACACACACACACACACACACACACACACACTAACCTAATCAGTGCCGGGCATCCAGTTTCTCCATTAAAAGAAGCGTTTAGTGGAAAGCTAAGAAAGAAAAAAAAAAAAAAAAAAAAAGACCATCACCCTCACAAGCAGCTCCTAATATCTTTGTGTCTTTGATGACGACACTACTCTTGAACTCCACTCCACTCGCCTGTACTTGCTGCTTCACGACACACGAACTTATTCTTTTCTTCCTCTTCACTGGCCAAGACCTCTTCCTCTCACGTCCTCCTTTCACTCTCCTCGTCGCTCAGGTTCGCCTCTTTCATTTTTCTCCCTTTGCAATTTATCCTCTCTCCATTACTCCTCCTCCTCTTGTGTTTCATTCTCCTTCTCTTCTAGTACTTTCTCCTCCTCCTTCTCCTCCTCTTCATCCTCCTTCAACTACCACTTCTACTGCCGTTATTGATATTGCTGCTAATAAAACGGCTATGATTGCCACTTCAGTAACCTTAACATTACATTTATTGTCACTCTCGCCGCCACAATTATCACCACTGCTGTCCTATAACAAAATTTCTTTCTCTTTGTCTACCTTTGTGTTTGTAAATTATTTCAAGGAAAGATGTCATTGTATAAAGTAGTTGTAGTAGTAGTAGTAGTAGTAGTAGTAGTAGTAGTAGCAGTCGTGATGCTGATATCTATAACAATGATGATAATGATAACAATGACAACAACAACAACAACAACAACAACAGCTACTACTACTACTACAACTACTAATACTATACAATACTACCACTACTACAACAACTACTACTATATAATACTACCACCCTCACCACTCCAGTCATAACCATAACAGCAAAAACAAAACTGAGGGCAAAAAGGAATAACAATTTTTCCTCTCCTCTTCTTGCATCGTCTTATTTTCATGCATATGCGCCATCATATACTCGGCCCCTGTCGTCTTGCAGCCGCATGGTACAAGGGACCTGATGTGTTGGTGGGATACAGGAAGAATATATATTGTGCCAAGGGAATTCCACCTCCACAATCTTTTTTTTTGGCTTGAGGAAGGTCGAGGCACCGTGGACTTGTTCATGGCAGGGCTTAGGGCAAACAAGGAGGCATGTCTATTGATGGCTGGGGCGTGCGGGGGCGTGTGGAGGCGTGCGGCGTGTCCCTACTTATGCACCTCATTTCACAAAGAAAGATATTTTCTATTTTTCAAGTCTAGTCACTATCAAATAATGAAATGTGGGAGTGTGTTTGTTGTTGTTGTTGTTGTTGGTGGTGGTGGTGGTGGTGGTGGTGGTTATCATCTTTTATTTTGTTTAGTAATAACAGTTGGCAGTGATGGTAGTAGTAGCAGTAGTAGTAGTAGTAGTAGTAGTAGTAGTAGTAATAGTAATAGTAGTTAGTAGAAGTAGTAATAGTAGTAGTAGTAGCAGTAGTAGTATATGTTGTTGTCTTCATTGTCGTTGTTGGTATTAATATTGTTTTCCTAATTGTGTATGTCGTACAGAGTTCAAGGCCAACAGCTTCTCCGAACAATGCTCCTAGTGGGATTAAAGTTATGAGGAGAAGCTCCTTATTGTCTAGCTGTCTCAGTTGTCCCACTCCTCAGCTGTGGAGTAGACTTATTCCATCCCGTTAACAGCTGGTCCGGAACTCAAGACAGGGCTTTCGGCTTGCCTTCACTATATATGATCTTGATCTTTGCTATTTTCCTGCATTTTAAGTCCTGCATGGATAGCCGTCTAGCCTCCACATGGATAACTCGGGTATTTTGAGAAGAAGCGTTTCTGTTTTTTGGCAATGCTTTGGACTAGCTTCTGAGTTCTGAGCACTTCCTAGGTCTTCTCTTGCTTTCCCCTTTTTTTTTCTTCTTCATCCTCTGCTTCCTTTTTGTTTTCTTCTTTTCCATCCTCTTCTTCCTTCTTTGCCTTTCATTTCCTCCTTTTCTTTCTCTTTGGTCTCACTCTTTATTTTCATTTCCTTCATTTTGTTTTGTCTTTCTTCCCCATTTTTTTTCTTCTTCATCCTCTTCTTCTTTTTTCATTCTCTTCTTCCCTCTTTTCCTTTCATTTCCTCCTTTTCTTCCTCTTTCATCTTACTCTATTTTCATTTCCTTCATTTTTTCTTCCTCTTCTTGCTCACACCGCAGTGCTGACTCGCAATATGCCATACTTATTACTAGCATCCTATATGTGTAATAATCATACGATACACACACTCATACTGCCACAATAGTTTATTCATTTCCATGCGCCACGGTTCGTCAGCTCGTTTAACCCCTTCAGTACCATGACACGTTTTCATAACCTTTCTTCTTATTGTGTCGTGATTCTCTACAGCTTCAGGAACTCATGTAGGGATTGAAATAGTGAAGATTCTGACCATATATCTTTTGAGCTCCATAAAATCTTCCTAATGTACATAAAATCGTCTAACCATACCCAAAAATCAAAGTAAAAATCGCGTCTCAGTATTGAAGGGGTTAATACAGTGTTACACAAACAACACTGTATTTTTTGCACGCCATTTCCTTTCTTCCTTTCTCTTTGATCTCATTGTTGTTCGTATTCTTCTTCCATTGTTCTCTTTTGTACTGTTTTTTTCTGGTTTTCTTCTCCTTTCTCCATCTTTCTCGTCCTTTCTTCTTCTTCTTCTTCTTCTTCTTCTTCTTCTTCTTCTTTCTGTTTTTCCTCTTCCTCCGCCTCCATACTCGCGGGAACCCTCTGCCCTGCCTGGCCCTTCACAGCTCTTGAGGTTGTCAGGATCTCCAGGGCTGCACAACTGAGGGGATTTCACTCGAGGGGACTTGTGGGATAAGCTAGTTTTACTTCTCAATATGTGATCAAGAGTGATATTAATTCTGTTGGATGAAGAGGAGCAGGAGAGGCAGGAAGAGAAGGAGGAAGAGGAAATAGAGTGGAAAGTATTAAAATCGAAATCAAGAGGACGAATATACATTCAAACATGGAGATGAAAACGAGTGATGAAAGAAAAATTGTAAGTAAGAGAGGAGAAGGAAGAGGAGGAGATAAATTCATAGGAAAAAGCTGGTAAAAACAGACCTGTTTGTACTGTAAAGAGGGAATCCACTGAACTTTTACAACTGGCAAACTTCGCTTAAGAGAAAAGAATAAAACAGGCAAAGATTCCTCGCCACCCAACCTTTCTCAGAAGCAGGAACACTTTATTATTCGTATTCTTGTATAAACGTCATTCAAAAATTCCTAGACATTATTCAGAACTGGTGAAATACGGTTAAATCCAGGATGGTTTTCTTACGTTAGCTTACTGACAGACACACACAAATATTGATATATTATGGGAATTTTATGTAAAAGATTTAAATGAAATTCACGATAGAAAAGTTGAAAGAGTTTGCTATTTTTCTTTTCTTTTTTTTACAGTGAGGAAGTGGAGAAGGAAGAAAAAAAAGTAGAAGGAGGAGGAGAAAGAAGAAGAGAAGGAGGAGGAGGAGGAGGAGGAGAAGAAAGAAAGGAAAAAAGGGAAATTCTAGGAGATGGAATATGAGGAAGTTCCAAAGTTTCCTTGTCGTATTTAACTGTGAGATTTAATGTAAGCATTAATTAAGTGGAAGAGTTGCTTTAAAGCTGAAAATCTGGAAGTCTTCGAATGCATTCTGTTCAAACACACACACACACACACACACACACACACACACACACACACACACACACACACACACACACACACACACACACCATCAGTTCTTTCCAGCTCGTGTTTTTCTCCTCCGGGTTACTGCAATTTATCACATCCGTCAAGTTTCGATAGGAGCTCACACGGATCAACGAACGAAGAGACAAAAACACCAACATACCCTCTACTGTGTGCATCATAAAAGAAAAACAACTTGTAAATGAATTCGCAGTTCCTTTTAGGCAAGAAGAAATCCCAACCTCATTATAGTTTTCAGTGAGAATGTTTCGAACAGTCACGAGTTCCCGATGGAGTTTTGTTTCAGATGCTTTTGGTGTATTTTAATGAAGCCCTTAGCACATTGGCAGCGTGAGCTTAATGATTCGAGACGCGTGTGTGGCAGTTGTATGTGCGTATGGACGTCATGCACAGCTATCATCATTGTTGTTATTTACCATCATCATTATCTTCATTGGCATCTTCCTCGTCATCATCACGTTTGTTGTTATCATATTTGTTATTTGTGTCAATGTCATCACTGTTGTCTTCATGGTCGTGGTTGTCATAATTGCTGTTGTCGTTGTGTGTGTGTGTGTGTGTGTGTGTGTGTGTGTGTGTGTGTGTGTGTGTGTGTGTGTGTACTACCTCTCTACCTGTTTAATTACTTATCCATTCACAAGTATCTATATATTCATTTAAAAATTGTATATCTATCAAATATAACACACACACACACACACACACACACACACACACACACACACACACACACACACACACACACACACACACACACACACACACACACACACAGGCGTATATGGAACACAGTGTTATTGAGGTGTGTAGGCTTATTGTGCCCTATTGACAATGGCGGCAGATGTTTTTTACTTACTGTGGTAAATTAGATTTCCCTCATACAGAACCTACGCCGCCCACCACACTTCTCTGTCCGCCGAGCCACACAAACAATGGCTGCGTGTTGGATGGCCGGAACGTTAATGTCAAAACAAGCGGCATGTGTAGTGAGTAAGCGCACTGAATTTGGACTGTCCACTATGGGGAAAATATTAGCATAAAGGTATTCCATGCATTGACGTGAGCTTTTACAGATCGTGGATGTGAAATACGTAATACACATAGAGGTGAATTTGTTTGTTTTGTTTCTATCTGCCACTGCTCAAAAAGTGTAGCAGACAGGAAATATGTAGTGCTTTACAAAGACGCATTGTTACTATATTATTTTCTCTTAAAATATAATTTTTAATTGAATAAAAGCCATCTGTTCTTCTTACATTAATTTGCTCCATGCTTCGTGACACTCGATCTGTTGTAATTGTGCTGTGTGCCTTGTTTATAGAGATAAGTAGCAATTAGTTAATTGCTTTAGTGTTTATATTGGCTTTTATTGTTTCTATATACTTTTCTCCTTTTAGAATTACACTGATTAATTCGGGTAGTGTTACGTCAGCATGCACAACACAGCCAGTCACGTGACGACACGAGGGAGAGAAAAAGATAACACGGACTGCAGCAGAATGGAGATGACTGCGGCATTTCCCGGTCCAGCTCCCCGTGGCTGTCTCAGACTTGAAAGGCAGCATATGTGGAGGAGGTAAATCCTACGCCACGAGAGGAAGCAGGATCGTTGTAGCATCTTGTCGGCGTAGAGTGAAGTGTCCATGTTCGTGTTTTGTCGCATAACCTGAGATGTCAGAAAGTGGCGAGTCTCTCCTGAAAGTCGTTAAGCGTGTCTTGCTGCGATGGCCGACAAGACAGTCGAGCCCGGGAGTGTGGGATGAATCTTGCCGCCCACTCCAGCCCACCTGAGCTACATGGCACCACGTATACATGTGGACACTGTAATCTCGTAAAGGATTGTCACCATGCAAACCTCGAGTCCCTCCTTTATCTAACGTCTATTTGATATCTGCCTCTTTCGCTACAAATATACAGTATACATGAGTGAGGTTACAGTCATCTCAAGAGCGAGTGTCCATATGCAAACTTCATATATAATTTTCTTTCTTTTTCCAGCAACAATAACAAGTAAAAGTTGCATCTACGGTGTTGTGCGGCAATATATAAAAATACTTCCAATCTACGTGAAGTCTTTGCTATTCCCAAACAGCTCACAACATAGCATCCCACGCAGACTCCTTCCCGGAAGAACAATATCACGTTAGTGAGTGAGTAGCGGTGTATTGCTCAAGAACGAAATCTAATAGCAGGGTTTAATTTGACACCAGGGATAATGGAAAATACAATGCATGTTTAAAGGATGTAAACAAATTATAATCTTACTAAAAAGAGAATGGTGTAAATGGTGAATGAATCGTGCTGTATTTGCAATGTGTAACTCCATTATTGTCTGAATGAGGTAATTGAATATATAAAAACATTAGTCCGCTCTGGTGTCAGGTATTGAAAGGCAACGTATACGTATACCTGCTCAAAGTAAAAATAAAAGAAAATAAATTAAAGGAAAAAATACCGCGCAGGGTTAGTGGTTACCTAACACTGACAGCGGTCAATAGCTCTACTCGTAAATATCTTTGACGTCAGGCAACAAAAACCTGATGCAGATTTTTGAAATGTGACAAACAGTGATCCATCAGCCACAGTACTTGCTGGTGACAATATTGACACCTGTCGCTGTTATATTGAATGAAAATTACTTCCCTTAATATCGTGTTACTTGTCAGGAATTTTGACACAGCGCAAGCAATCCTTTTAGTACTTCAGTGACACGCGATATGGTGTACAAGTTTATGACGCTTTAATCCCTTCACTATCATGACAGGCTTCCACCTTCATTTTGGTTAATATTTGATGATTATATACAACTTCAGAAACTTATGTGGGGAATTAAAATAATGAAGACTGCAGCTATTAATCTTCTGACCTCCATAGACCCTTCCTAACGCAAATAAAATCGTCTAATCACACCAAAAAAATAAAGATAAAAATGCGTCTCAATATCAAAGGAGTTAAAACCAATGGCACACGTGACTTATCAGACATGCCACATACATTCATATCCGTCGCGAAGAGTGAAGAGTGAAAGTATTTGATTCATTACAGTCCTTTCCTGATGCCATTCCATTTTTACAACTAATATATCATGTTTACTTGACCTGATCCTCTTTACAAGTATTATCATCGACGACAAGGCGATAAAAGGTTATAAGAGACTGCCATTTAACGAGCACTCGCAGTCAGAAGTTACTTTGTTCATATACTTCTGTTTAGAATTATTTCCCTTAGTCTTAGCAACTCTGGCATGCTAAGTATCAATTTTTTGTAAGATTCTGTTAAAAAGACTCACCAAACCAAAAGATTCAAGAAAACCTTCAGAGTCACAATTCACCATTAATTCATTTCTTTGGTATCTTTACAAGCCGGTGTGAAAGTTTGTCTACATTTCAACAGACACACGCTATAAGTTGCAATCATCCTTAGTTTGCACTGTACGGTAGTTCTGCTTGCTGGGAGGAGGAATGGTGTCGTCGGTCATATTAAAGCTCGGTTGCCCTTCATGACCGCCACACAGCCCAGGGCAGGTTTTGTTTTCTCGAGATTTCATTTCCCGCACCTTTTTTGCTGAGTGGTTTCGCCCATCTATGAGGTTCCCATAATTCTTTACACTTTCTTCTATCGCCGTTCCCAGTGACAGGAGTTGGCTGAATTTGTTCCTCCACATTACATTGTCCTTATGTGATTAATCTTAACCCCTTCATTACTGGGACACATTTTTACCTTCAGATTTGAGTACGATTAGACAATTTTTTATTGACATTCGGAGGTGTTTAGATTAATGGCCACAGTCTTCACTATTTCAATCCTTCACATAAGTATCTGAAGCTGTATAAAATCATCAAATAATAAGCAGAATGCATATGGAAACGCATTATAGTACTCAAGAGGTTAATATACACAGCTGAGTCCCTGAATACTACTGGAAATATTTCTAAGAATGCCAAAAGATATTATTAAGTATTATCTGTTCCAGTACAAATTTTTGTGTTCGAATATCTTTCCTTCACAAAGTCTGACACAATTTGCTTTGGTGAGTAATATACAAGTGAATGCATACTCGGGCATTGTCTAATCCATATCATCACGTGTCCAACACCATGTCTAGGTGACGGGCACGCGATGTTCTGTCTCACATGGTACCTTGTTGTGATGGCTTAGGACGTTCTAACATTCTATCCATTGCTACTCACATGGAACGCGAAAATTTCGTAATGTTTAAAGTGAAAATTTTATAGTGAGTGGATTTCTGTACAACAAGAAAATAAAATCGTATACTCGATGTTTCACGAAGAAAGTGAGATTTTACGAGGTTGCACTTTAACCCATTACTGTAATTTTTGAAAACATGTGCTGCACATAGCTTAGGTTCCTTTCGTTACATCATATTAATCTATATTCAGGTTGTTATCTCCCTTTGAATACACAGTTTCATTCACTAACGCAGTTTTAAAGCGTACCGTGCCCATGAACCTCACGGTTTGAGCTGATGGTGCTACTTGATTCCAGCCCAAGACATACTGAGTGGGTGACCTGTTTCTTCCTTTGCCATCTCTTATCTTCTCGATCAGTACCTTGTATGAGCTGGGCGAACCAAGGAGCAGGAAACCATGCAAGAAAAGTCCCAATAATAAGCCGGAAAGCGAACGGTAGACCTGGTTTGTAATAATACGCATCGTTTCCACACGTATATATGTGAACAGGATGTAGGTAAGGTGAGACACTCGTTCACTCGGAGCTGTGACGCAAAGGGTGTTGTTATGTGCGTTATCTACAAGGCAGCAGTGACAAGAGACAGACAGCAACGGGCGCGAGAAATAAAGTTGGTTGGTTAAGGAAGATCTGGAAGAAGATGAGTGCGTCTCATGAAAGTGAATCCCTTAAATGCCCTCTCAGTGTTTTCCATCGCAGAGAAGACGTTTTCGTTAATAATGATAATAATATCAATTCATAATCACCACAACTCTCTCAGCATGATTTATGTGTTGGGGAGAACCACAAACTCCAGGAAAAGTATGAAGGAAAGAATTATAGTCGTATCTCATTTGTAATGATACACTCACACATATTTCCCACGAATTATCGTCGCGTTGAATGAAATAAAGGTGACAAACTCCACCAAGGAAACTTATGACGGAAAGAAAGCAGTATAATCGTAACTCAATTATAAGCGATACTCACATACATATTTCGCTGGTATAATGATCGCCTTTGGTGAAGTAAAGGTGACATCATTGCCTGGGAAGTACAAAGCACCTTCGTTACACATCGCAGACTCCAAACATTCCCGCACACCACAATCTAGATCCCTTTAAAGATATTGACTTTTCATCTTTACCTGCTGCCACGCGTTGCTATATATGGATGCACTCCGGATGCAAGAACAACAACATTTACCCGTTTCTGAAGCTGCAAACGCATCTCACAACTGTCTTATCACGTCCGTTTCCTCTTGGTGCATTTTCAAATTGACATAAAGGAGGCCAAGACAAACACACATGGCCCTCACTTCCCGGAAACTGCTGTTCTCACTAACCATTTCAGTTTTCGGCATCAGGTTCTCCAGTCTTAAGATTGCATCTCGGTGGGGTTCTTACTGCTCGCCTGCTTGAATTACGTGAATTTCTCGGAGTGCAGCGCCACTGTTATGGTTTGTTTTTAGTGTCATGCTGCACAGAAGGACTTCTCTTACTTTCATACACAACATGAGATGGTGTCGGGTATTCGACTTGAATAGGTGGCCTTGTAAGCAGAGAAAGGAGACAGTTTCACGGTACTGTAAATGTCTTCGGTGTAAAAGAGATGACCTGCAAACTCATACAAAGAAGACCGTCGCATCTCACCTAAAGGTTTTAACTACTGAGCCAACGGAGATACTCGTACATCTTTGCAGAAGCAACAAAATAATGCACTAATTCACTCTTTGCAATAAAACATTTTCCACTTGCTCATGTGAGATATTCTGTTATTACGGTTCTCCAGCATAGCAAAGGGCAATGTTTTGTAACAAGTCCACACAAAAAGTGATTGACAAATGCTAACAATAAATATACTTCATATTTTTACTTTGTAAGAAGCTTATGCGTACGAAACACAATGGATGCTTTTGTGGAACAATATTTGTATATGATACACAAAAATGATGACGGAGATACCAAATCCCACTTCGGTGAAAAAAAAAAAAAAATTGATGAGAATAAGAGGCCATGAGTCCACGACGAGACCAGCGCTTGCACTTCGGCCTCAGGCCCATAGGAATCCTCGCGGTCCACATTATAGACATACTATTAAAAAAAAAGAAAACTATATGACAGTTTAATTTCTGTTGCACCTCACTAGTCTCACCTCCTGCCCTCCCATCCAAACCCCTACAAAAAATAAAACTAATTAAACAGCGGTGCAGATGATTGGTTTGAAATACAAGAATCAGCATAAAAAAAACTACATAATATACAAATATTTATAACAGGTACAGTGACACAGTTTCTATGCTTAAGAGAGGTTATGCTTTTTGATGATTTTGAAGAATGTACGTGTTGTTATGAGGACGCATAAAAGATTTACAATATCATAACTCGCATTCAAGTTGACGTTAGTATTCAAGCCAGTCAAAATTAATCATGTTCTTACTCGTTTTCGAAATACTGAGCTTAACATGTAGCATTGGGGCAACTGAAGAGCATAGACTATGATGAAACAGGGGAATTTTGACATTACCTGATGGAATCCCTATTGATTAATCTACGGTTTTGTCCTTTTTTATAGATGAATATTTGTAAGTAATGGAAAGAAAAAATAATATAAGGAAAACTCCACTAGTAGTTATCAAAGCGAGTGAAAAAAATATGAAAAAAAAGTACAAACATTTCTGATTGAAGGACTTAGGAGACTGAGTGGAGAGAAAATAAATCATAGACACACACACACACACACACACACACACACACACACACACACACACACACACAGTAGTAGTAGTAGTAGTAGTAGTAGTAGTAGTAGTAGTAGTAGTAGTAGTAGTAATAATAGAAGTTCATTGACAAAGTAGTATACTAAACCTGAAAAATACATATTAAACTGATGTGCTTCGTCCAAACTGAGCTAATAAAATCATAATCAGTAGAGAACCGTTAGCTGAGTAATGACTTGTATATAAACACACACACACACACACACACACACACACACACACACACACACACGGCAGAAATGACTAGGTAATGGTAGAAGTCTATACCAAATTTATAGTCACAGGCAGACTCCTATTTTATAGGCTGGAAAGTGGAATTTCAGGTAATGAGACCATCAGAGATCGAAATCATATTTGGAGGGAGAATATTGAAGAGAAAAAAAAATATCAGACTAATGTAATGGCTCAATAAGGTAATTATATTTTGTAGCATAGAAAATGACCGAGAAGAGATAGATAGATAGATAGATAGATAGATAGATAGAGAGAGAGAGAGAGAGAGAGAGAGAGAGAGAGAGAGAGAGAGAGAGAGAGAGAGAGAGAGAGAGAGAGAGAGAGAGAGAGAGAGAGAGAGAGATTTTATAGAAGAAAGCTACACAATATGAAAACACTTGCTACTAAAACAAAACTTCTTAGTACTCAGGCATATGAGATGGAATATTAATGCAGCAAATTAAGAAAAGATGCAGAAATGAGGGTGAGGCACAAAAATAGTACAAATAAATAAATAAAAGATGAATAAATGCGAAAGTGCCTCCCAAACTTCTGGTTTACCCTCCCCGAAAAACAAGTTATGGAAGAAAAATATATAAAGTTCAGTGGAGAGAGAGAGAGAGAGAGAGAGAGAGAGAGAGAGAGAGAGAGAGAGAGAGAGAGAGAGAGAGAGAGAGAGAGAGAGAGAGAGAGAGAGAGAGAGAGAGAATAGGAATGCAAAAATGAAAAATGGGAATTTTCAACACACACACACACACACACACACACACACACACACACACACATTGGAAAGGACACGCTCCCTTAGTTTAACAGGAAATGTGATCGTGAACGGTACGCAGCTTCTTATGTTCCCGATAACTATCAAGGGGAATGCTGTCTGCGTCCATTTACTGGCGGACTCAGGTACTCATTAGTTCTATTTGGAGCAAACGTCTAAGCTTCGTTAAAGGCAATACGGGATGGGACTCAGGTGAAAACGATATAATGAGAGTTTTTATGACTTTCTTTTTGTATCGTTCTTTGTAATGTATTTTCTTTTCTGTTGAATCCCTTTCACTACCATGACGCGTTTCTATATTCATTCTTTTTATTATTTGGTGATTTCATAGAGCTTCAGAGACTATTGTAGGGGATTGAAATAGTGAAGACTGTGGATATTAATCTTCTGATCTTCGTAGACTCTTCTTAATGTCGATGAAATAGTCTAATCGTATGCAAACCTCAATGTAAAAGTGTGTCCCAGTATTGATGTTGTTAAAGGAAATGTCTGAGAGAACGTTTGCTGGTTAAGTACAATTGGGCTTGAATAGAAACGAATATATGATGAAAGTTTATGTGATTTATTTTATTCTTTTGTAATGTATATTAATTTCCCGCCAGCGATTATGAAATAGATTCTGTCCACAGGAATGATGTACGTTAAAGACAACATGAGATGGACTAGACTAGTAACACATATATGGCACAAAAATGTATTAATTCTCATCTTATCCGTAGTAATGCATGTTAATTTTCCGCCAGTGGTAATGAAATGAGTTCTTTTTGAAGGAGGTATCTGAATTAGCGTCTCCTGATGAAACACAATACGAAAAGGGTCTGGATTAGAAGCAAATATATGAGAAAAGTCTTCGCTATTTTCTACCATGTCCTTTGAAATGATTATTAATTTTCCGTTAGTGATGACAAAACAAGATTAATCATATTTTCCATCTTCGTGTATTATACCAATTGCCTTTAGAATCTTGTATTGTGTTGCTTTTATTGCCATTTTTATTTTGACACGAACATAATTCCTTAATAGATTGATGAAGGGACGCGCGCCAACATGTAATTCCACGGTTCCCATTTTTCAGGTGAATTATTCGGAAGTCAGTAAACAACATTATCTTATCACATCATGAAAATTACACGTATCATTGTGAAATTACAGAGATAAATCGTGTGTGTGTGTGTGTGTGTGTGTGTGTGTGTGTGTGTGTGTGTGTGTGTGTGTGTGTGTGTGTGTGTGTGTGTGTGTGTGTGTGTGTGTGTGTGTGTGTGTGTGTGTGTGTGTGTGTGTGTGTGTGTGTGTGTGTGTGTGTGTGTGTGTGTGTGTGTGTGTGTGTGTGTGTGTGTGTGTGTGTGTGTGTGTACCTAAGAGGTTTTCGTGTTTCCCAATATTTCCAAGCGCTTCTTAAGTTCCTCGATTCCAGTTATTATAGTCTCATTATTGGTTAACCTCTCTCTCTCTCTCTCTCTCTCTCTCTCTCTCTCTCTCTCTCTCTCTCTCTCTCTCTCTCTCTCTCTCTCTCTCTCTCTCTATCTATCTATCTATCTATCTATCTATCTATCTATCTATCTATCTATCTATCTATCTATCTATCTATCTATCTATCTATCCATCTATCTATCTATCTATCTATCTATCTATCTATCTATCTATCTATCTATCTATCTATCTATCTATCTATCTATCTATCTATCTATCTATCTGTCTATCTATCTATTTATCTATCTTTCACTGTAAGGGCGTGCATGGGGCGTGCATGGGGCTTGCCGTAGGGGTTGGGTGGGGTTGGGGAATTCCTCTTTCCCAGGAAATCACCCACACTAGATACCCCATCAGCAAGGGCTCCAGGAAATATTGTTTCAGATACATTTCTGTTAGTGGAGCAACCCACGCACCACAAACGTGAAGCATGTGGGCGACGCTTCCTTCTTGGTCGGGTGTGTGGAATGTGGAACAGCTTCATGATAACTGAGTAGGTGGAGAGTGTGCTGGAGGAAATGTATGATGGATGGCGATAAAGGTGTGAGAGAGAGAGAGAGAGAGAGAGAGAGAGAGAGAGAGAGAGAGAGAGAGAGAGAGAGAGAGAGAGAGAGAGAGAGAGAGAGAGAGAGAGAGAGAACACTGCGGCATAGAAGCAAGTCACTAAAGAGTAGCAGGATATCAAGCATTATGTAACACTGTTCAGAGGAGAGGAAGAGAAGGTGAAGAGGGGATGGAAAAGAGAAGTAAGGGTTATTAGAAATGCAATTATGAAAAGCATGTTAGACGTGGAGGAGAGAAGGATAAGGCAATCATAAAAGTTTATCATTTTTCCCACGAACACAGCCGCTAATCCCAGAGGGTTAATGCAAACACCACAGTTTTAATTGCCCACTAGATATCCACGATTTGCGAACTTTAGAGTGTGGGGGCAGAGGATGAGAATGAGGGATTGAATTACCAGAGTGTTCTTGGGGACACGAGAGAGAGAGAGAGAGAGAGAGAGAGAGAGAGAGAGAGAGAGAGAGAGAGAGAGAGAGAGAGAGAGAGAGAGAGAGAGAGAGAGAGAGAGAGAGAGAGAGAGAGAGAGAGAGAGAGAGAGAGAGAGAGAGAGAGAGAGAGAGAGAGAGAGAGAGAGAGTATGCATATGATCATCCTATAATCAATACAATAACACGAATGAATACCACAGTAAAGATACCCAATAACTCCCAAGCAATTTAGAATCATGACACTCTTAATATACAATAAAAAAAAAAGTGTGGCTGCATTCCGAATTCGTCCCCAATGCACAGTGAATAAATTTACGCGTGTTGTTGCGGTCTAGCGGAGTGAAGATACAAGTTACTATAGCTGCACTCTTAAATAACACAACCTGAGTCTCGCATTACAGGTGAACTATATGACCTCACCCTAGCGACGCATTAAGTTACAGAGGCAGGAAGAGAAGAAGGGAAGCTGAAGCAGGAAAGGGAATAAAGGAAATATCATGAAACCGAGTACAAAGGGATCGTAAACAAAAAGGAAGTGGAGAGTGGTATGGAAAAGGGATAGAGGTACAGAAATATGAAATAGACAATAGGTGATGGAGATAAATGAAGAATGTAATGGAGAGATGTATATACAGACGAAAATTGGGTATGCATAGGTTATTTTGAAGGAGAAAACGAAAGAATGAAACAATGATAAAGATAAATAGAATGTTTTGTATGTATATAAATAAAAAAAGAACCAGAATTTACCTCGGGCATAACATGAGCGAAAGGGGAAAAAAATGACAAAAAATGGAAGGGAAAAATGAAAAATGAATGAAAAAAATGAATGAGATAAAGATAGAGTCGTTGTATCAGCAAAAAAAAAAAAAAAAGGGTCCCAATTTTACGCACCTTTACCATAAAAAACATGTTTCACTGGACAATTTTGTGGATGAAAAAATACATGTTTCTATGGGAATATTTTCTTTTAGTGTTGTGTTTCCATACACGTATTGTCTGTTTTGTTTCTGTTCGGCTTTCATTCACAGTCTTGTATCTGTCCTTGTATGTCTGTTTGGGCACTCTCTTCCATTTGTCTGGCTGTCTTTGTCTCTCTCTCTCTCTCTCTCTCTCTCTCTCTCTCATTAGTACTGATAAAATACTGTCAAAAAATTCTAGTAAAAAGTAGAAATGATGAAGATGAACAGAGGAGGTGAAACATCATACACACACACACACACACACACACACACACACACACACACACACACACACACACACACACACACACACACACACACACACACACACACACACACACACACACATTCTTTCTCAATCTCTCTCTCTCTCTCTCTCTCTCTCTCTCTCTCTCTCTCTTACTACACCATATTTATATAATACTCATTGCTGATGAACGTACTAATTATTCTCAAATTTGGCCTCCTGATCACGACCCAAAAATGTTGACTAATTAGGAATTTAATCTTTTTTAGTCATTCAAGTTTTCATTTCGTAAGAGTCATTACTGGAGGTATTTTTTCTCGCACATGACAGAGAGACTTGATATATTTTCCATGAGTAACTTTTTTCTTTACAACACGGCGAATGATAACCTGGAAGAGATGAATGTAAGCAGAACGGAAGGAAGGAAGCTGACAGAGAGAGAGAGAGAGAGAGAGAGAGAGAGAGAGAGAGAGAGAGAGAGAGAGAGAGAGAGAGAGAACGTACCGCGCCAGAAGGGTCAAAATAAATGTGAGGCATAACAGTAAGAGGTGCAGTCACGCTCATAAGTTAGTCAGCATACGACATTCCTTCCCACCATGTTAATACTACCCCTTACAACCTAACCAGTCAGGTGTGAGGCTTTGTGAGGAGAAGGCCAGGAGATCGGAGGGCATAAAAAAAAAAAAAAATAACAGAGATATATAGGGAGAGAAAATGACCAGAACGATATGTTGCAATAAAAACTGGCTGAAATGGATAGGTAAACCTGTGAAAAGGGTCAGATATCAAGGATTTAGGCTGAGGGTGAAGGCAAGGGACAGCAGGAGGGAATTTTGATGGTGGCTTGACTTTTGACAGCCACGGTATGTTAATAAGAAAAGAAGTCAATGTTTTCCTTGTGTGTGACTTGTCGTATATTTCATAACTGCTGCCTCTCCTCCCCTCGCTGCTCGTCACTAACGCTCCCTTGCTCTGCTAATTACTACCTCAAGTGCAAGTGAACACATTATTAACAGCTACTTTTTCTCAGTTAAACATATATTCAATTACACGAGTAATGCACCGTGTTATTCTCTCTCTCTCTCTCTCTCTCTCTCTCTCTCTCTCTACTGCGCATCAAATAAAGATGTCTATGAAATTATGAAATATACCAAGCTAACTGCAGTAATTAATCATAATATAATGTAGGCCATCAAGGAGATCCTGCACTTTTCGTTTGATTTTTCGCCTACATTTTAACAATTATATGGTATAAATTAACGCCCAGAGGAGACTTTCCCTTTCACACACACACACACACACACACACACACACACACACACACACACACACACACACACACACACACACACACACACACATTTAATCAAGAAATATTATACATGTAGTTTTCCCTTCGTGCTGTTTGAAACATGACAGTTCTGCGTTAAACTGACAGATTATTTGAAACTTTTACTTTATTTCAAAGGCAAAACACATTAGATTTGCTTTCTTTCTATATCTTCCTCCCTTTAATTCCCAGAGGCTCAGATAGATACAGGACTTAAATGATCTTGTAAGCAGCTTATGTATTATCACACATCACACGATTATGTATACGCTTGTACTAAAGTCTCTTTTCTTTTCGTTCACTAAATAAATATCTCGTAAGTATTGTGGGAATTTTTGACTCACCATATTCATTGAATCTCATTTCATAATTTACGTGTCACTATTTGGCATCTGTTAATGGCAAATGTCAGACTCAGCTTCCATTGATTATGCAAATGTACGTATTTAGAACATTAATATTTAGGATATGGAGAGAGAGAGAGAGAGAGAGAGAGAGAGAGAGAGAGAGAGAGAGAGAGAGAGAGAGAGAGAGAGAGAGAGAGAGAGAGAGAGAGAGAGAGAGAGAGAGAGAGAGAGAGAGAGAGACGCAGTGGGAAGATGCAAATGAAATGACGCGGGCCAAGAAAATAAAAGAAAAAAGAGGAAAAAAGAGAGAATGTAAAAAGAGAAACAAAAAGAAAGGAAGAAATAAAAGTTTTAATTTGGACAAGTAGAGAAAATGACCTTAGCTGAAGAAAAGTATCCGTGTTTTGAGTTACGCGAGGCAGTCACCCGGCACGACAACACATACTGTAATGAGGACGTAAATGATGCTATAAAGTCCTGGTCGGCTTATAAAAGGCCTAAAAAAATTATTGACACTTCCTTAGTAAGCCAATAACACTTAATAACACTTCAGAACACTTACACTTCATGACTTCAAAATACCTAATTAGAAATGTCATAACAGTTAATCCCTTCAGTACCATGACTAACTTTAATATCCATTGTGCTTGCTATTTGGTGATTTTATACAGCTTTAGAAACTCCTCTAGGGGGGATTGAAATAGTGAAGACTGTGGCCATTAATCTTCTCATCTCCATATGCCCTTCCTAATGTAAAAAAAAATGGTCTAATCATACACAAATCTCAAGATAAAAGTGTGTCCTAGTATTCAAGGGTTTAATTACGAAATAACGCTGAACAACTTAATAACATTTGCTTGATAACTTAACGCTTCATAACTCAATAACACATCACATTCAATGAACACCTAACAAGCATACAACACTTGAATAATAACTTGAAAACAATGATATAATGTTCTAACTGTAGCAATTAATCTTCATGAAAGTGACGCTACAATATCAATGAGAAACGTGACAGAGTTACAAGTGAACTCTATATCAGACAGACCTGGCGAGGCGGTGATGCATGTGTCTGGCGCAAGGTTAACTAGTATTTCATGAGTCTCGCAGTCAAAGGAAGACGCAGACGTTGCAGTTAGAGCGCATTGCCATATTGATGAAGCTAGTTAAGCGTCTTAACCAAAATCAACTTTCACACAACGCTTAACATTAGGATAACAATACCAGTTTAACTCCTTAATCAACTGAAAAATATAGTCTGTGAAATTAAAAACTAGAAAAACGCTTTGTTTGAATTTTCTTTACCATTCACCCATACTTGATGAAATTTACAGAATAGCTTACTTTTACACCCACAGACAACATATTTAAGTTTCAAAACAATTGGACCTACCATAAGCGCAGTATGATAAATTTGAGTTCAGGACCTAGACTCCCCTATCAAGGCTATTAGCTAAAACCACTTAGACTTTCACACAACGCAAGGATAACAATGCTAATACACCTCCATAAGTTGTGCGAATGCTAAAATCACTTCAACTTTCACATTACCCATGGATAATACTCTCAGGACACCGATCTAAGCTGAAGTAAGTACGTAAACTCCAAGGAATTCAACGATTGTACTAAACAAGCAGTAAAAAGTCAACGATTAAAGCTAAAAGTGAATCTGACTCCACACTCTGTCCATACTTTCCAATGTTGCACCATTTCCAGAGTTAAATTTAAAACTTTCCATTCTTGGGAGTTGAGACACTTTACAGGGATATTTCAAACTTTCAAGCTTCTGCCGGAATCCTAAAGGTTCACGTTTTTCCCTATGGATGAGTAAGGTATTGGTAAGTTGTAAGGCAGTGTCTTATCTACGACGCCAGTGCCAGGAAACCGACTTTTTACCTCATCTCCTCTCACGTCCTGCCAGCACCAACGGTCACGTGTTCCTATGGCAGCGGGCTGGGCTTCTGCTATAAATCTGTTGAATAAATTTTCTTTGTGTCACTTCCGGGAAGGTTGCCACCTCCTCATAACCCTTTCCTTTCCCTCACTCTCTCTTTCTCTCCTGTTACTTACCATCGCCTGCCTGCCACCAGCGTCCTAAATCCTGGCTGGCCTCGACGCCTTATCCTCCTCACACGTGACTGCTTGAACGGCGAGAGCTGGAGGTTTATCATGGCTTCCTCACATCACACTGTCTCAATGAACTGTTTATTATTATTAATGTTGCTTTTGTTTTTGTTGTTGTTTCTGCGGTAGCTATCATTATTACGTCATTTCTGCTGGTGCTATTATAATTTTTCTTCTTCTTCTTCTTATTATTATTATTATTACTATTATTATCATTATTATTGTTATTATTATCATTATTATTATCACTATCATTATTTTGGTCTTTTCTTTCTTATAGTATGTATATATCGCAGGTGTGTGGCCATGGTCTCAGCATCTTATGTTCTTTCTTTCCTCCCATCCTCTTTGAGTGTTGCGTTTTTCATCTTCTTTCCTCGGCTTTCTCTTCGTGCCATTAAAGGGGAGGTTTCTTTCTAGTTTTATAATTCTTTTAGCTTTCTGTCTCTACTTTCGTGACTGATAGTGTTTTGTCATCGTTTGCTGCCTTTAATCTTTGTACCACGACTACACACAACCTCGATTTCTTTTATTAGCTATCCATCTATATTTTGATTGAGCCTATTCTTTATCAAAGTCCTTGAACATATCTGGAATAGTATTTTTGGAAAAAAAATGTGTGTTAGTCTTTCTTATGGCATTTCAGCAGAATATCTCACGTAAATTACGTCTTGCTATTTACTACACTTATCTAAACAATGTTATATATGATTTTATTACCACTATTCAACAAAACGAGAGTTTCAAGATGAGTCGTGCAAATGATTACTATATGTAAGGTCCTTCTTTATCAACAAAGCAAACTGATCATCATCCTGAAAATGTTCACTGTTATCATGTTTACTTACTTATCTTGGACACAGCTGCAGTGTCCACCTTGCATTCACTAACACGAAATTGTGGAGATTCAAGGACAAAACAGAAGTTTGGATCACTGGTCCAGTGTGGCACTACCTCGGCCTAATCAAACAGGTGGCAACAGCGGCACGTCTGTGGAATGTGTAATCTGGGGTTGCCTCACACCACACAGCACCACAGCGCCACACCACTCACGCTACACACTGTGCTGGCCACGCACGCTGGTTTTCTGTCACAAGAAGTGTGTCACACGTTCTACTTCCATGCACCGTAAAAAAAGATTTGCTTGAAAAATATTTGTGAACCAACATAAGTTCTCTGTAGCAATCAGTGAAAAAAAAAACGCCGTCAGTTTTTATGATACTTTTTCTCATCTCTGAATTTCCCATTACCTGCAATTTAAAGTGAAGTCTTTTCTTCCTTTGAGCCGTGTTTTGAGTTAGCGGTGGTGCTCAATCAAGACTAAGACAGTTGGAGGTAGGCTTCAAAACAAGGCAACACGCGCGTACCCCAGCAGTCCACTCCTGAGGGAAAAAGGCCACGTGGCCGAGGGACAGCCGTGACGTGCATTGCGTAGCTTTTTCATGCGAGTTGCCAACCTAGATAATTCCTGCAGATATTTAGAGACGGGTGGCACACACAGGTAGCGTGGACAGCGTCGCGTTGGTGCAAGACAGTCTTTAATCTGACGGGCAAAGGTCAATGTATTTACTCTTATGCTAGCTTTACTTTTTTTCTTTTTACCCAGACACGACTGCTGCAGAAAAAAAGTTATATTTCCCAGCGGTACGAAGCAGTTGTTGCAGCATTATTTACCGCATAGCTTCCTTGTACTGGACAGCTTTTTCAATATGACTTTCATCAGGAGAGTCCTTGAGCATTAATTTATTTTGAGTTCAATATTTACATTTCATTATTCACCACACCAAGTGATTCTTAAGAGAAAATCAAGAGTTCTTCCGCCGCAGTATTCTTGCCTGGAGAGACGAGGAACCTTACTTCGTTGCATGAATTCTAATCCCAAGATTCTATTCCTTCACGGGTACAGAGTGGAAGCTGTGAGGAGAAAGACATGTTAACAATGACTGTAGCATCGGGCTTTTAAAATTGTTGTCTGATGAGCTTCTTTTCGTTATTCCTTATGTCAAACTGATCTTATCTAATTCTGCTTTTAAAAGATTTTATTATTACCAATATTATCATTATTATTATTATTATTATTATTATTATTATTATTATCATTAGTAGTAGTAGTAGTAGTAGTAGTAATAATAACAGTAGTAGTAGTAGTAGTAGTAGTATTTTCATTATTACTATCATCATCATTATTATGTCTTTTTAATGAAATCGAAAAATTCAGCTTTGCTTCTTCCAAAAATATTACGTATAAATACTTGGCATTCTTCCATTTAAGAGTTAATTCAAAATTCTCTGTCTGTCTCTCTCTCTCTCTCTCTCTCTCTCTCTCTCTCTCTCTCTCTCTCTCTCTCTCTCTCCTAAAAGTTGAACAAAACCAACTATTCAATCTCACCAGTTTGAAAATCCAAGTTTTCACATTCACAGTGTCTATTTATTCCGTCCAAAAACCTTTCTAAACACTTTTCTCACTTCCTTAATGTCAGCTGAGTAATGACCCCTTCCTTCACACGGGACATTCTAGACTGATTCTTTCTCCTTGCACTGTAAAGAAAATACGAACAGGAACTCTGGCGACTTATTTCCCACTAAAACAACTTCCATTAGGTGATGTATTAGCTCCTGGCAATTCATCCCTATCCGTAAGTTGGCAGATAAATATCCATATTGTGTATATTTCTCCTAACACCGCATCGTATCATTATTAAACTCGAGAACTTCTACATTTCAGTAAAAGAAGATTGCAATATACCTAGTTAGGTTTACTAAATACTACTCGTGTGTGTGTGTGTGTGTGTGTGTGTGTGTGTGTGTGTGTGTGTTTCTGCATACGTGCCTGTCTTCTGGTATGAATATGTATCTCGTTGTAAAGGTCTGTGTGGCTAGACACACACACACACACACACACACACACACACACACACACACACACACACACACACACACACACACACACACACACATACACAGGTTGCAAAAAAGAAAAAAAAAAGCTGCTGGGGTAGGGGGAGAAAAAAACTCAATTTTGCTTAATTTTGGCCAAGTGTGCGCCATCGTGTGCCGGGCAGAGGCCACACAGGCACGCGAGGCAAGTCACGTGTGCACTGAAAACGAAATACCATGAATAGGAGACCCAAACCTATTTCAATACTTGGAGAGTACGCACTGAAAAAATCCTTTCTTTTTTTTTATCAGCTAAAATCCTGCGTGACACGGCGACGAGCATTGTCTTGCCAAGATATTCAGTCCATTGGGCTTCAAGAACTCCCCAGTGCCGTGCCATTGTACATCTCCAAGCAGGAATAAAAAGAACGCATTCATCTTGGACTGAAAGGCTCGGTGTCCTTGCCTCAGCCTGTGCCCGTCCTCTCTTTTAACGGAACAGTCATTGGTAAAAGTAATATATACCTTTTCGCAGTCAGTGCATATCTACTGCCGTGAACCATTCCGAGGATAAAATAATGTTATTCGTACTCTCTCAGGGATGTTTTTCTCCTCACCAAAGGAAATGAAACTTTTCTAGGTATATTTTTCTTTAATATATAATGGAAAATCCTTTTCTGGCAATGCTCTGTTTGTTTGTGTGTGTGTGTGTGTGTGTGTGTGTGTGTGTGTGTGTGTGTGTGTGTGTGTGTGTGTGTGTGTGTGTGTGTGTGTGTGTGTGTGTGTGTGTGTGTGTGTGTGTGTGTGTGTGTGTGTGTGTGTGTGTGTGTGTGTGTGTGTGTGTGTGTGTGTGTGTGTGTTTTAAGGGTGCAGATGACCCACAGTCAAAGATATAAACAAGAGTTTCATAAAATCCTTAGTTACATAATGATGTTAATATTTTTTCACGCCGCCTTCACCTTATCACGAAACCACACACGCTTATACACACACACACACACACACACACACACACACACACACACACACACACACACACACACACATACGGACACCTTTATTAATTACGCAATTTATCAAGACTTCACGGCCACGGGGAATTAATTAGCAATATTTTATGAAATGACAATTATCTGCCCACAAATCAGAGGCCTTCAGAGGTCTTACACACACACACACACACACACACACACACACACACACACACACACACACACACACACACACACACACACAACAATAACATCACCTCCAACTGAAAAAAAGCGACATGACTGAATAACTTTACATAATACATTCAATTTTGATACACTTCCGCTTAATTAACTCTAGATTTGGTGTGCTGCATGTTGTATACTGCTCTGATTTACCGCTACACGAAAAACCGCCAAGTTGATTTGTCAGGGGAGCGTGAGTCGTGTTGACAGGCAAACAAACACGTAAAAATTTGGCTTTAAGGGCTCGAGAGAGAGAGAGAGAGAGAGAGAGAGAGAGAGAGAGAGAGAGAGAGAGGTTGAAGCATGTGTTTTCTATACGATGACTGCGATAGTGAGTGTGTACCGGTGTTATGCATCACACCGCGCTACACTCCAATACTGCTATCGACACTGCCTCCTGACGCTTCCCGCACGTCACTCCTCGCCTCATTCCTGCACGTTACCCACACTACGCACTATATCACTCTTCCACACCTCTTAATTCAAACTTACGCCACAGTCCACGCACGAACAGAGGTAACAGTAGTAACATGCAAGTTTCTATGATACTTTAACACCTTCAGTACCAAGACGCGTTTTCATATTCATTCTGCTTAGTATTTGATAATTTTATACAGCTTCGGAAACTCATAAGGGTGATTAGAATAGTGAAGACTGTGGCCATTAATCTTCTAACCTCCATAAACTACTCCTAATGTAAATAAAATGGTCTAATCGTACACAAATCTCAAGGGTTAAAAATGTGTCCCAATACTGAAGGGGTTAATCCCGTCTTTATTTTTGTTTCAGTGCAGAACCTCCATTAATTTAACGGTATAGTTTTTTATGTCATTATTCTAAACAGATTGTCACGATATATCAATCTATCCTACGCAGTGCAGGCTTTTGTAATTCACTTTACGTCACTTTGGAACAAAAAAAAAAGTTATGCTGTAAATTTATCTCCTTATTTTCATTTAGTGTTTCTTTTTCTTTTTTTTTTTTTTTTTTGTATGGTTAGCAGCAAGAAACACTCGACATATCTTTGCTGGAGTGACTCTCGATGCAAGTTCAACACATTATACCTACATCATGAGGGAAATGCGAGGAAACTTTGACCATTTTGTGTTACGTATTTGTGAATGGAGCAAGAAAAATCTGCACCATAAGATATTTTCCCCATCACCTGGACAAGATTTACGGATGATATTCTTTACATTCTTGGCTCTTATTCGGGTAAATCGATGTTTATGACTCATAGGAAAGACGTAAAGGATTCTAATTTTTGTGCTATATCGGTATGGTTAACTAAAAGGCATGAAATTTGATCGGGATTTATTTTCTTGTGATACGAAGAACCTTTGCAAAGTATCAGTCATTTTTTTTATTGTTTTTTCTCTTATTTCTGCGTTCTCTCTCTCTCTCTCTCTCTCTCTCTCTCTCTCTCTCTCTCTCTCTCTCTTACCTGCTTTAGGCGTCTTAGTGTCACATTTTCCTCGTAATAATACCATGAAATCACAATGTTGACGAGACAGGTTTGCACTGAGTGTGCGTAATTCATTCTGCACCAAGGCAAGGACAGAGTGAAAGGGTGGGAGGGCGCGGGAGAGTGCTTGGCAGAGGACTATAGTTGTACCTGGCGAGATGAAAGGAGAGTGAAGCAAGGCACGTACTCAAAGAAAAAAAGAGAAAAGGAATGAAAAATAAATAAAAAAGAAAAGGAAACATGTCTATAAAAAAAAGTGGACGCATACATACACCCACACGCTTACACACACACACACACACACACACACACACACACACACACACACACACACACACACACACGTACAGGCACGCACGCACGCACAATTAGGGAGTGGCAGAATTGCGAGCAAAATTTCAACTCACTTCCGGAAAAGATTTAGCCTTCAGGAACCTCTTCCGTCAAATAAAGCTTTCCCTTACTCGATTTTACCAAGGGCCACGCTATCAAAATTGTATTAGTCAATCAGAATCCCCGCTCTCTTTACGGAAATTCACCTCGTCGTTTTGAATGAGAACTGAGAACTATTCCATTATCTTTTGCGCTTCAAAAATGAACTCTCTCCGTTAGGTACTCGAACAGATGAAGCGTTACTCTGGGTGCAGGAAGAGCGTGTGCTGGATATCAGACAGCTGGAGGAAACTGTAGTGGTGCACGAGATTCAGAGGAAAGGAAGACTTGCTTTAACTCAATCACAGTTGCTAACAATGGCCAAACTTCCTGCCGTCACCGGGTGCTAGTCAGAAGTCAGAGTGAAATAGAGTTTTGTTTACTTTTGATAACTAACCAGATCATATTCACTCTCCCCAGGAATATCACTTCAATTTCAGTTTAATTCTCCAGTAATAAAGAATAGAATCAAACCGAGGCTGTAGTAATGAAGGGATTAAAACAGATCTATACACAATATTGCTACAAGATTACAAAGTTTCTTGGGTTTATTTGAGAGCCAAACGTTTTCTCTATTCTCTTTCTGACAAACCAATGTGCATATCAGTTTAATTTTCAAGTTATAACAAAGAATAAAATCAAATCGGTGCTGTAATAACGAAGGGATTAAAAGCATCTATACACATAATTGCTACAAGATTATAAAGCTTCTTGGATTTATTTGAGAGGCAAAAGTTTCCTCTATTCTCTTCTTCTGACAAACATACCGTAAAAGTAACAATTATCGCTATAAGACCAACAGTTTCCTCTATTCCCTCCTTTTGATAAGCAAACTGTAGGAGTAAAAACTATCACTATAAAGACAATACCTACCATGTGTCCTATGTTAATAATGCGCTTGACCTAAATATAGATACTAAACTTCATGTGTCGTTTCCAACAGACCCTACACATCCATCACCTTCTAACCACATGTACGCGTAAGCTTTGATTCATTATGTATCAGTGTCGGCTGCATAAAACAGATGATAAGTACTTGATTAATTGACAACGCGACCCTTAAATCACTCCTCCCCTCATACTCACGTCCCAGACAACAAAAATACACCTTTTCCAGAGCTCTAAATTAGGCAAAGATGAGAGGCTGACCGATCACACTTAGACTGATTAAAGGAGCAGGTCACACGAGTTACTCTTACCAAATATTTTGAAACCAAACCATTAAGAGATCAAAATAATAGACGTCTTTCGAGGATTTCAGATATTAATTCCCACTGTAACACGAAGAAATGATAAACCAGAGGGATAACAAACGCTATTGGATATATTGAGTCATTATAAAGGTGTTTGTGAAAAGCTACACTACCTAATCTGAAGTAACGAGAAAGGTTTCCATTACTTCCTGTGGCTGTAAAAGACGCCAAGATTCTCACACGCCTTGTAACGCCATCGATCGCACCGTACGCGTGACGCCGAGACTTAGCATGTTATTAAGTAATTTACCACATGCAGGGGCTAACTCATCCTCGTAATCTGTAATTGCCGTATCTGTCAGACTGGCTGGTTCCTTACTAGACTTATCAACGTGATGTGTCTCTATCTATTTTCATTCATTTTCTTTTATCTTGTGCATTTACCCTTGTCATGAGCCGCGCCGTGAAATGAAAGGTGTATCCAGCGTTCGTTCATGTACATTACGTGGAATACAGACGCACTGCAGGAGCCATTTCAACACTCACTTTGCTTGCTTTGTTACAATATGGAAACTAAATTATTATTCTCATGTGCTATAATCAATTCACTGCTCTGATACTCTCGCATTATTAAAGATTTCAGGACTTTTTGTCTCGAAAATATGCGAAGTTCCTAATTTTTTAAAAGGGACATTTTATTCATGACGGATATGATATGGTAAAGAGACTCGAGGCAATCCGAGTGACTGCTTAATTACCTTCGCCTGTCTAAATTAACTGACCCCCAGGGATTCAGTTAATTATCACTCCGTCCTAATTAATTCCATGCACTTACACCTGCACAAGGAATAAATCACATTTTGCATCCACGAGTGCAGTAAATAACCACAGCTGCTGAAACACTGCCAGCCGAGCACCAGGGAGATGAATTAAAGCAGCAAGCAACACTGAGGAAATAAAACTAAAGATATACAGTCAACACAAAATAGACAAAGTGAAACAACAAAGAACATTATTGACATTTTCCTCTGGATCTATAATTCTTACCCCCTTCAGTACTGAAACGCATTTTCACCTTTATTTTTAGGTATGATTAGACGATTTTATTTGCATTAGTAAGGGTCTATGGAGGTTAAATAGACTAATGGCCAGGGTCTTTACTATTCTAATCCCAACATATGTTTCTGTACCTGTACAAAATCGCCAGAATTGAAATGAAAACACAGAAGATATTAAGATTAATACCCAAGAAATCTCAACAAAATAGTAGTAAATAAAAGATGAAGAACAATTGTAAGAACGGAGACTACAAGAAGAAAAATAACAATACAAATAAAATAACAACGACTATTAAGACTTTATGATATTCCTCCATTTGTATTAATCTGATTTCGAAGGGATATCAGAGAGAGAGAGAGAGAGAGAGAGAGAGAGAGAGAGAGAGAGAGAGAGAGAGAGAGAGAGAGAGAGAGAGAGAGAGAGAGAGAGAGAGAGAGAGAGAGAGAGAGAGAGAGAGAGAGAGAGAGAGAGAGAGAGAGAGAGAGAGAGAGAGAGAGAGAGAGAGAGAGAGAGAGAGAGAGAGAGAGAGAGAGAGAGAGAGAGAGAGAGAGAGAGAGAGAGAGAGAGAGAGAGAGAGCAATAGAGGATCTGTAGGATCATCTCAGGTCCCTCGTACTTCACTACAGATCCTGCACGAAAATCCCAGAGATCACTAGCGAGGGAACCAGGAAGAGACAGTGTGTGTGTGTGTGTGTGTGTGTGTGTGTGTGTGTGTGTGTGTGTGTGTGTGTGTGTGTGTGTGTGTGTAGATTATTAATTTCCATGTCTCTCTCTCTCTCTCTCTCTCTCTCTCTTATCCCTGGCCAGAATAGCGCCGCCTCACAGTACCCACAGCAACACAAGGCCTCGTGGGGACAGTCCCTCAAAGCGTCCCACAGCAGCGAGTTACAAACTGCCACCCTGACAATCGATCTACTCTCCCTTGGGTTTGCCAAGTGAGGTTCGGTTACGTTGCTGCCCACCACAGTGAACACAGGCCTTTCTCACTCTCTCACTCTATTTCTGTCTGTTCCTCTGTCCACTTGTCTCTTGTCCCTCTCTTCTTGTTGCGTGTAGGAGTGAATGTGTAGTGTTAATTGTTATAAGAAATGTTGGTAATAATTATGATGTTGGTTATGATTCTAGGTTAAGGTAATTAATAGTAACTTTAATGAATTCTGCCCTTAACCACTTCAGTACTAGGACTCATTTTTACTTTGAGTTTTGTGTATGATTGGATGATTTTATTGACATTAGGGAGGATCTGTGGAGGTTAGAAGATTAATGGCCAGAGTCTTCACTATTCCAATCCCAACATAAGTTTCTGAAGCTGTATAAAATCAACAAATAGTAAGCAGAATGAATATGAAACGCGTCATGGTACTAGAGGGATTAATTCTTTCTTATGTTTTCGTCTCTCCTCACGATCAGGAACACAAAAGTCACAACAATTTTTTTTAAAGTATAATCCACGAAGCAGAGACTAATCTAGTGATCAACTTAATATATAAAGAAACACCACACAAGAGAAAAGCGAAAAAAAGAGATAAGAACTAAATCCAGACTTAATACCTGGAAAAAAGTGTATGAAATAATCGCAAGAGATAAGAACAAATCCGCTTTGAAGAGTCATAGGGATCTTTTATAAGGAATCAACGTTTTATCTGGATGTAGTTTTGAGTGGCGATGCTGGCTTATGGTGGAGGTGAGCTGGTCTTTATGCAGGCTGTATCCAAGGACTCATTGGCTTTGGCATTACGAGAGACCTACAACAGACACATAATAGCACCAGATAGGAGCAATTTCCATGAAGTAATACCTTGTACTCTCAGTCTTTCATAACTTTCTCTGGTAAACTCTGGAACTCCCTGCCTGTGTCTGTATTTCTAACTTCCTATAACTCGATTTCATTCAAGAGGGAGGTTTCGAGACATTTGTCCTTATCCTTTGGCTAATTCTATCGGCTCTATAAGGAGACTAGCAACTGAGTGGAGCTTTTTTCTTTATATTTTGTTGCCCTTGGCCAGTCCTTCTGTCTTACATATAAAAAATATCTTGGTAAATGTATTAAGTCCTCGTCCTCATATTGTCATTGGTGAAGTTGATCTGAAATAGTATCAAGGTTACGTTCAATTTTTCTCCTTTCCATAATTTGATCAGATGAAAAAAAAGACTTATTAATTGAAGTTAGATGTGAAAGCAAGTATTATTTCAGTAAGTGCAATAACTCCTCCTCATATTAACACTGGAAGAGATGATCTAAGACAGTGTCAAAATTACGCTTGATCTTTTTAATTTTTCCCTTCCAAAATTTGACCAGAAAAAAAAAAAAAAACTTATGAAAGTGAAACAAAAAGGGTTGAACAAAAAAGAAGAAACAAGAAACATACATATAGATTTTACGCATGATGTTTGAGCCCACATATGCTTGTTTTGCTGGGATATTTAGGTCGAGTGATGAGTGTTAATCTTTGCCGCTGTGTTGTGACGCACCGCTGGCTCCTTTTACATTAAAGGGACGATTCCCCTTTTTTCCAGGTTGTTTACTGCAAAGGACGTTTCCTTTTTTAATTAAAGAACTCGTCTGTTTGCATCTAGTTGGAATAGAATCTTACTCACGCGGAAAGAGAGAGAGAGAGAGAGAGAGAGAGAGAGAGAGAGAGAGAGAGAGAGAGAGAGAGAGAGAGAGAGAGAGAGAGAGAGAGAGAGAGAGAGAGAGAGAGAGAGAGAGAGAGAGAGAGAGAGAGAGAGAGAGAGAGAGAGAGAGAGAGAGAGAGAGAGAGAGAGAGAGACGCGCACGCGCACACACACACACACACACACACACACACACACACACACACACACACACACAGTACAAACAACGTCGTGACCAGATTTGCACTCATTATTCGGGCAATTATAGCATCTAATTACCCATAATATCCCTGCCCTCCTCCCACACAATGAAAGGAAGGCAATTAAAGTCGATCAGCAACATTACCGGGGGGAGGAACAACAACACAGAGGCTAAAAAGTATCCAACTCTCCCTCCACACTTCCTTTTGTAATTAACCTTCTATAAGTACACGAGTCTTGGATGTAATAACCCTCTGGACACTATTGCTATTTATCTTTCCCTTTTCATCCAATTATTCTGAGACATTCAAACTTCTTCTACTAGCTCCTCGTACTTCCAATCTTTAAACTCGGTAGAAAATGCAAGAAAATGAAACAACGATAACAACTACAATCTTTAAAATGGATAGGAATTGCAAAAAATAAAAAGAAATAATACATTTTTCTTTATCACCAATTATTCTGAGACATGTTTACTTCTGTAGCCACTTCTAATCTCTAAACTGGGTAGGAATGAAAAAAAAATAGAAATGATACATCTTTCCTTTATCATCCAATCACTCTTGGGACATATTTACTTCTACTACTAGCTTTTTCCAACCTTTAAACTGGGTAGGAATTGAAAAATAAATAAACAATACAGTTTTCCTTTATCATCCAATCACTTATATCTATTTCTTCTATAGCCACTTCCAGTCTTCAAACTGGGTAGGAACTGCAGAAAAAAAAAACCAGTTTATTCATCTTCATCCCTACTTTACAAATATTTCATGTATTACTTCTGGTGGTGCAAATGCCTTCAATACTGAAACATATTTTTATCTTGAATTTTGTGTGTGATTAGACGATTTTATTTACATTATGAAGGCCTTATGGAGGTCAGAAGATTAATGGTCCAGAGACATCACTATTTCAATCCCCACACAAGTTAATGAAGCTGTGTAGAAATCACCAAATAGTAACCAGAAGTAATATGAAACTGCGTCCTGGTACTGATGAGGTTAATTGTTTCCTATCCCAGTGACATGTTTAAGTGAAAGTGTGTATCTAGATTTACGTCTCCTTATGTGTCTATGTATCAAGGCAGCATTGTAATGGAGAGTATTCTGTGATTAAGGAGAGAAAAACATAAGATTAATGGGTTTCAATGTGGACAAGAGGAGTGAAGCAAGAGCAAGGAAGGGACCGAAGGATTGCATAAGAAGCGACCTAAACGAGAGAGGGAGAGGGAGAGAGGGTTTGTGTAAAGGAGAGGTAGAAGACAGCCTTGTGAGGACCAGTGAGGGCCGAGGATCCCTGTATAAACATGTGGGAGATGACAGAAATGAAGACGAAGAAGGTGAAGAAGGAATGAACGAGCGAATGAACGAAAGAAAGATGGAAAGAAAGAAAGAAAGACAAGAAGAAGAAGAAGAAGAAGAAGAAGAAGAAGAAGAAGAAGAAGAAGAAGATGAAGATAAAGAAGAAGACGAACAAGAAGACGACGAAGAAGAAAAGTAAAGAAGAAAAACACCACCACCACCACCACCACCACCGAAAACTCTAACAACAAAAAATCAACAACAACAAAAACACAACAAGATTATGATAATGATAATGGTGATGATAATGATGATGAACGACTTGAGATAAAAAAATAATAGAGATGATGAATTGAACGTCGTGTGTGTGTGTGTGTGTGTGTGTGTGTGTGTGTGTGTGTGTGTGTGTGTGTGTGTGTGTGTGTGTGTGTGTGTGTGTGTGTGCGTGTGTGGGAGTGCGTAGTGCAGGTGGGGGTGGCCTGGACGTGGTAAACACAGCCGCCGCTCAGGAAATAACAGCAGCTGTGGAGGTGCCTCTGAAATTACTCTTCAGATCGATACCTGCCTCGTTAAAAAAAAGGAAGATTAGGAGCAAGAGGAGCAATAGCCGCAGGAGGAGGAGGAGGAGGAGGAGGAAGAGGAAGAGGCGGAGGATGAAGAGAAAGAGGAGAGAGAGAGAGAGAGAGAGAGAGAGAGAGAGAGAGAGAGAGAGAGAGAGAGAATGATAAACAGAGGAAGGAGGAGGATAATGAGGAAGGGGAATAGACGCAGGATAAAATTGCATGGAGGAGGAGAAAGAGAGGGAACAAGAGGAAAAGGAGGAGGAGGAGGAGGAGGAGGAGGAGGAGGAGGAGGAGGAGGAGGAGGAGGAGGAGGAGGAGGAGGAGGAGGCGGAGATGCGGAAAGGAGAAAGAGAATGAAATTAACAGATTAGTATCATCAGCAGCATTTATCCACTTAGAGTTCTCCAATTCCACATCAGATTCACTCCAATTACCTCAAACAGTCACATGGTGTGAAGCAAATAAACCTTGAGAGAGAGAGAGAGAGAGAGAGAGAGAGAGAGAGAGAGAGAGAGAGAGAGAGAGAGAGAGAGAGAGAGAGAGAGAGAGATGTAAAAAAAGAATACTTTCATACGAGTTTCTAATCAGGTGGTTCAGTGATTAATGTTTGAAGCTTCAAGGGAATGGCAGAGTTATGCTAATGAACCGCCTCGTGTCTCCTTCCCTTGAACGGTCACGGTTTTTCCTCCCTCCGGTTCGACACGCTGCTGTAAGTCAGGGACAGTTACGAGGTGATGGGGGGAAGAAAAGAACCAAGGACGAGGTGGAGGACGAGGAAGACGAAGTGAGACAGAAAGGCGAAAGAAGAGAAGGGAAAGGGCTGAAAACTCGGATGTCATAGTTAAGGGGACAGAGAGAGAGAGAGAGAGAGAGAGAGAGAGAGAGAGAGAGAGAGAGAGAGAGAGGAGAGTAAAACATAAGATTTTGTAAGAACGCACCAAAAAATAGAAAAGCAGTGTCATCTCTCTCTCTCTCTCTCTCTCTCTCTCTCTCTCTCTCTCTGATTTTGAATCCTGTCTTTCCTCTTCATTTTCTCGAGTTATATACGTTAGTAACTTCTGTGTTTTGTGTTTCAGCTTCCTGTCACTATTGTTATTTCTACTTTACTGTTTATTCCCCTCCCATCTATCTCTCTCTCTCTCTCTCTCTCTCTCTCTCTCTCTCTCTCTCTCTCTCTCTCTCTCTCTCTCTCTCTGTGTGTGTGTGTGTGTTAAGGATATACGTACATTGGTAGTTAGTTATGATCTGTTTTTTTTTTTTTTTAGTTTTGTTGTATTAAAGTGCATCGTATTTACTGTATCTTTTCCTTTCTTGTCTTAGTATATATATAATTTTTTTTTTATATTGAGGGATATCTTGATTATCTGATTTTTTTTTTGTCTATTGTCTGTTCTCACCATTTTCCTTTCTCCTTGTAATTGTTTTCCGTAAAGATATATTTTCTTTTTACCACTGCTTTTATTTTTTCCCTTCTTCTCCACCACCTTCCTGACATCTCTTCGCTTCTCGCTCCTTCCCTTCCACCCTTTTGCCGACAAGCACTTCTCGGATTCTTTTCATTAATAGAAGCCGAGCATAATGACAAGGAAACCTGAGGCAAATCTGTCCCACACTGTGATGGGAGGACAAAGGGACAGCTATCCAAATTTGCACTAAAATCTTATGGAAAACAATTTCTCATGTGAATAAACAGCAAGTCGTGTGTATTTCATTGCAACGGAATTGTGAGGATGGGCAGTGGACAAGATGAATCTGAAAGTGGCTCATTCTGGACATCCATAAAGGTCAGAAGAGCACCTCATTCTTCCTTTATGAAGCAAGCCAAGGTTTTTACGCGTTTGGGCTCACTTCGGAAGCAGTCCAATACACTTATTTTTTAGCAAAGAACGAGCAACGGTAGATATAATAATGATAATAAAAAAAAGATACTACGGCTTTATTTGTGTGTAGTGCACTACCTTCCTGGTCTGTTTGGTCTATACCTCAAGAATTTCTGTGCCTGTCTCGCTGCCCGGCCGTGGAGGCGGTGCAGTGGTGCAAGCTGGCCCAGACCCTCGAGTTAAAGACGCCTTCACCAGCCTCGTGTTTGATACAGCACATCAAAAAGTTAATAGCAGGGTGGCAGCGCCAAACGGGTCAAGGTATTAAGCAGGCCACCGTGCCAGGCGACCAGGTTATTGTAGTAAGTCTGTATTAATGTGTCTATTCCTGGATACGGTATTTGACTCTTAGTCTGGCTAGTGTTGTGTCCACTACCACCACCCTCACCACCGACACCATTACTACCAACACCACCACCACTACCATCAACAACATTAATACCATTAGCATCCACAACAAACACAACACCACAACCACTATCATAACCACAACCGCCCCCACCACAACCACCACCACCACTCTGACCCATGACATATCTGTGTTAGAGTTCCCCAAATGAAAGCATAATTAACACAATTCAACAATTTTTACAACCACGATTAAAAAAGAAGACCAACGTTGCATGTTCAGCTTCACGATCCTTTTTTTCTAACTATCGTTGGTATAATAATTCCTTTCCGTGCACAACAGCATTTACAGCATTCTATGGCTCAGTTAAAATGTATGATGCGGCACATTATTTTTATGGTGAAACCTCATTTCCACCTTTACGTGCGTTCACCGCGGCTCGATTAGGCACACAGCCATCACTCGGGCACAGCCGTCACTGGAGCACGCAGCGTCACTCAGGGCTCGGCAGCCTTTCCACTATGATATGAGGGACAAGCAACTTCGGTATATTTTCAGACGAAATAGTGTACATGACCTTAGATTTCTCCACGGCCTGGAACATTCACAGCACACGCAACAGCTGAGACTCTTGCTAGGGAGGGGCGTGAGGTGAGCTGACCCTTGAGGGGGATGAGTCTGCCACACGCTGAGATGACCATGCGACGCGTAAAGAGCATATTTTCACTATCTATTCCCAAAGAACAATGCCATTATGTGCCCTGGTCCATTATCCCGTGAAATGAGCGTTCAATACAGCGAGGTGTGTGATGCCGTGAGATGGAGTCTTTTGCAATAACAACGTACTATATGGAAGCTTTCTTTATGGGATAGTGGAGTGAAATGAGTTCGGGATAAGCTCGTAAATATGACTTTGAAAAATGTGGGAAAGAAAAAAAAGAATTCCGGCAGTTTCTGAAATTATTGCAAGTTGCATTAGGAAATTAGAACATGCAGAGAAGTGTTCATATTGTGTGTGTGTGTGTGTGTGTGTGTGTGTGTGTGTGTGTGTGTGTGTGTGTGTGTGTGTGTGTGTGTGTGTGTGTGTTTTATATGCGAGATCATAAGCAATTACTTCACTTTCAGAAATAAACATAATACTAGACTCATATTTCCTAACACACACACACTCACACACACGCACACACACACACACACACACACACACACACACACACACACACACACACACACACACACACACACACACACACACACACACACACACACACACACACACACACACACACACACACACACACGTATAAGGAATCAATTTCTTTTCCAATTTTGCTTACACGTACATATTTCTCCTTTATCCTTACTCTTAATTCACATTGGGGATCTATCCGTTTTCCACAAAGCTCTCCATCTTTGCCGGTTTGTGATAACTTGGCCAGACAAACACCAGGATCGTGATGGCAATGGTCAAGGCACAAGCGCTCTCATGTAAACTAAGGCGTATTTTAAAGCTTTTCCTTCACAATCTACAATGAAAAATAATGCAAGTTTTTTTTTATCATTTGTTATTGGTGTGAACTGGATAAACACGTCAGAGAGCTTTATAATGTGTGCTTATGATAAGTCTCTTATGTCGTAATGATATTTCCATTTGGGCCTTATACTGTTTGACTTTGTTGCAATTTATCACGTTGTAGTCAAAAGAACAATCCAGTGTAATCTTAATCTATCCGGGTTTTATTTCCTTTCAGTGTTCGTTATTTTTCTTGTTATTTTCTTTTATTAAACTATTCTCGAGCTGTTTCAACTTCATAACACAGCGATGGGTCTCTGAGTTTTATCAAATAGTTAAGGGCGTAGATTTAAAGTTATAATTAGTACACGCTAAAAATGTTCACGCACAGTACATGAGTTTATCGCAGTTTGTTGAAATACACTCTAAAATATGCTGAAAATTCCTTCTCCCTCTCCATGACTCATTTATTTTGTTGTTATTCACAGTGAAAGGGTATATTTTCTGAACACTGTCAGAATAAAACTATGTACAATAAATCACTCTGTCTTCAACAAGGTAAAGGTGAAAGGTAATGCTTAAACGTTCACATCAAATAAAAAACACTCATCCATCCATTTTTACATTAACGACATCGTTCAAACGTACCATAAAAACCCTCTGATACATACAATTTTGACTTTCTGTCCATGTAGAAGTGAAATCATAGTGTGTGTGGAGTTGACACTATACACTTCAATAGGAAGCACTATACTGTACTTTAAAGCCTTTACTTATTCTATACAAAGACACACTATATATATATACTGATGCAACGCACCTTCATACTCTCACGTACAAAACAATACCATCCACAGAGTATAAGCTTCCCTTCTTTTAATACATTCTTTTCTATGATATGAAAGTCTAGGATAATGAAAAGAGACCAAACACGCAAGTCGAACCCTAAAGATATGCTGTTGCTTGAAATCCCTTATGCAAAACTCCTACGAAGTCTCCACAAGCAAAACGCACAAGCAGTATAGTCACAATTGCCAGAGATATAAATAAACACTGCATCTTGAATCGGAAAGTGGCCCGCTGATAAAAATCCCCCAAAGACATTCCTTTACACCTCGCCCTGAAAATACCCTCGCCTTTAAGAAATACCACCTACTGGAGGGGCTAATTTATGTACCTGCGACACGTTAATCGATCCGGCACCTGATAAAGAGCTTAACAAGAGTGCGTGTGCGTGTGCGAGTGCGTGTGTGTGTGTGTGTGTGGGATGGACATCATTTACTAATACATACCCTAAGAGGATGTGATGCACTGCTATTGTTTTCGTAATCTCCAATTGTAGTAAAAATAAAAGAAATGATAATAGCAATGATAACAGTAAAAACAGACCGGCAATCGTGAGGCAGCCAATACGAGACAAGCCGAGGGGACTTATTGGAATTAATTGGCAACGCTATTAGAGTTAGGCGATGAAGATTCAAATGTCATTACTTACCGGCTTTCCTGTGTGTGTGTGTGTGTGTGTGTGTGTGTGTGTTATCTAATCATATTTACCTAGTCTTCCTATACTTATTTTATTCGCTTTTTATGGTAGTATTGAACTCTCTCTTTGTGTGTTTCACTGTTTGATCTGCTGCAGTCTCTGACGAGACAGCCAGACGTTACCCTACGGAACGAGCTCAGAGCTCATTATTTCCGATCTTCGGATAGGTCTGAGACCAGGCACACACCACACACCGGGACAACAAGGTCACAACTCCTCGATTTACATCCCGTACCTACTCACTGCTAGGTGAACAGGGGCTACACGTGAAAGGAGACACACCCAAATATCTCCACCCGGCCGGGGAATCGAACCCCGGTCTTCTGGCTTGTGTGTGTGTGTGTGTGTGTGTGTGTGTGTGTGTGTGTGTGTGTGTGTGTGTGTGTGTGTGTGTGTGTGTGTGTGTGTGTTGCAGGTATTACTGGCATATTACAGTGTAAGTCAACCCTAACACACATGCACACCTTAGTAATACACACCGGCGGAATATTAATACAGAAAGTTTGTATTGTTCGGAAAATGGAAGTTATCAGTCTCAGGTGATAGAGGGGAGAAAAAAAAAGTAATTTCCCGCTAAACTCTGAACTTTCATTCCAGGTGCACCACGTAGCGACACGACTTAATTAATGCATACATCACCTGGGGCCTGCACGCCGTATAATTACAGATCAGGATTTTGTGAGGCGATTTCGGCAAAGACGGATTTATTAGAGACGGTAATGAAGAAACGGTGTAGCAATTTATCAGCGCGGGGTTCTCTTTCAACGCCTCAATGCTTCACTAACCAATTGGAGGAGAGATAGGAGAGATAGACAGGTAGGATGGTCTCGGACACACGCGTGCGCGCGCGCGCGCACACACACACACACACACACACACACACACACACACACACACACACACACACACACACACACACACACACACACACACACACACACACACACACACAGTTCAAGACTATGATAAAAATAAATAAAATAAGTGAAGTTTAACATACTGTACAGGAAAACCAGGTAAATATGATTAGAAAAGACATACACACACACACACACACACACACACACACACACACACACACACACACACACACACACACACACAAAGGGACTATCACCCTCACGCACTATATATGGAAACAAGAAGGTATTACTTCGATAGAGCAAAGGGCATAAAAATTTCACAATAGTTCCCAGTTTGTACACCAGGAGGCGAGTGGGTGGAACGCCTGCCTGCTGCTGTCTGCGTGTTTACAAATATTGCGTCTCAGCGGGGCGGCGTCACCTGCCAAATGCCTCGATCTCAAACAGTCCTAACAAGACATACGGCGAGGCGGACGGTAGGAAATACTAGAACAACAAACAAGGACGAGGAAATGAAGGCTGCAGAAGGTTACAAAGGTGAAAGCCGAGGAGCAGCGAGGAATGAAGAAAGAGAAGCAATTAGTGGTCCTAGAAGATGTATAGATAAATGGAGAATGGAGATAAATGGGAAGGATCCAAAGGTTTAACAAATTTCAATCTCTGCATAAATCTGAGGAAAGAATGAGACTAAATATAAGGAACAGTGGCGATTTCTGTAACAGGGTCAAAATTGAAGATTTCTCTCAGTTCAAACGAGAGAGAGAGAGAGAGAGAGAGAGAGAGAGAGAGAGAGAGAGAGAGAGAGAGAGAGAGAGAGAGAGAGAGAGAGAGAATGAGAATGCAACACTCAATCTATAACGGTCACTATTGTTTCCTTTACTGCCAATGTACGTACAAAAGAACAATTAATTAAGTCCATTCAAATAAGAAAAAAAAAAAAAAATTCCATCATTCGTAGGCAATAAGGAACAAGCGATTTCATCATAACATTATTACTTTTCAAACAATTCCCATCAACATTTAAATCTATTCTCACATTAATTGATCAGATAAGTGATACAAAATTAACATATTCGCACACCTCTGATCACTATGATTCCTATTCATGTAAAATTCCAGAACAGGACAACTAAATTCAGTCAAGTTTAATTAGACATGGATCACAACACTCGATAATAATGCGCGAGTTAATTGGCCATTATTATATGCATGCATAGCGAAGGTTAATTAAACATTCATAAAGAACTAACCATTTGATCGTAATGTAATACACTGGCTAATAAAAAAAACACATAAAAATTACTCTTTTCAGTCGCTGCTTCCTCCCAGTTTGTTATTCCGGTTGTTCTTGATTTTATCCTATCTTTACTTTTCACTGCATTTGATATTGACTCTTGGCAGTCTTTTCCTCTCGGCATTCACATTTTTTCTTCAACATTTTCTTTGTTGTTAATCATTCGAATCCTCCCTTGTTGGTTTTCTTGATTTTTATATTTTTCCTTTTCTTCTGCAATGTATCCATCCTCTTATTTTCTTCAATTTTTTTTTCTATCATACAGTGGCAATATTCTTATGTTCATTACAACGCCAACACCTCACTGAGCCGGGCACAAGCGGGGGAGTGTGGTCGGCAAGGTATGCTTCATCATTTCCCCTTCATTAAAACTTAGTCGTGGCTGTGTCTGTGGTGAGCAGCGAGATTCTCTGCACCCTGGGAGAGACAATTACTACTGCCTTACGGATTTGCAGCCAGATTATCGTTAAGGGGAGCAAAAACCTATAAGGAAGAATTATAGGAAGAGTTTTAATTAAAGATTCAATAGAGGGAGAGAAAAAGGTTAAAGATGGTACTATTGCCGGAAAGAGTAGACAAAAAGGAACTAAAAATATGAACAAGGACACTATTACCATAAAAAAATGTACAATAGATTGAAAGAAATACAGGAAGATTCGGAAATCAAAATATGAATAAAACATAATGATGGATACAGAATAAATACCAGAGGACGAGCAAAAATTATACATACAGTGCAACAAAGTGAAAAGGTGGAAAAATTGAGATACAGAACACAAAAATGAACACACGCGAATAGGAATAAGAGAGATCAAACAGAAAAAATGGCAAAATACACATAAAGAATATACAAAATCCAGGTTTTAAAAAGGAATGTTGAATACCAAGAGTCAACACCACGTAGTACGGAGAGAAAGTAAAACAATAAAACACTAGGAATAACAAAAGGGAGAGAAAACAACGATATTTTGAAGGATAAAAAAAAAAAAAAAAAATCAACTTGAAAATAAACTCACAGCTGTTTAAAGATGAAACAATACACATTTTTTTTTGCGGCGAATCTTACGGAGGCAAAAAAATGAATAAAAAGATAAATAAAAAAAAAAAAAAAAAACTCATTAATTAAAATAAATCAAAATAAACACAAAAGAACTCATTACATTATAGTGAAATTAACTACAGTACACAATGAAATGACAAGTGAACATATCAACATTATCATTTTCACTGCAATAGTCATTAAGAGCACTATAGGTAATGAACAAATCTTTATAGGCACGTGTGAGAAACAAAAGCTTACAAGAACACAATTTAGCGTCTTTCGTAGCGTCGAGAGGGTGTTGAAGAAAAAAAATGTAATATTCTTAGAGGGGTTTGCAGTAAAGGAGAAGAATAACAGTTCGAAGTGAGGGGGGTTGATGGGTTCATGGGGTAAAGAATACTGCTTCTCCCGGTGTGTGACGTGCAGAAGTCAATAAGGTGAACAAAATACCACGAAGACGAATTTGCTCAATGTGAAATACGAAAAATTCAATATGGTCTACCTGAGTTCATGTGAATTTTATGAGTGGTAAGTACAATTCAATGAGATTCACTAAGGAGAAGGAAAAGGAGGAGGAAGAGGAGGAGGAGGAGAAAGAGGAGGAGGAGGAGGAGGAGGAGGAGGAGGAGGAGGAGGAGGAGGAGGAGGAGGAGGAGGAGGAGGAGGAGGAGGAGGAGGAGGAGGAGGAGAAGCAGAAGTAGAAGAGGAAGAAGAAGAAGAAGAAGAAGAAGAAGAAGAAGAAGAAGAAGAAGAAGAAGAAGAAGAAGAAAAAGAAGAAGAAAAAACAAGAAGAACAAGAACAAGATCAAGAAGAACAAGAAGATGAAGAAAAAGAAAAAAAAGAAAAAAAAAAGACTGCGCAACGCAATCTATGAAATATATAAACAAATTCGTGGAGCAAAAAAAAAAAAAAAAAAAAAGTAGAAAATGAAACTGTGATACGTACTACACTGAAACTTTAATAATACCTTAGTAAAAAAAAGTAATAAAAAACAAAACAAACACACACACACACACACACACACACACACACACACACACACAGACACACTCAGAATTCAATATGACATGAGCTGCAAAAATTTGAGAAGTCTGCCCCGTGTCCTAAATTTAACTTCCAATAAAATGAACTCACGGTGGGGAGAATATTGAGAAGAACCTTAAAACAAGTGACGCACCTGAAGCTCCGTCGCCTGGCCGCCTCATGAGCGTTACAGGGAAAAGCTTCTCCTTCGTGTCCGGTGAAGCGAGATTTATAACTGTGATTTTATACAAGTGGGGATCCGATTCGTAAGTGCCTCTCAGAAAAGAAAGATTCTATTGCAAGTCTTCTCTCTCTCTCTCTCTCTCTCTCTCTCTCTCTCTCTGTCTTTTTCAATTTTATAATGAAAATACTTTTATTTTTCATTATTTTGCCCTACTACTGCTTGTTCCACCATCATCATCATCACCACCATCATCATCATCATCACCACCACCACCAAAGCCGCCGCCTTCCGCGCTGCCACTACTCGTATAGAGCTCTACCCCTGCCATCACCATTACTCCTACCATTATTGCTGTCATCGCTATCATCATTGCCTATCATTACGGCTACTGTTGCACCAATGGCCTATGATTGCATGAGAAAGAAAATCAATCATATGTAAAAGAAAAAATAAAACATAAAAAAACAGAACACCCCTCCCACCACTCTCGAAACCCCTTCAAAAAAAATATTCCACTTTGAAGCATCGTCCAAAAAATTGCCTATGATTGCATGAGAAAGAAAATTAAATCTAACAAAAATCTTATCAAAAAAAAAAAAAAAACAGAACTCCCACTTTAGAAACACTTTCAAAAAATATTCCACTTTGAAGCAACGTCCAAAAAAATTGCCTATGATTGTATGAGAGAAAAAAACAAAACAAATCAATCATCATATGTAACAAAAGAAAAAAAAAAGTATAAAAAACAGAACTCCCACTTTAGAAACCCCTTAAAAAAATATTCCACTTTGAAACACCGTCCAAAAATTTCGCACTTGAAAACATCATATCCTCTGCCACACAGGTGCTTTCATGGTCACCTAAGTTTCCTCCTGAATACACAAAACGGACCTTTAAACTTTTCCTTCTTAACTATTTTCCCTTTTTTTCCCCTTCCTTCACTCTCTCGCCCTTTCCTTCTTTTTCTTTTTTTCATAAACAAGTGCATGCATAAGAAACTCTACTCGTGTATTCGTCAACTTCTGTAAAAACTACTTAGGGCAAAAAAAAAAAAAAAAAATAATAATCCGCTAAACTGTTCCTACTTTACATTAGTTGCACTCTTTCGGTATCAGACTCTGGTTTCTTCTCCGGTCTCTGAACCCTGATAGGAGGAAGAGGAGGAGGAGGAGGAGGAGGAGGAGGAGGAGGAGGAGGAGGAGGAGGAGGAGGAGGAGGAGGAGGAAGAAGAATGAAAGAGATACAAGAGGCCTGAGATGATGATGATGGTAATGATGTAAAGATGAAGAGGAGGAGAAGGTGGATGGCAGGGAAGAGAAAAGACGATGACGACCACAACGAAGAGGATGAGGAGGAGCAGGAGGAGGAGGAGGACGAGGACAAGAACCGGGAGGAGTTGAGTGAAGATAAGGACGGGAACGAGAAGATGAAGATCGAGAAGGAAAGGCAGGAGCAGGAGTGATAGTAATAACATAGGGAGGAAGGAAGGAGAAGAGGAAGGAAGACTTTGAGAATAGATCTTTAAATGCTTGTGGTTATCAGTCTATCTGCATCCCAAAGACTTCACTCACTTTAATATGGTAAGGATGAGAGAGAGAGAGAGAGAGAGAGAGAGAGAGAGAGAGAGAGAGAGAGAGAGAGAGAGAGAGAGAGAGAGAGAGAGAGAGAGAGAGAGAGAGAGAGAGAGAGAGAGAGAGAGAGAGAGAGAGAGAGAGAGAGAGAGAGAGAGAGAGAGAGAGAGAGAGAGAGAGAGAGAGAGAGAGAGAGAGAGAGAGAGAGAGAGAGACTGAAGTAAAATTGAATTTTGACGAGAGAGAGAGAGAGAGAGAGAGAGAGAGAGAGAGAGAGAGAGAGAGAGAGAGAGAGAGAGAGAGAGAGAGAGAGAGAGAGAGTTATCATTCTATGCACACAGTATAAAAGAACATCAAACAGAATAAATACAAAATGAGATAGAATGTAATATATACATTTTACACATGCGTTGATAATTGAATTATTAAAATGCCAAAAGTATTATATATCACCTGACATCATTTTTGATATGTTTGTAAAAAGTTATCTACCCACGTCCACCTTTACACACACACACACACACACACACACACACACACACACACACACACACACACACACACACACACACACACGCATGCGAATCAATCGTCATCCCCACGAGTTTTTCTTCCCTTTCTCGACTTCACTGGAAAAAAAGGGAGAGAAAAATCAAATGTTTAGAGAGAAACACGCTGCTCGCTGGACCATTCGTCTTCACGTCATCACTGAAGATATACCAAACATCTCTCCTCCTCCTCCTCCTCCTCCTCCTCCTCCTCCTCCTGCTCTTTCTTTTCGTACTACCTGGCTTTTCTCTCTTCTATTTTCCTTTTCCACCTACCGTGTCTTCTCTTTCCCCCACGTTCTTTTATCCTTTATTCTTCTTTCTTTACTTATCATCCTCCTCTTTTGCGTTTCCAGTTCGCAGGATTTTCTCTCTCTTTTTCCTTGCTCCCGCTGCGAGAACTTCATCGTGATCGCAGCGAAGTGAAAATACTCGTTTCTTTTTTTACGCAGGTCCTCTTTTCGGAATTTTCTTGTTACGCTCCAAAAAATATACATACTCTGCTATTCCTATACGCATACTTTTGGTAGCGGTGTTTTATGGATTCTGTCCGGGTGAATTTTCTCCTCTTTTCCGTATTTGTGATGTGTACGAGGTTGTAAAGTGGCGTTGTTGCTCATCCAGTCTCCCGTATAGCTGTGTTTGTGACAAGAGCTACTGTGGTGTCCCAGCCTGATCTTTCTGAGAGTTTCTTAAATCATATCGTATTGTTATTAATTCTTTCAGCACTGGGACACCTTTTTACCTTGAGATTCGTGTATGATTAGACCATTTTATTGACATTAAGAAGGGTCTATGGAGGTAAAAGATTAATGGCCAGAGTCTTCACTATTTTAATCTCCACATAAGTTTTTGAAATTGGGTAAAATCACCAAATAGTAAGCAGAATGAATATGAAAACGCGTCATAGTACTGAAGGGGTTAAGGCGTTCAATAAAATTTTGTTAATAAAACGTTTAATGCAAATACGTTTTAGAGTAAGTCTTGTCAATGATGCTCTTTCTTTTTATCTATGCCATGTTTTTAATGATATTGCTGGCATACAAATGGCACTGTTATCATAGTAGTTGACGGGAGTACAGCTAAGGTATCAATGAGCCTTTTTAATATGTAAGAGGAAGACTTGCCAAGAGCAACAGCAGAAAGAAAAGAAAAAGGCTCACCCACTCGCCAGTCCCCTTACAGTGCCTAGACAGAGATGTATTTTTCATGAATAGTATTTCAGTTTTTTTTATTATCATTAATATGTAAACACAAACAAGCAAAATAAAAAAAAATAAAAACAGCGAAAGCGAAGAGTACCGCGGTGCCTGACGAGAGTGTAGTTTAATCTGTTCTGCTCCGTTCACTCTAACAGAAACGGTACTCTTGTTTTAATTTTCGCCTTTTAATAATGGCAGTCAGGACGTCATCAGTACTTATATACAATTCAGCGTTACACTTTTCCTATCTCTATGCATAAGAACTTTCGGATTCGATCTTTCATTACAACAAATCCTTAAGTATACAGCGGTTTTTGCTTTCAGGTGCAGCGCAGACATGGGATGTGATCACTAGGGTCAACATTGTGGATATTTAGACTAAAATCGAAATCATTAATGTATAGAGTGTAGGTTGTTTTGAGGTTTTCCGTATGCCACGCTCCCCCTTATGTCATTTGAAGGTCAGCACGATGGCGCAACCTCTTGTCATGCATAATGGGAGAAATGTTACAATTACAGAAATAGAACAATGGAACGACATAACAAAACGTACTCGCAGTGTCAATCTCTCACACTTTCCCTTTAACTGCATCAAAAAAGCCTTTGCTTTTGGCTGTATAAAAATTTAAGCTATGAATGACACAACAATATCGTCCTTTTCATTTCTCTCTTCAGTGATGACTTATAAATGTAACTTAAATATCATGAATAGATATTTTTACAACGTTATACACAGAGTTTTCCAAAGTAGTACGTGTAGCTACAGCATACATAGCAGAATATTTTCAACAAACAGCTGTTCTTATTACTCTCAACATTTTCCTCCACTTAGCACCAGATATTAAAAACATTTGGGTAGTATGATCAACTTCGGTGCAATAAATAAAAACAAAATAATATCTCCATTGAAAGAATTTTTTGCTCAACATTCTCTCACCTCTCACTCTCATTCTCTCTCTCTCTCTCTCTCTCTCTCTCTCTCCCTCTGCGCAGCCATTGATGAGAAATATCTGCACAGCCAGGCGGGCGCTGAAGAATTCAATGATCAAACGTGGTGAGGTCTATTTCTTTTCCATGCAAAGCCGCACTCATCTGGCTTCCCGAGCTGCCCAGATCCTTCTAGCGTTAGGCCATCAAGTAAACCATAATAAAGCCACGCCCATATCAATCCATCCATAGCAGTATCCCTTCTGCGCCCACACCCGTCACGACATACACTTTACCACTTCTGCGATATAATTTGTTTTGATATAAGCAAAAAAAAAAAAAAAAAAGAGGAACTATCATGAAAAGTAGAATGTGTGATATTCCGATGCCTCTAATGCGTGTCGTTTGTGCTTCCGTTAAGTGGTTATGAAAATTATGCTAATATTGTAATAATATGTGTGATGATTATAATTGCTCTGCCGCTAAAATGCGCTTCAGTTGCGTTCTTGACAAATGATTGGTATAAAACAAGTACAGATATGAAACACACACACACACACACACACACACACACACACACACACGGTAGCTCAGTGGTTAGAGCGCTGGCTTCACAAGCCAGAGGACCGGGGTTCGATTCCCCGGCCGGGTGGAGATATTTGGGTGTGTCTCTGTGTCTCCTTTCACGTGTAGCCCCTGTTCACCTAACAGTGAGCAGGTACGGGATGTAAATCGAGGAGATGTGATCTTGTTGTCCCGGTGTGTGGTGTGTGCCTGGTCTCAGGCCTATCCGAAGATCGGAAATAATGAGCTCTGAGCTCGTTCCGTAGGGTAACGTCTGGCTGTCTCGTCAGAGACTGCAGCAGATCAAACAAACAGTGAAACACACACAAAAAAAAAAAAGAGAATATATATGTACATGTGTTCTTGACAGTTAACACAAAAATGACACAAAAAAACATCAGAAAAACAATAATATCACAGAAAACATTGATAAGTATCCTTCACCAGCTTCCATCCAGTAAGCATCAAAAGCAAAAACCCAAACTAAATGTCCGGTGTATGAATAATACATTACATAAAAAAAAGAAAAGAAAAATTATTATTATTGTCCATGTTTAAGTTTATGGTAAAGGTTTAGAACTGTAACAGACTTTTCTTCTTTACCACAACGGAATCATGGAACTTAGTATACACATTGTAGTTGTTCACTTGTCACATTAACCCTTTTCAGTACTGGGACACATTTTTACCTTGAGTTTTTGTGCACGATTTTATTGACATTAGGAAGTGTCTATGGAGCTCAGAATAATTAATGGTTACAGTCTTCACTATTTTAATCCCTAGACATTTGTAGAAGTGAAAATCCATATCTATTACTTATTTCTCTACTGTTTCCTATCTTTATACTCTTTTTATTTTTACATGAATTTCTGAAGCTGTATGAAATCGCCAAATAGTAACCAGAAAGAATATGAAAACACACCATGGTACTGAAGAGGTTAAAAAATACTACTATTGCTTTTATTTACAAGCACATTTTACACACACATGCAGCGTCTTCACAGTACTTCATATTCGCCATTTAATATCGGGGAAGAGCAGAGCCATTCGTTGCCAGTATTAAACATCCATCGAGAGGGAGTAGCGCCGCATATATCAAGCCTTCGGGAGACTTTTATGACCGAGGAAATTTTATGCATCACTTCCGCAAAAATTTCTCGAGTAAGATAACATCATTTACTTGTGGGAGGGATGGAAAGCTTGATTTAGAGGCATGCCGGAGAGACGATGGGGGGAATTTGCTGTCGATTGTTTGTGGGGAGTTATTTCGGGCCTGCACGAGGACTTGGAGTGAGTTTGGCGAGGTCATCACTAGGGCGCGCTGTCTTGAGGGTTTGGGGAAGGTAATGGGTACCCTGTGTGTGCGTCTCCTTCATGTCTGTCACCGGCTCACTGATTCCACTTGAGGTTAATTAAAGGTGATGTCGGACCGGCTGGCAGGTACGAAGAGGGTGTTTTTTCAACGGTGAGGAGTTACGGGAAGTGTATGTGAATGAAATCGAAGGAGTTAAATCAGCATGGGACGGGTACAAGGAATTGGATTGAGTTTTTAGCAGTGTTGAGGAAAGTTTATGCAAATAGATTCGAAAGGGTTAATATGGTATAGGAAAGTATATGTGGATGGAATCAAGGGATCTAATAAGGAATTGAGAATGGAAGTGTGGAGTAAGGGAGTGCTTGTTTTCTTTTTTTCTTTTTCAATTGGAAGCCTTTCTTTTTATTTACTGTTTTGGGAGCGGCAAGTTCCTTCCCTCATTTTTGTCTTCTTGGCAGACACTCATGCGTAAAAAAATACCGTAATAGTTTTGCTGTTCTTGTTATTGTGGTTTCTTTTTTCTTTTTCGTTTGTTATTTTTGTTGTTGTTGGTGATAGTGGTGATATTGGCAGTGGTGGTGGTGGTGGTGGTGGTGGTAGTGGTGTTCTCGTTATTACTTTACACAATCGCTCGTGTTTCTTCTGGATAGTTTCTTGTCCTACAGTTATGTCATGAAATTATTAGTGTAATATATCTCTTCAATATCATGGTAAATTACGAGACACGTTCATAATTTGGCAAGAATAATGAAACGTGAATGGGAAAAGAAGTGATGCGAGGAGGTGAGGGGAGTGATAGTGGTGATGGAGGTGAGGGTCGTGATGGGGTGTGATAATTAGTGACGGGCGGTGATGGGCTGTGATGATGTGATACTGAGTAATTCAAAACATTTTTTAACATGAAAACTTCAACAAAAACTTGCTTTCTTCCTGCCTTCCTCTTCTTGCAACCCTCACATGAAGAATGAAGGAAGCACTCAAGCCAGATAACACTGGAATTAAATTAACTGCAGCATAGCATTTTGGAAGAAATAAATCTCGTGGAAATTATGAGGTTTCCACTAGAAATTAGCTCCTTTCCTCCTTACATTATATACCATCTCCACAAAGAAGAACGAAAAGAACACTCGCGCACGACACAAAAATATAATAATCTTCATCATAACACACTCATAACACACTGAATATAGCAAAACTCGAGGAAAGAGAGAAAAGAGAGCGAAGAAAAGCACAAATGAAAGCATGTCGTAACGTGCGAACATTTTTATTCCAGTCTCTTCGGAAACGTAATTTTTCAAGGTGTCAATCAGAGTGGGTGCCGGGAAACCTCCGATCTGTCACCACATCTCGCTGCAGCGGAAAGACGCATCCGCCGACACCGTGAGGCAGATTAATTTTCATCCTCGACCCACAAGTCCCAGTTGGTAAATAACAAAGAAACTTATAAACTTGATAGCTGCGCTGCCTGGTACTAATAAATGTCCTTATATTGGTTGTAAATAAATGAAATATTGCTTTGATACGTAGCACAATGAAAACATCCAATATATTTTTGTCGCATAGGCACAAGACTTTTGCTGTGCTGTGTCTGGCTGGCCCACATTGTACAGCAGAATGTGTGTTATGTTTTTCACTCTATTAAGCATGATTTGCATATATTCTGAATATAAATATGCATATTTTCTAAAGTTGTCCAAAAGGAGAGCAACCGCTACCGCCTAAAAACAGAAAAAAAATAAACGTTCTATTTCCGACTCAGAGAAAAGCGGGCAGGATTCCACGGCCTGCTGCTGCGGGAATCCATGTTAGTTGTAACTGTTACCGCGCAAGGAAAAGTTTCATGTTGATAAAATAACTTTACATATTTTATCTATTTATCTATCTATCTATCTATCTGTATCTATCTATCTATCTATCTATCTATGTTTATGTGTGGCAGGGGAGATGAAACACTCTGGAGAGAGGAAAGCTGTTTTGCTGGGATGACTCAGACTTGACAGACAGTACACAGAGATTTAGTGAAAAGATTGCAGGAAATAACCGTACCGAACTACAATAGGAAATACTGCTGGTACTGATATGTCTGTGTATGGCATGAAAGGAAGAAAATTAGAACGGAATGACGAATGGACAGAAATACAGTGTTCGGGGAAAGGAAGCCTCGACGTGGCTACTCCTTACCGCTGCTACAGGGGAGAGGGTCATGATTAAGTTGAAAAAGGGATTCGTCGACCTTGAAAACGGAACAGAACTAATTTTCCATCCAGCCTTGCCACGTCAGATAACATATGCCAACTTTCATGAGCGTGGAAACCAAAAACATAAGGAAGATAGACAGCTTGTGACGCAATCCCTCGCCAGTTAACATATCTTTCAGTAAGAACGAGAACACAAAAATCCGGACGCCGAAATAGACTGAATGTGGAGCTAACGTTGCCGAACATTACGAATACATGAAACCCGCTGGTGTATATATTTTAGCCAAAGCATCAAAGCAGAGATGAATGCATGTTCGTTCGGATATTACGGGATATAACAGCAGTAACAGGAGGCACCGCTGAGTCAGACAGCAGACACGTGCACAACAAACAGAATATGACGAGAACACTGGCGAACAACACGAATCTATAGTGCATACTCGTATATATCTCATTGGTGACATGTTATAACCCCTCCTCTCCCCTCTCTCTCCCTCCAACACTAAACAACATTACCTCACTGTGACTGACGATCTACCTGCCGCTGGTTAAACACATACACCTGTAATTATGAGGTTCCACGTGCCATCCTATCATTCGGCGGTCGTGTTTCAAGGTAATGTTAATGACCTCTCTACTGTTTTATGGCCGTCTCTCATCTTAATTGAATGCACGTAACCAAGGATAATTATTAAAGACCGTTAGCCGCGAATATTGGTGGGAAAATGATTTAGTTTATTGCCGCCTTGATTTTGTCTTTACCTCTTAACCCAATTTTCGTAGTATAATTAGATGTTGATGCGTTGTTAATTGTTACTGTCATTATTATCATTATTATTGTTATCACTGTTCTTCTTCTTCTTATTATCATTATTATTATTATTATTATCACCATCATTTTCATCATCACTCAAATGGTTAATGATGGTGATAACAAATGTGATGCTCGTGATGGGAGTGATGAGTGATGGATGGTGAGTGGTGACAAGGAATGATGGAAGTGATGAAGGGACGGGTGGTGATGGATGTAATGAGGCCTATGGGAAATTTAATAGTACGCTGAATACAGGAGTTTTTCTCATTAATTTTGTGAAGGAGCTCTCTCTCTCTCTCTCTCTCTCTCTCTCTCTCTCTCTCTCTCTCTCTCTCTCTTCTTCGGGTTCACCTTTCATATTTCTCTTGCGGCATATCATCTCAAATCCCATTAGGGTGTCTCTCTATCTTCACATTTTCCAAATTCTTATTTTACCAGCATATTTTCCTCCTCACTGTCTTGTCTTTCCATTTTCCTCTCATCTTTCTCCAGCAGTCCGACCTTCCTTACAAAATGTTCCCTTTTTTTCTTTCTGTTTTTCCGTTTCCTATTTAGCTTTCCGTCCCTCCGTGCATTATTCTGCCTTTCCCTCTTCCCTTCACGCATCCAGCACAGCAGACGAACCTCCCTTCTGTGTGTTACTAAGACGATAAACTTACCAATATCTTTATATCTTCCCTGCTCCTCTTGCTGGCCGGGTGAGTATTTTGGTCCTTGAGAGAGAAATACGGTGCCAGTCAAGTCACCTGGGCTGTATTCTGCATGCAAAATAAGACATACATTTCCCGCCTCCATTCCTCTCCCCTAAGGCTCGCCTGGCTGATGGTCCCGGCGTCCTCAACTCGACCTGGCTGGGAATTCACACTTTGTCTCTGTTTGTCTCCACCAAGTTCCGTGTTCGGATTGTACCTTCGAGGAATCCCAGTGTTTTTCTTCTTTCCTTCTTTCCTCCCTTTGTATCTGTGCGTCTGTTAGTTTTGCGTGTATGTCTTTGGGCTTTTTTTTTCCTGTGAGGCTTTTACGGAAGTGTAAGAGTAAAGCCTTTGTTCCAAAATGTACGTCACTTAACACAGGGAAGCATAAAAAAGTAATGTTTCCAGGGAAGTGTGTGTGTGTGTGTGTGTGTGTGTGTGTGTGTGTGTGAGGATGGATAATCTTTAGCTGTACCTTAGCTTAATGAGAAGGACAATGCAAACCTGATAAGTAATAAATGGAATACTGAGAATAATAGCACTAAGTATATTCCTAATAATAACCCTAATACAAAGGTAGTAATTTCAATAATAATAATAATAACAATAATAATAATAATAATATTAATAAAACTTCATCTGCGTTTACTTCATTACTTCCCCTTCACTCTTTCATTCATATTATTATCTTTATCATTAGTGCAATTAACTTTTTTTGTAATTTTCCTATAATTAACTGGAAATAAAAACGGGGACAGAACAGAGAGAGAGAGAGAGAGAGAGAGAGAGAGAGAGAGAGAGAGAGAGAGAGAGAGAGAGAGAGCGCTTGTCCCTTCGTCTTGCTTCTCTTCCTGCTCGTCTACCACCACCACCACCACCACCACCACCACCACTACCACGATCTCATCACTGTTTAATTCCGGGAGGAGCATTGTAAAGTTCCGGTCAAGGCCCCTGTTTAGCTTTCCCCCAGAGATGAGTTAGGCAAAGAAATGGATTGGCTGGCTGTTAATTCTCTTAATCGTTCTTGTTGTTGAAATGTTTAAGGAAAAAACACGTACCATTTATCACTATTTTTTCACCATTGTATGCCTGAAACTTGGTAATTTTTGTACATAATTCAAACTGGAGCGCTGCATGGTGACACGATGCAGGGGGAGGAACCATCGCGAGACTGGAATGGATAGTGGGAATGGAGGGAATAGGGTGGTGGAAATGGCCAAAGGAGGAAAATGGGGAAGAAGAGAAAGGAAAGAAGAATAGGGGTGTGAAAGGGTAAGGAGTGAGAGTGGATGAGGGAGTGAAAATAAATGAAAAGATAGAGCATGAGTGACGAGGGAACGAGTCAGGGAAGGGATGAAAGAGGGGAGTGTTGGGGAAGATGGAGGAAGGGTGAGGGGAGGATGAGTAAGGGTGAATAGGAATAAGGAAGGGTGAGGAGAGGATGAGAAGTGAAAATGAATGAAAAGCTAGAGCAAGAATGACGAGGGAGCGATTGAGGAAGGATGAAAGGGGAGTGTTGGGGAAGATGAGGGAAGGGTGAGGGGAGGAGAAGAAGGGTGTGAAGAAAGGTTATTGCACTTGCCTTCTACTCTCAGTGAACTTAAAATCAACAACATGACTTTTAATGTAAACTCAACGTCTGCTTTCCATCACACAAGGCTGTTTTGTGTCTAAAAAATCTTCTTAATTTAACATGACATTTTTTTTTGTCTATTTGAGAGAGAGAGAGAGAGAGAGAGAGAGAGAGAGAGAGAGAGAGAGAGAGAGAGAGAGAGAGAGTGTGTGTGTGTGTTGAGGTACTGTACATACTACCTGATTTACGTTCCTTCACCTAATCTCCTCGCAAGCTTCTCATCTACCATACCTTTGATAAATGACCCACAATCCTTCACAAATATAAACCAAACACACAACTCAGTCTCCCATACAAATGTACGTACCTGTTGATGGCAGACGAGACTAAATTACATCTACTCAGGTGTTGCTGTCCTCCTTGAATGGAATATTATCTTGCCTAAGTAGATTGGCGAGAGGAGGTTGTGTATAGCAGTCATCTGACTCGACAACAGTAACCACACGACTGTCTACTTCACTGAAAGGAGGCACATCAAATACATTCCCAGGCCAAGTGACGGAAAATTGTTGTTGTTGTTGTTGTTGTTGTTGTTGTTGTTGTTGTCATCATTGTTTTTATCATGACATCATCTTCTTTCTTTTTATTATTATCATTATCATTATCATTAGTATTATTATTCGTACAAGTAGGAGTAGAAAATTTGTAACAGTTATGATAGCAGTAGCAGGATTGAGTGCAGTGTGTGTAGTAGTAGTAGTGGTAGTGGTAGTAGTAGTGGTAGTAGTAGTGGTAGTGGTAGTAGCAGTGGTGGTGGTCAGTAGTGGTAGCAGCAGTGGTGGTGGTAGTGGTAGTGGTGGTGGTAGTGGTGGTAGTGGTAGTGGTGGTAGCAGTAGTAGCAGTAGCAGTAGTGGTAGCAGTAGCAGCAGTAGTAGTAGTAGTAGTAGTAGTAGTAGTAGTAGTAGTAGTAGTAGTAGTAGTAGTAGTAGCACAGATAAGTGTCACAATAATCACTGTTTTCATTACTGTTACAATTATCACTTTCTTAATAATCTGAGCAGGACTCGGGTTCGTGGCAAGGCTTAGTATAGCACAGGACGGTGGCACCATTAAGGCTTAGTATACTAATAGCACGAGGTGGCGCAAGCATGTGTCTGTAATAGCACCAATATAAGGCCGTGATGCCCTCAGGTGCTGCACGCGTCCGGGGGCAGCAATGGTGAGTCCAGTGTGCAAGTGTGCGAGTGTGCGTGACTCCATCCCACTTGAGGACAGGCGAAAAGGGTCAGGGTTCGGCGGCGCGGGTTTCCACCACTTCCGTACACTGACCACCACGCCATCACCTTCCACTGATCATCCCCAGAACGGCAGACTGGACAGCTGAGCCAGCGGTGTAACTGCTGGCCGCACTGACCCCAGCATTCGACCCTAAGCCACTTTGAGCCACTGGTTGGTTCGCAGATAGCAATGTAATCCACTGCACCACCACGGCACTGATAGCGACGAAATAAATACTAAAACAAAAGGCGCGAACCATTAATTCATACCAACAAGGGAACCGTATATTGGCTTTGGTTAACGTTATTCTGTAATATCCAGTTGCCTTTTAAACTAATGGCATCATGTCCAGGCACTGGCATTGTAAACAACCAATAGGATTAATGTACTCTGGCGGTAAACATTCGTCATATTAGGATACGAACGCAGATTCGCCCGTGTGTGTATGTGTGTGTTTGCGTGTTTTTGTCGCATTGGAGTCAGTGAAGCTTGATCTGATTGGGTGATGCAGAAGGGTGCAGCTTGCTCACAAAGAGATTCTAATACCTTTTGCTAATGAATGTGTGTGTGTGTGTGTGTGTGTGTGTGTGTGTGTGTGTGTGTGTGTGTGTGTGTGTGTGTGTGTGTGTGTGTTGTTGTTTTGGATCAACCTCATTCAGTGCTGGTCAATAAATGGGTACCTTGGGAAATCTGGGAAAGGTAAACTGTGGTAGCCTTGATTCCACACTCGGCCCTGCGTGCTTTGGTAAAGACTTTCCATCCCCACACTGACGTAAAAGAGAAACAGACTGAGACAAACATTGAGGCAAAACCTAAACTAGACATACATTGTAACATAACCATCAGCTGAACAATAAACATATGAACCTCACAGAATCCTGAAATGATAATAAAAAGGGTGTCGTAAAATTAGAAGAAAAAAAATGACGATATATATCTTGAATTGCCGATTGGTTTCAGTCCCTTAATGATCAATGATTCACGGGCCACAGAGCAGGAATACATGTAAATATTCCTAATTGTAAAGGTACACGGTTAGGAAAAAAAAAAATTATATGAGGTCAAAACCCAGGAATAACTTGAGAATGTTAGCAATATTGTCGAAATTGTGACGGTCAGGATTTCAGGAACACGGCAAAACAACGACAGCGGCGGAATGTTACCCTGGAGACGTAATGAGGGTTCGAGGCCGTGCTGATTTGGTAGGAGAGAATCAGGTAGGCGGGGCGTAACACACCTCTGGATGATGGGTCGTGGTGTACCTGGCAGGTGCGTGTCCCCTGCCTGTCTGTATTGCGTAGGTGAGGTGGAGGATAATGACTTGGTTCTTTTATGTTTACTCTGTGGTCACTTTGTTTTCCGGCCACTTCAGTGAGAGAGAGAGAGAGAGAGAGAGAGAGAGAGAGAGAGAGAGAGAGAGAGAGAGAGAGAGAGAGAGAGAGAGAGAGAGAGAGAGAGAGAGAGAGAGAGAGAGAGAGAGAGAGAGAGAGAGAGAGAGAGAGAGAGAGAGAGAGAGAGAGAGAGAGAGAGAGAGAGAGAGAGAGAGAGAGAGAGAGAGAGAGAGAGAGAGAGAGAGAGAGAGAGAGAGAGAGAGAGAGAGAGAGAGAGAGAGAGAGAGAGAGAGAGAGAGAGAGAGAGAGAGAGAGAGAGAGAGAGAGAGAGAGAGAGAGAGAGAGAGAGAGAGAGAGAGAGAGAGAGAGAGAGAGAGAGAGAGAGAGAGAGAGAGAGAGAGAGAGAGAGAGAGAGAGAGAGAGAGAGAGAGAGAGAGAGAGAGAGAGAGAGAGAGAGAGAGAGAGAGAGAGAGAGAGAGAGAGAGAGAGAGAGAGAGAGAGAGAGAGAGAGAGAGAGAGAGAGAGAGAGAGAGAGAGAGAGAGAGAGAGAGAGAGAGAGAGAGAGAGAGAGAGAGAGAGAGAGAGAGAGAGAGAGAGAGAGAGAGAGAGAGAGAGAGAGAGAGAGAGAGAGAGAGAGAGAGAGAGAGAGAGAGAGAGAGAGAGAGAGAGAGAGAGAGAGAGAGAGAGAGAGAGAGAGAGAGAGAGAGAGAGAGAGAGAGAGAGAGAGAGAGAGAGAGAGAGAGAGAGAGAGGCAGTTCAGGAGGAAAGGAAGAGGAATTACCGTGCCGGACGTGTAGTGTTCTGTGGCCTGAGGTTGTTGGTTTAAAAAGGTTGGGTTTGTTGAAGATAAAATTTCCGTAACACAAGTAGAAAGAAAAAGATTTGAAAGGATCATGCTCTTGCCTTCGTAGTAGCGGCCTGTGCTGAGGAATCAAAACTGCATCGCCAGCGTCGAACAAACAACAAACTATACAAACTAAGACGAAAGTTTCTAAAAGCGTGACATGTTCGTGCTTAAAGAAAAAAAACACGATGAATAAAGAAAGACATCATCTGAGGAACCACTATAACCATCCGTCACGCCTTAAAAGAGAGAGTTTAGCAAGAAAAAAAATGAACCAGAGGGAAATAGGAATGCATACCTAACGCTTCTCTTCAAAACAAAACTTGAGCGTCCTGCCACCATCTCTCTCTGGAATCCGACAGACGCTTTTACCGGCGACAAGTTTTGCACACACACTCACACAGCGTTTCCAACAAGCGTTTCCAGGAACGTCTGCACAACAGTAAGATTCCCTTTACTAACAGAAGGAAACGGAAGGCAACGGAAGGCAGCGGAAGGGGGAGAGAAAGAGAAGCATATGCCGAGCTTCCTTTACTAACGGTAAGCACAAAGGTATGTACAGCAGTGTAGGTAAGTAATTGGCTAACATTTTTGTGGAAACTCTTTTCTGTAACTAAGTTTTCGGTAGCGGGAAAATGAGCAGACTTTTTTTTCCCCGACATTTTTTGCCCTTGGCCAGATTCCTTGACACGTAAAAATAAGCAGAGTTAATACGGTGCAGCGCCGGGTCTGGACAAAGCTTGAGGGAAAAAATGGAAATGGCACGGAGGAAGCAGAGACTCATACTTTGTTAATGAGGATCAATGGCAATGATGATGGTGATGGTAATGGTGATGAAGAGTGCCAAGAAAGAGGAAGAGGAGAAAGAGGAAGAGAAGAAAGAGACGGTCATAGCTGCAAAGGTAGAGGAACAGGAACAGAGGAAAGAGGGAGATGTAGCTGGAAAGGAGGAAGAAGAGAAGAAGGAAAGTAGAGCAGGATAGAACGTAATTCTCTCACTCTGTCCTGATTACTACTGCAAGAATATTCCTTATATCACTCTTGTTATATCTCCATAACCTTTATCAGGCTGTCCTCACTACCCAAAAGATACAAAGGATATGCAGCAACACCAGCAGGGTATAACAGAGAAAACTCCAGAAAACAACAATTAGCCTTGTTTTTCAAGCGTGAAGAAATACGTCTGTATTTCTCCTACGCGGGCAGGCAATGGGAAGAGTTGGTGGGGGGAAGGCAAGGTCGAAAGGAAACAACTGACTCCAATACCGATACTGTTTGGCTAAACTTTAATGCAGAAAACATGGTGCCGCGCCCCTCTTTTACGGGGAGCGCGAGGTATTTTGTTCCACAGAACATTTGCTTCTGGCGAGGGATGACCAACAGAGAGAGAATCTAGTTCGTTGCAAACAAATAAATACAAAGTTTACATGTTTGTTTTAGCAAGTAACTAAAAGACTGCAACACTACACAAATATGAGAGGGGAAGTCTTTTCTTTAGATTAATTAACAACATCGTTGATAAGATACAAATTCACTACCATCAGATCACAGCTGGCAAAGATAATAAATGAAAAGAAAAATCGTAGACGGTAGAATTCCGCTCGTTACAGTTCCCACAATTAGTGCACCAGTACAAAACTTGAACAGAGAGAAAGAGGAAGGCAAGATGACAGCACAGAAAGGAAGCCAATCAAGGGACGGTCGTTAAAATAATGATGTCTACTATTTTTTCCAAACATTTATGAGCACCAACACCTCAGACATGGGAGATCTCCTACCATTCACCAAGGGCAGAAAGATGACAGTACAGAAAATTAACTTTGCATAGTCCATGCTTCGAATAAGAAGGTATTGTGGGCGGAGCTTCTTACGTATTCATTTGAGCAGAGATAATAATTTTTATGGAGGCTGGTGATGAAAGCCGAAGGAGATAACAATGAAAACTTAAGCCGGTTTCTGTACACCACCAACCAAAATAGTGCCACGATTGTTGCTATAGTGACGGAGGCACTGACGAAGCCACGGGTCAAAACGGACAAGCGGCGCGACAGGCTGAGGTTCATGATGAAACTGGAAGCACCACTGAGGCTAATTTGATAACCGACGTGATTCAGTTAGCGGCACGCGGGAAAGAAAATATAAAATTCATCTGAAACTAGATCTGCAAGAAAGGTTCCATTGAAGAGTCCAGATTTAGAAGCGGTGCAGGCGATGATGTGGTTAAATAACGAGGAAAACAGTAGGAATAGAAAGTAAATTAGGTTTATTTTGTGTTGAATGGAGGAAGTAAGATTTTCACTAATAAACTTTTTTTTGTATTTTTCATGTCTTATTTTTCAATTTTTTGGGTAAGTGTAAGAAAAATATGAAGGACATGAGTTTCAGAGGAGGTAAAGCTTCTGTGCGCGACATTTCTATAAATATACCACTCAAAATAAACAAGCAAGTAGTTTTATAGGAGTTCCTGTCACAATAAGACTTGGTAAAGGATGTGGACTGTGCCTCTTCACCTTAGAGACTTTTTTCTTTGGACACTAATCACATCAAGGAATAAAAAACAGAATATTACAGTCTTGACTCATCAAAATAAGTTAAGATAATTATGTTATTTATATAGTTTCCGTTAAGTCGAACCTAATGGTGTAAGAGGAATATGAACAAATAAATCCTTGGGTATACACTGTCATTAGAATTCATCATACTGTGCTAGTTACCTATTCTCAGTAGCAGTTTCCTACAGTACTCACAATCTTATTCCCACTCCCTATTCTGTTACATATTATTCTGTCTAGCCTCTAAGTTCCCTAAGGCACGCCAGTATATTTCATCTAATTGGCAGGACCTGAAGATCCACTTTTAATTTCTCCCCTTAGATCTTAGTGTTTCTGTCTTGATACTTTACATTTTGGATATTGACGATATGTATATTTTTATTTCCCACAAGACGGTTTACCATTTCCCTCAGCAACCAGTAATGTTGTGCGTCATACAAATTACAGTGGAAATTCTGTGATGTAGGTGTCCGCGGCAAACTACTGTTCTAAAGGCAAAGCTCGGAACGCACGACTTTAATTAATGTACATGTGTTGATAATACAGACGGTGCCGCTGCCTTCCTGTGACAGACCTCCGCCATACACGCTTCTATCAAACATGCAATCACGGAATCGTTTCTGCTCCGGCGTGTTGTTAATTTTCTTTTAGATAATTATGGTCAAGTTGTTGCTAAATGTTATTTCTCTTGAATTTAGATGCACAGCCAAGAAACTTTTTTTTCATTAATTTATTCCTCGCGCTTCCCTTTCCTCTCCCATTCTGACGGCCACGCTAACTGCTGATGGATTCACGCCGTCCGCTCCTTTCCAGAAATACCAACAACGAACAATTCAGTCTTAAACTATTTTTTCTGTGTTTATAGCCTCCATAATAATGATGTATTTTTCAAACCATAACTCTGAGGAAGCGCACGCTTTTATAGCCTTTTATCATTTCTTCATTTTTTTAAAAAGAAGAAAAGCTATTTTGACAGAGGAAAGCAGCTCCATGAGTACAACACTGAGCGAGATCAAAGAACACTCCTGAGACGTTTTACTCTGGTGTATGTATATTTTATCAAACTGGAAAGTAAAAGTAGGTGAAGTACAAAAAATGAAGACAAAATCGCCTTCTTTGGTCATTATGGTGCAAGTGGTAAAAAATTAATGTTCAAATCCGTTCCCCAGATCGTGAAGTGCCTCGCTGCCTTTGAAGGTGAGTCGAGTTGCCTGAAGCAGGAGCAACACAATGGGACGCACCATTTGGAGACTCAACAAAAGGTTCATAAAAGCAAAGTGAAGAGAATAGTCACTCATTGTTATTCAAAGTTAAATTAATAAATGAATAATGTTGGATTCATTATGAAATGTGATGTTTAAAAAATATCAAATAAAGGAGATTCAAGTAGCAATAAAGGCACAACTAAAAGAAAAAAACTATCAAACATTATTATTTCAGATGACAAAGGAAAAATAGAGTTTATATGGCAAACATTACTGTAAAATATAATAAAAAAACAATAAATAAAGTAAAAAAGAGAGAAAAAGCGGTAAATGAAAGCAGGCCTGGAAACAACACAATCACCTGGTGAAGGAACCCAGCACATGTAGGGCGAAGAAACACGCACGACGCCTGCAATGCCAACACTAACTCCAACGCTTGTGTCCAAACTGAGCAGCACTACACGATGTTCCCTCCTATGCGTCACTGTGACCCTTTCGCTCCCTTGCACAGACACGAGATGACAGAGACTCATACCCATCTGTCCCATCAAGCCACTATCCTCACCCCCACTCCCTCTCTCTCTGCGACACACGTTCACGACTACCCAGGTTTCTCACACCTAACTCGGTCCCAGCACGATAATGGAGAGGCCGCGACCTACCATTCCACCGGCATGCCTTCCCAGCACTCACGTCTAACAAACAACCGGTAACTAAAGTGCGTGGACTGCATGGCGGCGGTGTTTAGAGGCGGAATCAAGGACAGCTTGTTACAGCAACACTGGCCGAGGTGTGTCTCTCTCTATGTCTCTGTCTCTCTCTCTAACAACGTTGCTATTCTTCCTTAGTAGTATTTGTAGATCTATATTAATCTTCTGTCTGCCTCTCTCTGTCTTTCTTGTTTATCTGAATTCTATTTTTCTCTTCATCTCTTTGTCTGTCTTTCGGTCTTGCTATCTGTGTGACTGTCTGTCTGTCTATCTGTCTGTCTGTCTGTCTGCTGGCTTGCATGCTTGGTTAGTCCGTCTGGCTATCTGATTTTCGGTGGTTGGTTATCTGGATGACTAACTGCTTGGCGTTCCCTTTCCTCTCATCTCCCCCACCTCCCTCTCTTCCTCCTTCTCATTCTCTTCTTCATCCTCTCTCTCTCTCTCTCTCTCTCTAGCTGAAAACAACCCAAACCAAGAGAAACAAGCCCCTTCGTATAGTGTGGAAAGCTAAGGCGCCCTGCAGACGTGTTATTTAGTGGGTCATTTATTACAGTGACTTGTTAATTGTGCCACTGAGTCTAATAAAAGACCCTCCCTTCCTTGCCTACCGAGTGCGTGGAATAAACTTTGACGGTTGAACTTTTTAGGATGACGAGGAGTAGCATGTTAGGACACGTCTTGTGGTGCTGACTAGTGTTCTGCTGGAGTGATTCTCGTTAAGACAAAATTTCACAGCGAAGTTTTTTTTTTTTTTTAATTCCACACGTCGAGCTCACAAAACAACTTAGTTCCTCCTAGTTAGAGGTCAGTAGTGTTTCAGTTGGTGGCTTTACGAACCTTACGCTTCCTCTGTGAACGATGAAGTTGATGCGGATAAGATAGAAAGGATTTAAACAAAGCAGGAAGCTGAACCACATAACTTGGCTATGAAGGCATTTCAGTTTGTGATTTTAGCAAGTTTATGCTTCCTGAAGGAACTATAAAGGGAAGGCTTGCATTGGAACTTGTGCTTGTCAACATTAATACACTTCCCAAGCGCATATACTTACTGAGTTTTCCCATGCGATTGCTTCTATTCAATCCAGTGATGCAGACAAGGCTCATCTCCCAAACCCTCGACCAGTGTTTGCTCTTTCTCCAGAAAATCTTCGACTATTTCCTCAAATCCCTCTAAGATTTCAAAGTGTATTTTCACTTACACGCATGGTCTCTCTCTCTCTCTCTCTCTCTCTCTCTCTCTCTCTCTCTCTCTCTCTCTCTCTCTCTCTCTCTCCGTTAATTAATTTCCTCTTACACTCCTTTGCTGCACTAACTAATGAAACACTATCAAAACAGTTAAGAGTTAGATGCAGAAATATCAGGAAGACTTTTTAAATCCATTAACAACTCGGCAGCTTATCAGTAATTTTGCAGAGTGACAAAGTATACATGACTAAAAAGGGAGAAAAAAAAAAAAGTTCTGACATCAATACCTTTCAGCACGCGCTCATTCGTTACCTCGTTCTGTCAGCCATAAAATGAACGAACAGCGAAATTGATTTAATCTGCTCGATTTGCCAAACGCGCCTCAGTTTGGGAGGTGAGGAATGAGCACCGCCGCCGCCCGACATTCGTTCTCGGGAAGGGAACCAGAGTGACTTGGCATCCAGCGAGGGGTGCTTGTGCTTGCCTCACTCGTTACGGGGACAGAGTAACACCACATGTCAACTCGCAGCAAAATCATTTAGCAAAGGAAACAAGGCTTGCTGCTTTGATAAAACTAATGGCGGTGAATTCAGTCACGAGTTTGATAAAAAAAAAAAAAAAAAAAATGGGAGTAAATTTGCATGACGTGTGATTCAAAAAAGAAAAAAAAAAAAAACAGTATACACACGAACACCTATCATCTTAAAAAAAATCGTAACTCTACACTCTCAATCACGAAACTAATAAATACAGATACAGAAAACACCAAAGAAAAAAAAAATTAGTCCCGAAATAATAAAGAAAAAAAAAAAAAACATTGATACATATTTCTCGACTCACGTAGCCATTAAAAAAAAAAACTAAAAAAAGAAGAGCAACGATAAATTTTCAGTGATCAAATAAAGAAAAATACTCCAAAAAACACCTTAAAAAACAAACAGTTACCAGACATCTACAATTGTGAAAAAAGAACAGGAATACGTTCAGAGGAGAAAGCTTATTTCCCCGATGGCAGGAAGAAAGTGATTGTTACATCCTTCCGTTATGAGCCCGTTTGGATCGAGAGGCCGAAACGGAGCGTCGCTAGAGATGCTTGTAAAGATGTCACTGGGGCTTGAGTGAGAGGACTTCACGAGACACGCCGGGAGTAAGCGACGCTGGAGCTTAACGACTGAGAGACAAGAGGGAAAAGCGAAGAGAAATAGTGGAGAAGTGCCATTCAGAGAGAGAGAGAGAGAGAGAGAGAGAGAGAGAGAGAGAGAGAGAGAGAGAGAGAGAGAGAGAGAGAGAGAGAGAGAGAGAGAGAGAGAGAGAGAGAGAGAGAGAGAGAGAGAGAGAGAGAGAGAGAGAGAGAGAGAGAGAGAGAGAGAGAAACTGAACTCTTGTATTTTGCAATGCATTCGTGTATTTATCTTCATACTGTGAATACAATTGGTCATATTTGCTGAAAAGTGAGGGAAAACATTTGAAAAGCAGAGAGAGAGAGAGAGAGAGAGAGAGAGAGAGAGAGAGAGAGAGAGAGAGAGAGAGAGAGAGAGATTACTAGTAGGGGAAATAAATGACGGGATAGCTTTTCTCTCTTTCTGAGTCTCTGGGGTTGTCGATTCCAACACACATCATTAATATTTCTCTCATATCCTCCCACAGTCACGTTTTTTATGACAGTAATATAACACAGTGCTGTATCGGTGTAGTGTTGAATTTTATATTGAAATGGAAAATACACCCCCCCCCAATAAAACAATAAGAAAGTTTAATGGTGTACGTAAGCATTTATAATCTTCAATTTTTTTTTTTTTGGTAGTTTCTTTTGTGTATCTTACTAAGCCATAAGTAAGTCATCTAATCTAATCTCTAGTGTTTGGTTTTTAGTATTTCTAATCTGAAGCTTTAATTCTTTCATTAGCAGGACGCGTTTTTAGATCTATTATGTTTACTGTTTGATGATTTTATACAGCTTCAGATGCTTATGTGGGGATTAAAACAATGAAGACTCAGGCCATTGATCTTCAGACCTCTATAGATCTTTCCTAATGTAAATAAAATCGTCCAGTCATTCCCCCAAAAAAAACTAATGGTAAAAAATGCCTCCCAGTATTGAAGGGGTTAATGAAGATGATTTGCTGTGTTTCCTTCCACTAAATGAAAACTTTCCTTTTTCCTCGCGGTCTTCATCTATTTACATTGGCGTCTAAAGTGTTCCGCTCTTACTTGATTTCCACTAGGGGCTTAATGCAGGTTAAAGTAATATCATCATTTCCTTCATTTCTTTCACCTAAATTCAAATCTTCTTGTTCTTATGTCGTATTTCCAGCGATAAAAAAGGATCCTGAGGTGATAACGCCACAAAGTATATCACACAGATTGGAGAGTTGCCAGGACACTGATAACACAACGCCCCGTGACCAGCAGGAGTAAAAATCCCACTTTATATCCTCAACTTCATTTTTTTATATATATACTTTTTCTGTGCGGGTTAAATCAACGTCTTTTTTTCACATATCACCTTTTTTGTTGCTGAGCCTTACCAGCTTTATTTTACCGATATAAACTTGTGATTTTCCTTTATAATTAACGCTTATGTAAAATTTCTGTTTGTGACTTCAAATTTAACACCTTTCTGTATCAAATTAGCGTGTTTTCTATTTTCTATATATTTTCTATGCATTTTTTCTCCCTCATCCAGAGTTCTTGTAAACGTATTGCATGTGTATATATATTTTTTATTCTATTTATGAGAGGAACAGAAACAGTTAATCACAGTCTACTCACGTTCCTCATAAAGCTTTCAAAAGGCAGCTCGTAAACTTGTCAAGCAAAACGACAGAAATATTTTGCTTCGTAAATCAATAGATGATATTTTTTTTTAGGGAGACGGCGATGGAAGATACTGATAAAAAACGAGAATGAACGCTGTAACATTTTTTTTTCTAGGTCAAGGTTTTTCTTTTTTATCGAGTACAAAACAATTTTCTTTTTTTAAGCACACACACACACACACACACACACACACACACACACACACACACACACACACACACACACACACACACACACACACACACAAGCATAAAACCGTCTTACCCCCACACAAACACACACGAATCATAGAAACACATGCACACAAGCAGTTACACAAACACGGCTTAAGTCACAGAGAGAGAAAAAAAAAAAAACAGCTCACCCCAGCAACGCCAGCAACAGCCACACACAACATGGCGTGGCTGTGGGTCACGTCACGATTCTGCCAGACTGACTGATGCGATCCACAAGGCATGCTAGCCCAGGGTATAATTAGAAGCGCGCTGGACACGGTGATGGCATGATGGAACACTAATAAATTGAGGTACCGTGCCATGCGTTATTACAGGTACTGACTCAGTGCCTTACCTGCAGCCAGAGCTTCCTTACAGATATGGAGATGGTCATTTCATCTTCTCGTGATCCTGTGAGTGCTGAAGGTCATATGACATTTATCTAGTTGTACTCACTCAAGACGATTTTAAAACAGTAGAAAATTATATGAACTCAAAGGTTTTAATTCAGGTTTTGTTGATTCCTTATAGTGTTTTTTTTTTTTCAATATCAAACTTTTAACTAGCACCAGTGTGTTTTATTTACCTCAAGAACTCACAGCAGTCCGTATGTTGATTTAGCTTTGGTGGTGCGGGGCGTTTGATAGGAAGGACGTCCAGCAGTCCATGAACGTGAAAACAGTAAAGGGTCGCTTGGCTAAAAATCGGACCTCTATAAAAGTAATGTATATTGGGGAGCAGAATAGAAGTTTGGGGGACCGTCACAATCTGTTTTTCCTGACCTGCCGTTTGTTTTGCTTCAATGTCACTGTTATCCTGCTTTTTTTTTTTTTTTTAGGGTGAGGAGTGGGGACACATAGGTGAGTTAAGGGCTTCCTTTCAGTGCGTCGGGGTTATAAAGGCGCGGTAAAAATGATGTGTAGCAAGAGACTAACTCAATTCCCCGTAAAATATAAGGAAAAGAAAAAAAACGCTAAAAAATCTGGACATGAATTTAGTTGTCTCTCTGGAAAAAAAAAGGCGAAAACGTTAACACACACACAAGCACACACACACACACACACACACACACACACACACACACACACACACACACACAGACACACACACCTACTGAAAAACAATTGCCAGAGTTCTCGCATCAAAGGTATGTCACAACCACAGTTAAGTATCTTTTTATCATCCGCTACTTACTACGAGAAGTCACCCCAGGCATACTGTACATTATCCTTATTGATAGTGTAGATTAACCCCTCCACCGATTGATTCCAGTAGTCATATTGTGCCCTCTGGCTGTTATCCACGTACTGTGCTTCTCAATATGATCACTCCCTTGCAGCGATCTTCTGTTTCTTTCTAATACAGTCTTGAGGACTAACCAAGGTGCTGGAAACGTGTACTCATAATTTCTTATAGTGAAATAGAATCGTAGTGCGAGAAACAAGATCCTTATAAGCACCAGGTAAGAATGGAGAGCAAAGATTTTTAGCTGACTCAGATTACAATGGCAGAAAAAAATGAATGATTACCAGTTGAAAATTATACCTGGACTTTGGCATGACTGATAAACAATGACCAACAAACCCTTATTTTTAACACAATGAGCAAAAAATATCAGACCTTTAACTTGAGTACAGTGAAGGTAACGAAGCCCTTACAGAACAGGGTGTCTTGAGGGGATGGGATAAAAACGAGGCGCTTCATTACTAAAGCATTCACGATAATAGTGATGAAACGCGGCAATTAAGACAATATTGCACCGGGGAGAGGAGAGTTAAGGAGTCAAGGAAGGGCGGCAGATGACACGAATATTTTGACAACATCCTACTCGACTCTCCTTTACCCTATGAATGGAATCAAGAGGCGCACTCATACATAACAAAGACAACGGGGAGGAAGACTACAATGTATCAGTGGAGCCTCAGTCTGCGGACACCTATTGCACTAAAGCTGCCCTACAGAGAGGATGTGCGAGTCTCCCCTGTGTTAACTTACGTAAAACTGATCACTTTTATAGATTAAGTGAAGATGTAAAGAGGGCGCATTACGAGGAAGATTAAGTCTGGCATAATTCAAAAGCATGTCACGCTGAACACTATACATGATTAGTATATTGTTTTCTCCTATTCATGAAGAAAATGCAAATAAAAATCCACGTGATTCTTCAGCTGTTCGGTAGCATACAAGTGTGTTTAATGAAGGTAATGCGTACAGGAATCATCGTTCATTGTTCGGAGATTACTATTACTACTACTACTACTACTACTACTACTACTACTACTACTACTACTACTACTACTACTACTACTACTACTACTACTACTACTACTACTACTACTACTACTACTACTTACTACTACTACTGCTACGAATGATAATAGTAATAATTGTAATGATAATATTAATGATGATAACAAAACAACAATAACAATAACAACAAGAATGAAACTAATTAATGGCTGTAGGACACATATACACGTTTTTTTACTTTCGTTTTGCAAGGAGTGAGTCTGGGAAGCCAAATCTTACAGTAGAAATTTGACTGACACGTTTTAAGAATTTGGATGAAAATGGTGGACGAAACTTTAGCGAGTATGGAATCAAAAACAGCTTTTCTGGTACCGGTTACGAAGAAATCTCAAAGACACGTCATGCAGACACCCGCACGGAACCCCACAAAGTTTTCCATAAAGTTGGTTGCCACTTCCTTGAAAACAAACTTTTAACCTCTGCACTGGATCTATTCTTAATGCACTTCCTTCAAGACTAACACACAAAGTTAAATCATAAGAATCCATATCTGAATATTTTCATATGTTAGAGGGTGCAAGGGGAGAAGGATATTTCACAACAGCTTTCAGACTAAATATTATTATCAATTCTGCTGATATTACCTGTCATGGAGTGTGAAAGCAATTAAGACCTATGCTAAATGAATATCGATAGTCATAGAGTAATTGTTCTCCCTATTTGATGAGAGTACACATCATACTGACTGAATGAAGATGTTACTGAACTTTTATCAGGAAATATAGATAATGAAATGATTAGTCTTTCAAGCTGAGGAGAAACACATACATAATTTCATCTGCTTTGAGTGAGAAGTGCGATTGTGATGCTTTTCTAGAATTAATAATCATAGAATCCTGTTTTTTGATAAATTGATTCTTGACAGCCGTGACTATAACATTTAACCCTTTCAGTACTGGAACTCAATTTTACCACGAGTTTTGGGTGTGATTAGATAATTTTATGTACATTAGGAAGGGTCTATGAATGTCAAAAGATTACTGATCAGAGTCTTCACTATTTTTAATCCCCACATAAGTTTCTGAAGCTGCATAAAATCACTGGATAGTAAGCAGAATCAATATGAAAATGCGTCATGGTACTGAAGAAGATAACTTTAAGAATATTTCCATGATTTATTTACCGCATATATTCTAGAAAACCTAAAAATAGTCAAATAAAGAAAAAAATCTAAAGTATGTCATCCAGCAGCCCCATTACTGCTTGAAGGACACACACAGCAAATGCCGGTGGAGTGAATCACACCACCGCCACAACTCAGACAAGGCTGGGAGGGAGGCTTGGCACCAGGAACACAACACACTCATATACTAACATAAACCCCGTGATATATTAAGTGTTTGCGAAATGTATCAAGAATTTTATTATAAAGAGCAAATAATTGATGAGGAGAGATGCTTTGTGCTGTGTGTGTATGCAGGGAGGCGAGGGAAGGTGATGCTGTTACTGTTTATGAGTGTTACTTATCTCCCATCATCTAGTCTTTCAACATTTCGTACAACACTATTCTCTCAATAATGTACACACGCCCATACGTATGAACCATTGTTGTGCCTTGAATATGTATGCGTGTATATGCATATGTATACCTCGCTTGTTGCTCATCATAAACCACGCGTGTTTGTGTTTCTACATGCTTATAGATTTCCATTAAAAAATTCAAATGCAAACACTCGCATAACCACATAAAATGATAATAATGATAACTTTTACATTGCTCTCGGTGAATGTTATTGACTAACTGACCGATTACCGCTGCTGCTGCTGCTGCTGCTATTCCTACCGCTATTGTTGCTGTTACTACTGCTACTACTACTACTACTACTACTACTACTATTACTACTACTACTACTATTTATACTACTTCTACTACTACTTCTACTACTACAACAACAACAACAACTACTACTACTACTACTACTACTACTACTACTACTACCAGCATCATCAAGACCATCACAGTCACTACTACAGCTATTAATAATGTTACAACAACAACAATACCTACTATACTATTACTATTACCACCACCACCATCGGCACCACCACCACCACCAACCACCACCACCACCCTATTACATCAGCTACTTCCCCTTCTACTCCCAGAGCGATAGCAAACTGATATGAGTGACTTGATGTAAGCCCTTTGCGTGCCCCTAGAGAGAGAGAGAGAGAGAGAGAGAGAGAGAGAGAGAGAGAGAGAGAGAGAGAGAGAGAGAGAGAGAGAGAGAGAGAGAGAGAGAGAGAGAGAGAGAGAGAGAGAGAGAGAGAGAGAGAGAGAGAGAGAGAGAGAGAGAGAGAGAGAGAGAGAGAGAGAGAGAGAGAGAGAGAGAGAGAGAGAGTGTGTGTGTGAGGCGTTGTGATGTGCCGAGCTGGACGCTTTCCTCCTCACTTTCCATTCCTTGTATTCGTTTGGCCATGAATATCAATCTTTCTTTTTCAATTTAAAGCTGACATCCTAACCTATTCGGCTTTCCTGAAGTCTCTCTCTTGTCCATCCTTCCCTTCAGTAGTTTCCGCCCCAGGTACGTGAGTAAAAGGGAGGGAGAGAAGGAGAAAGGAAGGAGAGAGTTGGAGGAAAAGCAGGCACGCAGACAAGACAGGATGAGAGTGGAGGAAGGATGAGGTGAGAAGGAGGAAGGCAGGTGTGTGTGAGGCAGCAAGAAAGGGAGGGTGTGTGGCAGTGGCAAAAGAAAGAAGACAAGGGAGGGAACTGTGGGAGGGACTGGAAAAATTAAAGGTGGGAGGAAAGTAGGGAAATGGAGAAAGGAGGAGGAGAAGATGATGTGTAAAAAGACGGTGGAACAGGAGGGAATACCTAATCTTCCTTACTTTCTCCATCGTCAATTTTTATGTCACTAATCGAGACGGAAGGAGGGTGAGAGAGAGAGAGAGAGAGAGAGAGAGAGAGAGAGAGAGAGAGAGAGAGAGAGAGAGAGAGAGAGAGAGACTCCTGCTGCTCTAACAATGTTGCCCAACACGCCTCCACCATTGGCCTGCCTCGCACTGTCTTGCCTCCTCTCGCCCCTCACATTCACATTAAGGTGCTCTTCAATGTTTTTCATCTGCCGTTAACACACACACACACACACACACACACACACACACACACACACACACACACACACACACACATTAGTTCTCTCTCTCTCTCTCTCTCTCTCTCTCTCTCTCTCTCTCTCTCTCTTTCTCTCGCCAAGTGTGGAGGAAGAAAGAGGTAAAGATAAAGTGAAGAGGTGATCAACTTCCTTTATTTCCTTCATCTCATCTCGTGGGGGTCTTGTCCAGCAACACTCACCTCCCACAACCTCCTTTCTTCCTCACCCTCCTCCTCCTTTTCCTCCTCCTGCGTGTCTTCCTTTCATCTCTGCTTCTCATTCTAAATTAAATCGATCGTTCGTCTTTGGATGCAAACTAAGCCCCGTCACCTATCCAGTGTTCCTTCCTTTGACTCGCCGCTTCGTCCCTCCCTTTAGGCAGCGAAGGGACTTAGGAGGAGGCGGAGGGAGGAAATGATTCAAGGGAGTGGACCGCGCCGCACTTCATTACACGGGACAAGGAGACAAGGAGAAGGACGCACTGTCTGCCCTCCCTTCCTTCCGCACTGTGTTCCTTGTCCCTCCGCCGCTCCAGTCCTGCCACGCCACCACCACCACTCGGTCTTTCCTGTCCTCCCGTGTGTGCCTGTCTGTGCTACGTCAGATTACTACATTTATCTTGTTATGACGTCAAGGGAGTGATGATAAAAAATGGAGATGATAAGTGAGCGTCTTCGGGATGAATGAAAAGAGGGTGCTTGTTCCCTTCATTTTTTTTCTCCCTTTCTACTAAGTGTTGACGTAGTTAAACTCGCCGAGTATGTTTTCAGTACGCTTTTTCTTACCAGTGCTACGATTTTCATATTATTTTTCATCACAAATTACTGCAAAATACAATTCCCACAGGACTACAAACTACAAACTAACACTCGAGAATTAATGAAGAATTTTTTTAACAAGAGGCGCTTCCCTTTCCCTACCGTGACGCGCCTACAACAGTTAAAATTAATTAATCACGGTAAAAAGACTCGAGTTTCAGCGAAAATTCTTTAGAGAGACGACGAGAAGGAGACAAATAGCGTACAGTGAAGCAGCATCTAGTGTAGCGTGTAACATTCCTCCCTAACTCCCTGTAATCTTTCTCCTACCCACGCCAGCTCGTCTCTCCGTGTTCCCTTTGAAAAGAGACACGAGCCTCTCTCACACATCACTTGTATCTCCTCAACTCTATACATGAGCTACATATTCCTCGCGTCGTCTTAACTTTCTCAACTTCATTCCCCAGGAAAGGACACCAGCTTTCTATACATCACCTGTATCTCTCATCAGCTTTCTTTAGGTGACCTCCTTCCTCCCTACGCCGTCTCAAACACCCTACACATTTTCCACTAAAAAGAACATGAACTCCCACCACGTAACTTGCTTCCTACTCTCCTCAACTCTCCTTACAGAACTTGGGCTTCCATCACGCATATTCCTTTCACAGTCACACTACTTTTTACTTCCCTAACTCTCCACAGTGTAAGGTATTTCGTGTCCCATCTCCATCCTAAGACAAGAACTCCCATTGCACACTTTCCTTTAAGTCATATGCATTAATCTTTATTCTCTTTACTCTCTACATCATAAAGTAACTCTTGTCCTCCCCATTGCTCCATAAGAGAGAAGAATTTTCTGTACATATCCATACTCTAATATCCTCATTACTTTTCCTAAACACACGAGAAGAGGGTGAAAAAAGAAACACAAACACACACACTCACACTCCAAGTTACTATCACTCTTCACGACCTCCTTTGCACACATCTCCATTTGATTTCCTTTAGTTTCTCCATCAGATTCTTTACGTAAATAAATATCGCTTTAAACTCCGTGTGTCTCGTCTCCCGGGGAAAGCTGCGACGGAACATTACCAAGCGCCCAATGACCCGAGCGAGCGAGGCAAGCGAGTGTTTTTCTTTATCAGAGAGAGCCTTCAATTTAGCCCTTCTCTCCATGCATGCACTCTTGCTGCTCCTCATACATATGCATGGCCTGCTCAAAAATAAATGTAAAGTAAACGATGCGTGTTTCAGTCAAATGAAAATATAATCTAAAAAAAAAAAAAATGTATTGCGTCAAATTTGTAGCATCATCATTATTTTGATCTCTATTTGGGCCAACACTTTTTAACCCCTTCAGTACCATGACGCGTTTCCATATTCATTCTGCTTACTATTTGGTGACTTGATACAGCTTCAGAAACTTATGTGTGAGATTAAAATAGTGAAGACTGTGACCATTAATCTTCTTACCTCTGTAGAGCCTTCCTAATGTCAATAAAATGGTCTATTGGTATACAAATCTTAAGGTAAAAATGTGTCCCAGTTATTGAGGAGGCTAAGTTTGAAATAGACAATACAAAGTAACATTTCAATAAATCATCTCAAAATCGTTTCTGTTTTGAATCACCACCACCACCACCACCACAACCACCACCAATATCATCATCAACTAATCACAATTTAATTCACTACTCTTTGTTAACACTCCCTTGGAACTTAAAACTATTGAGGAAATGAAACCACGAAGTCATAAATCTGAGGCAACAATACCCGTCGAGTAGAATGAAATATGGACCTATTCTTTCGTTGCGGTGCTGACATCTGGGTACCATTGCTTGCGGTGGGGGAGGGTGGCTGAGGGGTGGCTGAGGGGACGCTGAGAGGGTACTGGAGTGCTGGCGTGGTGTGCTGGGGGGCTAGACACTCCTTGGGGGGTCTCTCCTTCGACCAGTGTCTTCTGTATAAGCTACCAGAAGCAGTACCCGTTCCACATTAAGTAATTGGCTTGATCTACACGATTAATGACCTTCCTGGAACACTGCAATGATAATCTATAGAAGTTCCCGAATTAGTTGTGTTTAGGATGATTGCTGGAACTAGAAGGTTGATTGAGAGTGTGTCCAGGAATCTAAGTATATTTCTTTTTATATTTGTGGGGTTTTCACTGGCATTCATGGGCTAAAGGAGGTACTGTTTTTGGGGGTACCTCCTATCTGAAAGCCCACCCGCTAGGGAATCGTTACCCAGAGTAAAGAGGGTCTACCTACACTCGGACCGTGGCCAGGATTTGAACCCGTGAACTTGGAGGCCCCTCGGATCCCAAAGCGCGTGGTGGTTCCATTGTTTGTTGTGTCTCTAGGTTGCAAAATTGTGTTAAGTTTCCTAAATAGGCCTTTCTGGAATGAAACAGACGCGTTACAGGGAATGACAGGCTCTTTTATACTGGTGTCTGCTCTAATTTCCTCCTTCCTCACCTATTTCTCTCTTCTTACTTCCTTCTTTCCTCATATTCTTCTCTTATCTTATGTGTTCCATTTTTCTATATGGACTACTCGCTTCCAGGAAAACTTATGTATGTACTCAGTAGCAGGGACGGAACTAGAAACAATGGGTTTAAGCTTGAGAAATTCAGGTTTAAAAGGGAAATAGGAAGAAACTGGTTTTCAGACAGAGTGGTTGATGAGTGGAACGGACTCAGTGGTCATGTAGTCAGTGTTGAGACAATAGAGAGCTTTAGAAGAATAGATAAATTTATGGATGGAGATGATAGAAGGTAGCTTTAATCATATAGAGACCGCCATGTGTAGGTTTGACGGTCTCTTCCAGCTTTCCTCTTCTCTTATGTTCTTATATTAATGTATGTCATATCGTTCTACAACTGCAAGAATAATGTGGTATGGAAGTCCCCATTAACAACACTGGCTCTTTAAGGAATAATAATAAAAACAGCAAAGGTAACAGAAAAAAAATGAAAAAAATTAACAAGGACAGCAGCTACGACGATGCTACCTTTATACATCTGTTGCTATAAGACTTAATATGGAGTCATTGCGATCAAAAGAAATGACAATAAGAAAATTCCTTACTTATGTGATTGAGTGATAGTCGGAGTAATGAGAGCTTACTGGAAAGTGTGTGTGTGTGTGTGTGTGTGTGTGTGTGTGTGTGTGTGTGTGTGTGTGTGTGTGTGTGTGTGTGTGTGTGTGTGTGTGTGTGGTTAATGAGACGGTAAGAATGGTTTTAGAAGAATAGAAGTAACAATCTGCTGGGAGGAAACGTGGGTGATAGTAATAAACGTCTTGGCTACAGTATAAAAAAAAGGCTTGGTAAGGGACATTAACGCGCTGAAAGGCTCTCTTAACACTGGCTTCTTAAGGGCACGTAAAAAGGGCTTTCTCTCTCTCTCTCTCTCTCTGCTAAGGTGCTGATAGAAGCGCCTACACTATGACATCTTCTTCTCTCTCCTCCTCTTCTTCTACCACCTCTTAAATTTCCCTTTCTTCCTTCCTCTGCTTCCTATTCCTCCTCCTATTCCTCCTCCTCTTTCTCCTCCTATGTTTGTCTTTCTTCCTCTTAACTTTTATTTGCTTCGATTAATCTTCCTCTACCTCGCCTCCACACTCCTTTTCTTGTTCCTCCTCTTTCTCCTCCTCCTCCTCTTCTTCAACTTCACGTCTTTCTATTTATCATCTTCTATCTTGCTTCCACACTCACTTCCCTCCTTTACTCTTCTACCTCCTCGTTCCTTTCTTCCTTCACTATCTCCTTCTCCTCTTCCATTTTCTGTTCTTTCTCATAGTCACACTTTGTCTTTCTCCTCCATCTTATTTCTCTCTCTATTCTTTTCTCCTTTTTCCCGTTCCTTTCTCCCCTCTTCCCCTTAATCCAACATTCTTACCTACCTTCCCACACACACGAAGAGAATAATAACATAATACATGACAAGAAAAGTAACAAGGACAACAGCAATAGGAAAAACCCTCCTTTGCTATAACGCAGTGTAGGCTTAATTCACTTTTTTTAAGAATGTGAAGTGGAGGAAAAAAAAAAAATCCAGTAGCACCTTCCTTTGTAGCCGAGACAGCACCCCTACATTACAATATTTTTCTGCCTAGTATTTTTTTTTCTCTTTTCCTTTCCCTCCCTTCACATCATTGTCCGTGTTGACTGCCTATTCACAACCACACTTTTTTTTTTTTATTCTTGCGCTGTTCACGTTTAAGGTTTTTAATTTCCTTTTGCGTAAACCTGAAAGGCAAATATGTTAAGGCCTCGTTGTGTTAGGGTAATGTAAGTGAAATAGTGGCCTCTTTCTCTCTCTCTCTCTCCCTGCCCTCTCTCTTTCTTTCTCTCCCTTGCTCCATTCTCACTCTGTACTTAGCGGCTTCCTCAGACAAACGAGAGCATTATTCTTCCACTTGCTCCCAAAAAGTAAAGTTAAGGACGTGCCACTAGGCCCACCTGGTCTCAAAATGCTCCTTAAGGATTCATAAAGTAACGGGAGACTCGCTGGGAACTTGTTTGTAGGGAGAACATGAGATTAATACCTAGCCTTGCAACCCTTGGGAAATTCAAATATTCTTCTGCCTTTCTGGGTCATGTCTTGTGCGGCAGGAGTGTGGTCTAACTAGTGTAAGCGTGAGTATGTTTGTTGTCTGTGTGTGTCGGAAGTGGAGTTCGTGTGTATTTGTTGCTGCATGTGTGGATGACTGAGCGGGTAAGGGATGGTGTAGCAGTTCGTGAATAATGTACGAGAAATTTTAAAGAATCTGAAGGTTATTGGTATTTCTCTAGAAACTGAGAGGCTTTGGATTAATATTGTAAAGGGAAGCTAGAACGATTTCTGAACTTAGTGTTATGATTTCTGATTACTTTTCTTTACTTGCAGGTCACAACTTTTATTACATTAGAATACAAAGGTTTTTCGAGTTTCAATGGATCACTATGGAAATTTTACAATGAGAATAAAAAAAAAAAACTTTACTGAGGGGCGATTCTGAATGATTGGAAGAAACATTTTAAAGGGAGGTCACAACTTCGAATGTCGTGGAATGAAGAAGTTTGGGTTTCATCTCATCGTCAGTTATGAAAATTTATTATCTACGAGCCATCATATCATGCAAAATTCATTACTGAGATGGAGAGCGTCTTGGAATCCAGCACACTGCCAACCATAAAAACTCTGATATCTTAACATATTCTAAAAATGCTTTACTGACACAGGCCCTGTAAGAACAATAAAGATAAGAGTGATTTCATGTGTTGGGAACCGCCGTCCACCTTTCTCTCCGCCCAATGATAAAAATTGCTTGGCTGACTTCCATCAATAATAGAGGGAGGGAGTGTGGTCGGAAATCCATCATTCTTCCTTCACCACATAAAAGTCGCACTGCACGGAGGGCGCCGCCGTGCCTGCCTTGACCACTGTAAAAGCTAAGCAGGCACTTGCAGCAATCCGGAATGAAGGGGTGGGACTGGAATGGTATGAAAATGGAAGTGTGGCCTTTTATTTAAACTGACATGTTTCTCTAATGGCCGAATGTGGAGGTCAGCGTGATGGCCAGTAAAAAAGAAGTAAGTGAAGAAAAGAGTTTTTGTCATCGCATATTATTTCTATTCAGGTCAGAAATTACTTTTTTTCTTTGAAAGTGGCTAATTCCTCACTGTTTTGAAAGGTAAAGTGGCTCAGAGCAATGATGTTGAAATTAAGGTTTCCGGACGCAATTTTAAAAGCGTGCCTTCAACTGACAACTTAGCTTGAGAAAATGTGTGGTATTGCCAAGAAAAGATTATTAATTTTAGAAGTGTCAAGCGAAACGTGAACGATTTCATCAATACTAATGCTTCTGTTAAAAGGTGTTTACCTAATTATAGTTTTACAACAATATTTCTCACTCGCAATGTGAATTCGGTCAATATTGCTTTATGCCCGTTATTAAAAATTGATGTATTCTGGATATACAAATATTTTCTTCCCTGTTTCCATGAACTGATGATATGCGTTGAAAGGCAGTTCTGCTCTTGTATTTAAATTCTCCCATTTTATTTAATTTCTTTCATTGTTAACAGCCAGCATACTTTCATTTCTTAATTTACATCATGCTTCTGTGAAATGTTACAGTTCATGATTATTCTTGAATCTTCACCACTTCCTGAAGCATTAGTGAGTGTTGCTCTTATCTTCTATTCCATTCGCGATCTTGTCATGCTTCACCGGAATTTTATGACTGTGCATTTGTCTTCAAGCACTGGATCTCGCCTTCCACGCCTGAATCCTCTTATCACTCCTCCTAAAACAAGGCTGGCTCACATTTCCGACCTTGCATCCTTTGTACTTGTAAGATGTATGTAATTCACTTCGTTTTGTTCAATGCACAAAGTGAAATTCTTCCTCGTGCGACAATTGATCTTTCTTCGAGTGAGATGAAACAACACAGGGAGAAGCTGCCGCGCCTGTGACTTGGGTATGGATCTTGCTTCAGATAAATGTTTTCATTGTTTAAAGGCAGTCTTATATTTATCTTCACTTATAATGACAAATTAAAAAATACGGTAAAAGGCAAATGAGTACACACACACACACACACACACACACACACACACACACACACACACACACACACACACACACACACACACACACACACACACACACACACACACAGATTCAGAAGTCACGCTCACTTAAATTAACTGATAACAAGCATGCCTTGCAGTGGACACGTCAAAAGGAAACGCACACTTTCGGAACGAGCTGGTCCACAGTTCCCTGTGGCCCGTGTTCAGCGGTACCTCAGGAGCGGCTACTTTGCACCTCGCGTCAGTGCCACAGCCTCTGTCTTCATGTCAGCAATACTGGAGTACCTATGTGCCAAGGTACTGGAAATGGCAGGCAAGGAAACGATGAAGCACAAGAGCCCGCGGCATCTCTTCCTATCAGTGCAGAAGGATCAAGACTTGAGTGAATTATTCGAGTCTGTCACCATCTCCAGGGGTGGATATGTACCCGATATCGAAGATTACATCTCTCCAAAAACAGCGTCCTGGCACAGGACTCTATGTGTTTTGATGTGGTCTCATTCCTACCCGAAGATCGTTCTATGAGCTCTGAGCTCGCTCCGTAATGGGGAAGACTGGCTGGGTCACCAGCAGACGACCGAGGTGAATTACACACACAAAAACACACACACACCGCGTAGTGTAGTGGTTAGTACGCTCGACTCACAATCGAGAGGGCCGGGTTCGAGTTCCGGTAAGCGGTGAGGCAAATGGGCAAGCCTCTTAATGTGTGGCCCCTGTTCACCTAGCAGTAAATAGGTACGAGATGTAACTCGAGGGGTTGTGGCCTCGCTTTCCCGGTGTGTTGTGTGCTGTGGTCTCAGTCCTACCCGAACATCGGTCTATGAGCTCTGAGCTCGCTCCGTAATGGGGATGACTGGCTGGATGACCAGCAGACGATCGAAGTGAATTACACAAACACACACACACACACACACACACACACACACACACACACACACACACACACACACACACACACTGAGGAGATTGCATCTAATTGCACTAACTTAGAGCTTATCGTTGCCACTCCTTAGAGGCTTCACGTAACAGACAGGTAATGGACAAGGTACTATTTGAACTAATTAACTAAACAAGATCAAGTGTCTGGAAATGGAGGGTAATTTTCTTCTCGTAGTAACTCTCTCTAATCACTGGTTGCTATTACCAGGAGAGGCGTCGCGATCTCAACTGCCTGTTCTCTCTCTCTCTCTCTCTCTCTCTCTCTCTCTCTCTCTCTCTCTCTCTCTCTCTCTCTCTTTACTATATACTTTTTTTCATCATGTGGTAAACAAACATTACAAGAGCAAGAAGAGAATAGCAAAAAAAAAAAAAAACGAAGAAAGCAAGTACGAAAAAAGGGAAAGAGAGATAATAGACAACAAAGGTTCGTTTAAATTTTTAATTTCAAACAATACCAAAAATCCATCACCTCTTGGAAAAAAAAATATTGACTTTTGGGATGAGTTTCTTCGGGATTATCAAGTCATACGTTGCACATTCATATAAAACTAACTTAGAAAAGTATAAATACATCCACTCCTTAAAATACCGAAGTTTTAATTTAGACATATTCTACGACGATATTTCTTCACGATCAATTAAACACTGAATGAGAGAAGCTTCAATATCGCATCTCCTGAACACACGTTTACGTCAATTCTTTCATGACGTGAAGTGACACAAGTGCTGCTCCATTTTCGAGATGTGATTCAACTAAGCATACGCCATAATGGATAGAATCAGTCGGTCTTATGGTGCATTAATTAAAGTTCCCATTGAGCGTCTGGGAGGCGGAGCACAACATGCCTAATTAAGCCATTTCAGGAATATATGTACAGCATCCCATAATGATTAACTTGTCTCGTTAGTGACAGGACAAAGCAGGAAGCCGTTCAAACATGCCAGATGGAGCTTATATCCTCCTTAGATTATATCCCATAGACTTCACAAGGTAAATCTCCCGCATGAACATTCCAGGTATACGGAGGTCACAAGTATTCATGGCTGGTTTAATTTGTAAGTCTGTTTATGCATTGATTTCATAATTATTAGTTTTGAACATACGTGGAATTAGTCTGAGCGGAAACAAGTCGGGAATCTCCTTGGAATCAATTTATAAGCTTCTCGTAACACTTCTTGTCTGGAAAGATTCTCGGAAATGGAGGAGCGCGGGAATACTTGCCATTTACAGCACCGATTTCGTGTGACACTGTCTAAGTAACTGCATTGTTTTCATTTGTTTCGCATCTCAAGCAGGAAATAATTGAATTACCGCCTCTATGTCTAGCAATTAGCGCGCCTCAGATCGAGTTCGGCGCAAGGCTTCAGTGCACATCCCACCTTGCTCCTCATTCTGTGGAAACCTGCCGAGCATAAACGGTCGCGACGAGGTGTCACAAACGTCTCTCTAGTCACCAATTTATTGATCAACTAGAAGAGCGGAGACGAGAAGTGAGAGGGATGTGCACCGAAGCCTTGCGCTGAGGTACAAAATCTGCTTATATGAATAGCGAAATGTTTAACTGGCTTTACGGGAATGATAATGCACGTACTCTCTAACAAAGAAGCAAATATGAAATATCAGACAAGAAGCACAAAAGCTATGATTCATTTGTCCCTGAATTTTGGCTACCTTTATGTCTTTTAGGGAACTGGCAACATAGTGGGCCTTTTTTTTTCGTATTTTATTGCCCTTGGCCAGCTGTCCCTCCTGCATAAAAAAAAAAAAAATCTTTATTCATATTATCTGATGATCTCGTTTCCTGCATTTCAGAACAGCCGAAGGATTGGTCACTAAAAAGAAATTTGAGTTATTGGTTGTTTTTTTCAGTATTTTCACCGATCAAGGTGAAAGAAAAACGAAAAATAGTCCTCTCAACATGGCGCTTTCATTAAGTATATTATTGTAAGAGATAAAAAAAAAAACAGCAAAATTAAACTCGGAAATGACTGACTGACTGACTGACTGAATGAGTGACAAACTGACAGATTGACAGATTGACTGACTGATGACTACTGATGGAAAACACCATTAAAATTGGCTTGATGATAGACCGACTGACTGATTGACAAATGGAGTGACAGCCTGCACTGATTTATGTAGGAGTAACGCGTAGAAACAGCGGGGTCAAACGGTGCAGTGATTTAACGCGGCTAAATCCAGCGCTAGCACGTTATTGAGCACAGCCTCTCACATTTCATTAGTGGATTACGAGTATCAACAATTTTTATCTGAGCCTCTTGGAAATACTCAACATTTCCATATTTACTGTAACATCAAAAAACCTCAATTTAAACACTCTTACTGGATGCTACAGAATAAACTCCCACATCCTGAGGTTATTGAGTTATCTCCTTCCCTTCAGTATTGCGATGAAAGCTGGATATTCTGTTCATTTAGGAGGAAATGATATGTCGCCGATATTAATCACGAAATAGACCGATTAGTGAGCTCATCTGTTCCGTCGCTATTTGTGTTTGTTGGTCTGTTATTTACTGAGAGAGAGAGAGAGAGAGAGAGAGAGAGAGAGAGAGAGAGAGAGAGAGAGAGAGAGAGAGAGAGAGAGAGAGAGAGAGAGAGAGAGAGAGAGAGAGAGAGAGAGAGAGCAGAGAGAGAGAGAGAGCAGAGAAAGAGCAGACAGAGCATTATAAAAAGGCGAAGAAGAACCAACGAGAAAATGAGATTCGGCAGCTAGCGGAAGAGGAAGAAAGGCAGGAGGGGAGGAGGCACTTGGGCAAACGGTGAAGAAAGGAAGCCATCACACGGAGGAAGAAGAAAAGGCAGCGGGAAAGACTAGCACAGACGAAGATGGAACAAAATACGGAAGTAGGGGAAGCAGACGAGGGAAGAAAGGGAAAGAGAAATAGAAACAGAAAATGGAGAGAAAGAGAGACGAGAGAGAGAGAGAGAGAGAGAGAGAGAGAGAGAGAGAGAGAGAGAGAGAGAGAGAGAGAGAGAGAGAGAGAGAGAGAGAGAGAGAGAGAGAGAGAGAGAGAGAGAGAGAGAGAGAGAGAGAGAGAGAGAGAGAGAGAGAGAGAGAGAGAGAGAGAGAGAGAGAGAGAGAGAGAGAGAGAGAGAGAGAGAGAGAGAGAGAGAGAGAGAGCAGGCCGTAGAAATGCAGGAAGGCGTTTAGAGACAGAGGGAGAGAGAGAGAGAGAGAGGGAGAGGAGGAAATGGTTCTCTCTCTCCTCAAGATCTTATTTGTTTGTGTGTGTTTACTCATTACTCAGGGATGTGTGTGTGCCGGTCTGTCTGGAGGCGTCCTTGGGGGGGCTCTTCAATTATTCATAGACGCCGAATACACAGGGACAGTACCTCAGGTTCCCCCGGCCACTCAGCCATCGCCGGGAAGGCCATTCAAACATCACAGGGCCAGCCACCGGGGACTCAGGTACCGGACAGGACAGGGTAGGTGCCTCGCTAGTGGTCTGCGACTCTGCATTCACTGGTTTGTGAGAGGCGCATTGCTTCCCTTGTTCCTTTATGCAGCGAAGGGCTCCCAATTAAAAATGAGATTATCAGCGAGTGATATTCTCCAAAACCTGAATGAGTGGCGTCCTAATGCAATGAGATTTTCCTTCTTCCCTTTTTTTTCCCTCTCATTATATTTTCTGCGTTTTTATTAATTGCACTGCGTACTCGACTCCTTTATGGCATCATTACGCGTCGGAGTCTCGTAATGCGCCGCCCTTTGCTTTTACTCCCTGTCTGCTTTCACTGGTGCGTCCAAGTGCTTTTGATGATGGTTTTGAGACCGAGGGTAACCCAGTTTAGTCAAGCGTTCACCTCCCCGGACCCCACGCCCTTGTTCCTCCCTCCCCGCCCCCCGCATACTTCCAGAAAAGAGTGAAGTACGCCTAAAGACAAAAAAAAAAGGGAAAGAAAAAAAAGGTAAAGCAGACCTTCAACTCAAAGTGAAAGGAAGGGGGTAGTGGCTAAACTCGTTAACGAAGGATTGGAGACACGGTCCGCTGTCTTGGTGTTGTCATTTCTCCTGTTCCTCCATTAAGAGATACGCGCCTGCACCCACGCACATGTGTATCTGTGCATTGGTGCAGTACATTTATAACTGAACGGACTTCTGCCCCTACTCGCACTTTCGCGTAAAACGATAAATATTTTTTGTTTGAACCCGGCAAAGGGGACCCGACAGAGAATTAAAACTTGTTGACAGTTTCGGAAACAATTAAGGCCGAGGCAAAGTGGTGCAGAGCCTCCTCCATTAAGAGTATGGAGTGGTTTTACACATACACCAATACATGGGGGCTTTATGTCGACGCTTTGCAAAGGGATTTATAAGAGCGCGGTGCACAGGGAGCCTAAGAGCATTACATACTATAAAGGGGAATTAGATTACGTTGAGTGTTTATGAAATTTATGAAGAAGTGTAAGTTTATGGGGACGAGTTATATGCATCAGATCATTATAAGGAAATTTAATGGAGAGAATGCTGCAAGGAAGTTCATGATATCTAAAGAGAAGTTAAGGAGTTTAAAAGCCACAAAGAGAGTCTGAAAGAGAGTTAGTTATGTAGGAAACACATACAAAGGAGTAGTATGAGGAATTAAAAAGAAAGAGAAACACTGAGAAAAGTCTAAAGGGCGAGCGACCACTAACAGTAAGTAACAGTAAGCTCTCTTTTCATGTTACTAAAATTACAGGAAAGCAAATCACATTCTAGATAAACAGAGCGATGCAGGAATACAACCATTGCAAAGAGAGCTGCCAATTTCATTTTTTTTTTTTATGCAAGAGTGGAAAGCTGGCCAGAGACAAAAAAACAAAACAAAAGAACCACTTAGTTGCCAGTTTCCTTGCAGGTCAGAAAGAGTTAGCCGAAAGAAAGAGGTAAATGTCTTGCTCCTCGGAAGAAAAGAAGGATTTTAAAATTTTCTAAGAGTAGTACAACCAGAAACAGATGATAGAAAAAAAAAAAAACAAGGTAGAAGCGAGAATCTATAGAACTCTCCGAACGACACGTGACCAAAAGGAACTCAATCTACCTGACAAGTTTTGATCTCCAGTGAACCCACAGGACCAGATACCTTACTGATTACCGGAGCCTGTACAAACATAAAACTTAGATTAACTCCTTTGGAAAAAGTAAGGGAGGAAAAAAGACGTGGACCGCAACATCATTAATTTCCTCTCCTCCAGAACATCAAGACCTTAAAAAAAAAAAAAAAAAAAAAAACAGACGGAGACTCGGAACTCTTCAGTCTCTTCCCCATCAAAAGTACTTCAAGTAATTAATTTTTCTTTACTTTTTTTTATTCCCTTGAGTCTCTTGGTCACATCCGTAAAATTTCTCGATATTTTTTCTCCTCTCATTCTATTTAACTTGAATATCTTCGCCTCGTAGAGAATTTTGTGCTGAAGATTGAAACACACAAGAATATTGAGAAATTTGTAACCTTTTTCTTTTATTTATACCATGTGGGATTTTCATGGGAATTTATGGGCTAAAGGGGGTACTTTTTGGGGTACCTCCTATCCCAAAGCCCACCCGCTAGGAAACCATTGCCCAGAGTGAGGAAGCCCAACCTACACCAGGACCATGGACATGATTCGAATCCGTGCTCTTGGAGACCCCACGGACCCCAAAGCACGCATGGTTCCACTGTCTTTCTCACTTTAGTGTAACGTAAACCAAAGTATTTGAATGAAATCTCTCTCTCTCTCTCTCTCTCTCTCTCATTCTCTCTCTATCACAACACACACACACACACACACACATCAGAAACTTACAGGAACCACAAAGACACACTAAATTCCCCGCAATATTCATACAAACAAAGACATAATACTTTTTCTGCCTCACCCAAAATTTTATCGCGCCACGGACTAAGCGATGGAGCGAAGGGAGTAAAGAACAAAAAGAATAAGAAAAAAGAGAAGGAACAGTTTATCCTGCCCTGCCTCCCTGAATCCCGCCTCTCTCCACGCAATAGCACAGGAGGGGCAGACAGACACGACACACTTTCAAGTCCTCCCCATTTTTCCTCCCTTTCCTCCTATGTGCTGTCTAAAGTAAAATGTAGAAAGGTGCAGAGAGAGGTGGGGAACGTTGGAGGTGGAGGGATGGAGAAGGAGGAGGAGGAGGAGGGTGAAGGGGTCAGTGATGGAGGAGAACGGGTGGAGTTTGACGGAATCATGGAGGTTAGGTAATGGAAGTCTGGGGAAGGGAGTGACACATACTGAAAGGGAGGAATGATGAAAGAATAAAAGGGGGAAATTGATGAAAGTAGAGCAAGAAGACATATTGTGAAGGATAAGAATGATGGTGGTGATATGAACTAAGAGATATGGCGGAGGGAGAGTCAGAGAAACAGCGAGACAGAGAGTAACGGAAGAAAGAAAGGAGGGGAAAAATAAGTATATGGTGCATGAATGAGACAATGAGACATACAATGATGTGTAATATGATTGATGAAATAAGGGGAGAGAACGGACAAAAAAATAATGAGGAAACATGAAAACAGCTGTGTGTAGTGATAAATTCTGTGTAATATAATAAATTGAGAAAAAGAGAGAGAGAGAGAGAGAGAGAGAGAGAGAGAGAGAGAGAGAGAGAGAGAGAGAGAGAGAGAGAGAGAGAGAGAGAGAGAGAATGTCATATGGAGTCAAATAGAAAAAAGAGACGACGCAGGATGAGAGAAAACTTCAGACAAGGAAGGCACGGAGAGGAAGATTGTTGTTGAAGGAAAAAAAGAACAAGGGTGAGTGGAACAGGGGAAAAAAAAAAAGTATATATTGAACCTACCGACACACACACACACACACACACACACACACACAGTACAGTAAAAAAAAAACACTTGAAAACATACAAAAGACACAAAAGGGGAATATAAAAAGATAAAGAATAAAACAGTAGAATGAAACAAGAGAATGGAGAAAGTAAAGGATAAAAAACAGTAACGAAGCACAAATTACTCAAACAAAGCACATGAAGGATCAAAGAAGAAGCGACAAACTATCTTCTACCAAAAAAGGCAGACTACAAGGCTCCGTCATTAGATTAAGTTTATTTCTTTATACAATACAAGGGACACATTTCGAGAACACTGGCTGGCTGGCTGGCTGGCAGGCACCGTGGAGAGGTAACATAGGGTACACAAAAAGGAGCTGTGAAAGATTGGGAATATTCTGTACACCTACACAGAAGTTTATTAGAGGTGAAGCTGCATCTCAGTATCTGCTTTTTATTTTTCGGATGGAACACGTAAATTAATTTGATGCATTCAGATCCTGGAAAGCTGAATTTCTGCACGAATAATTTGCATTTTTTATTATATTATATTTTTTTAAATGAACCTTTTTCATTTGTTCTTTATTGTCAATTTCAAGAGCAATGTTCTAGAAACAGCCTTTGTTGAATAATTCAATACTAGATAGCTTTTGAATCTCAACAAAATTATTCACTGTTATTGCTAATGAAAGAAAGGCATATTTCCAGTGGATGGAAAAAATATTTGCAGTGGATGAGAGGAAAGAGTTGACTATTAACTCAATGACAACGATATCTTTAATTCCAGACTCGATAAGATCCTACAATAAATGTTGTACACAGTAAAAAGAAGTGGCAAAGAAGTGAATCAGCTTGAATACCAGTGGGAGTTGGGCGTCCTTCACATCAGTTATTCTCCCCCGTCCCATAAGCTCCTTCCAGCTAAGGCTATTATCTATTACTGCAAGAATTATGACCCTCATGTGTAGTACCCACTCAACAGGGTGAAGCTGAAGACACTGTCTCACCAGCTCCCCTCCTTTATGTCAGTGCCTTTTCAACCTCTAGACTCACCGAACTGTTCCTTTTGTTTTACAAATATTTTCATTCTTACTTTTTAAAAATTCTATACTAGACGAAACTGTCCCACTTTTCACTATTTTTATTGAACAAGACATTACAGAAATCACACCTCATCCCTGCCCTGTCCACCTCAATAATGCAAGACTGATTCGCGATCCCTCCAGAACCAGGCGCAATCAAGCTTCCTCTATTTTTCACACCTTTCACAACGCAAAGACGCCTTCCACTGCATCAGTAATGGAAGCATTTGCCGCCATCCCTGATGAACTCTGGGGGCATCTACGCTTTTTATTTTTCATCTCATTTAATAACGAAGACACGTTCAGACTTTAAGCATCAATACCTAAAAGAATAAAACTTCCTTGCGTTCTTCCAAAAGACTTCCCACTCTGATTTTTTATTTTACTTCTCATTTTCTTTTACAACATTTCGCAAGTTTTCTTTTGGTCAGGGAAAAAAATAATGTGGTTAGTCAACTATTGATTCTCATGGCTGGCCGCTGTCATGTTCCCGGACCCGACACAGAGGTAAGTAAGGATAGACTAGCTTCAGGGGAAAAAAAAGCCACCTATCTGTGTGTGCGTGCGTGTGTGAGTGTGCGCGAGTGTGTGTAGTGTTTGAAACCTTGGCTATAACACATCAATGACAACATAATGCTTAAGAACAATTGAATTGAATAACATGATAAAAAGTGATTAACATGATAAAAAGACAAGAAGAAACATAGGAATACATACTGCAACACCAGTTCAATGCTACAAAACGTTACCGGGCAGTTCACCAGCCGTAGCTTTATCTTCGTATTACCAACATGATCTGCGGCAGGACTCCAATTAATACTCACGTTATGCTTAATTACTATTCCTACTTCAACGTTTGTGTGAGATAGATGGATGCGTGACAGTTTGTTCCGTATTCAGAAACACACTGCTCTCACTACAACTATTTTCCATGGCTACAGAGATGATTACTGAGTTTTCAAAAGTATTTCTCCAGTTGATAATCTTGTCACTGCCTCTAAAACCATAAAAACACCTTAGAAAACTTGTGTACATTTAAGTAAAGCCTTATGAAATAGTGGGTTTGAGAGATGGATGGATGCGTGACAGTCTGGCTGGTATTGAAAAACGCTCTGCTCTCTGACCACACGACTATTCTTCAAGGCTACAGAGATGATTAGCGGGGTTTTCAAGAGTGTTTCTCCAGTTGATAATGTAGAAATCTTGTCACTTGCCTCTAGAACCATAAAAACACCTTAGAAAACTTGTGTACTTAAGTTTTTTGAAATAGTGGAGGTGAAATACAGGGAAGTTTGAGCATACAAGCCTCTGAGTCATGAAGTGTGTGTGTGGCATGGAATTCACGAGTGAGTGACAGGTAATAAGGAAAGACAAACATGAGGCTGGCGTGTCATTTCTTCGGATAATGTCTTCTGATATATAAAATAACTTTTTTGTTAGGATAATTAAGACACTATTTTGATAACGGATTTTTTTATATTTTTCAAGTAGCGTTTTTATATTTTTCAAGTAGCGTTTCATAACAAAAAAGTTTCCATTATCCAATCAATCAGGTTTACTCTTTATAGTTCTTATTTTACATTAACACTGTTCGTTCTTTAAGTAACCACAAACTTCCCTTCGTTTGATTTCGTACATTTTAGCAAATAACTCTTTCAATTAGAATTTCAATTACACTAAATTTCTCAAGTTACATTTCAATAAAACGGATTTGCCTTACCGTAGTGCCTGTCACGTGCTCTCAGCCAGCCACGAAGCACCATTGATTTCTTTCAGCTGGCCTCGCCCCGTCACTCTTCCTGCCTTGTCGTAAGGATTTCCTTGCTTTCACTCCATCCACTCTCGCCAGGAACTCTGTATTCTATAGGACGTACAATCTTTTGGTTGGCTGTACACGCGACAGATAACCTTATTCCTTTGAAAATTCAGACGTTCTCCTGTTTCAGCTTGGGTAGTGTTGAAAAGTTAAAGTACACATAAGTTACGAAAATCAGTTCTTTCAAATTCCTACTCTGCCAAAGTATTCTTCGAAACTATCAAGATTCCCCATTTCACTCAAACACACGCGGACTTTCACTCGTACGACCAAACATATCCTTCTCTTTAATAAAACATTCTTTCCTAAATTGCATGTTGGAAATCACAGTAACCTTTGCCCTGCACTGTGAGGCATCGCTGGCTACTCTACCATTACGTTTCTGCCAAAGAAAGGTAAATATACTTTCATCACCACATTAGGCAGAACAAAAAACTTCCTCCATCGAGCTTTAATACAAAACTATTCACGATCCTTTCAAATTACAGGCACGGAAGAGAACTATTACTCTCTTTACGGAGTACTGCCTCATGAAACACACACTGTCAATCAATGTTAAGTAATAAGTTATTAGTTTAGTCTATTTGTTGCGGGGGCGAGGTGCGAAACACCATCACTGGCCTGCCCCCTTTAAACTAGGCCCAGGATGAACTACACTTCACCCAGTGGGGCAGTAATAAACAGCTTCGAATGGTTCCAAGCTTACTAGACTTGCAAAACACAGGTATACACAATATAACAACAAAAGGACATCTTGCACACCACCCGGCTCTCACCACGAGTCTCCCTCCAGAGCAAGTGAGGGCCAGAGGAACACTAATCTCACCAACACTGGAGGCAGACTCGTTGACGGCGCCGGGAAGCAGATAGAGGATGAAACCAGTGCAGCAGAGGAGAGGCCAGTCCTTGGAGAGTCCAGGGAGTTCTCTGCCGTCTAGGTGTTGGCGAAGCTCGAGGTAGAGTCGGTTAGGTGTTCAGTGGGGCCTCGAGACAGAGTGACCGGAAGAATCAGTGTTCGAGACATACGAGAGAAGTGAGAAGTGTCGCTCAGGAGCGGCCGAACGATCCAGAACAAGGGGTGATGGTCAGGTGGTGTTCTGCCCTTTACATAACTCCCCCCTCCAAGAGACTAGCCACGGTAGTCTTGCAGAACACCACTCCTAGGGAATGCGATGCCCTCTGGAGAAAAGAAAGGATAGAAGAAAGTATCTTAACTCAAATGAGGAGGTTGGCACATAGATTGTCAGCTCTGTAAGCTCCAGCAACATGAACGACCCTGAATTTGCATGGTTGCAGTCCTAGACTCCATCTAAGGCGGCGATCATTCTTGCCTTTGAAGGTGTGCATAGATTGTCAGCTCTGTACGCTCCAGCAACATGAACGATCCTGAATTTGCATGGTTGCAGTCCTAGACTCCATCTGAGAAGGCGATCATTCTTGCCTGTGAAGGTGTGCATATAGGTGAGGAGTTTGTGATCCGTTTCCAAAATAAATTCTTTCCCTGAGGTAAAAATCAAACTTAAGAATGGAGAATACTATACCTATTCCTCTCAATGGGCATCCTGGGGAGCAGTTTTCTGCCTCTCAATGGTAGAATAACAGGTTTCCCTGGGGAGCAGTCTTCTGCTAGTATACGCAACCGGATGAGGAATGCCAAGAGGATATTGAAGTAAAACCGCTCCAATCCCTCGGGTGGAAGTGTCCGTCATAGGTACAAAAGAACGGATAGGATCAGGGAGACGAAGTATGGGGTTAGAAGAGGATTAATTTGAGCTGGTCGAAACAGGCCTGCAACTCGTTCGTCCAGGGATGGGGCTCACGACAGTCTTTTTTAGCAGATCAGTCAGAGGGCCAGTGAGGAAGGATGCCTGGAGGATGGTGAAAGCCTTGCAGAGATACAACTCTCTGAAGAATCCTGAACCTGAAAACTTGTACATATTTTCCTCAATGTTGCAACTGGGCTCAGCCTAAAAGCCTTGCAGAGATCCAACTCTCTGAAGAATCTTGAACCGGAAAACTTGTACATGTACATCTTCCTCAATGTTGCAACTGGGCTCAGCCTGGAAGACTGTAGCTGTTGAGTTGACAGTAGTCTGCTTAGGAAGACTGTAGCTGTTGAGTTGACGGTAGTCGATAGCCATCCGAATAAGTGTTGTCCGGCTTAGGAACCATCACGACCGGCGAACAACGTTGAGAAAATCGTCGGAGGACTGCTTTCTCAAAAAAGGTCAGAGACTTCCTGTTTAAAGAAACGTTTTAGTTGGACAGGGACAGGGTAAATCTTTGTGCTGATACAGCCAGTTGTAGTTAAGACAATATGTTCAACAGAGGAAGTACACCCAGGAACATCAGAGTAAACATCTTCAAACTCTGACAAGAGATACTCGATGTCAGCTTGTTGTGAAGTTAAATTCCGGTTGATCCTGGATAGTCCATCCTTGTCGGACCAGCCATCAGGTGTCACTAGCAACGAGTAGCACTCGTCCTCGGGGTCGTCTTCACAAATAAGGTGGTTGTTCTTTGGGTCATACTCTTCCTCTTCGGGCGTTTCCTCTTCGGTCACTTTAGGTGTTGACACTTCGGCAAAGCTGGCACTAGCACCACGGATGTAACGTTTTAAGAGGATGACGTGGTACAATCTCGGACCTTGGGGACAATCAATTAGGTAATCAACCTTTTCCCGTCGCTCTAAAACTGTACAAGGTCCTTTCCAAGTTACAAAAAGCTTAATGGAATCCCTGGGAAGAAGGACTCAATCGCCAGGTTGAAACTGTCTTATCTTTACTCTATGTCAAAGTAGGCCTTATATTTTGAGGCACTGATGTCTTCATTGTTGGCGACGATCTGCTAGCTTCTGTAGCTCTACCACGTAGCGGAACGCGGCTCGGTCGTCGTCCTTCAGGTTCCGGTCCTCCTATAGATCTAAGGGCGGAGAGAGGTCCCTGAACAGTCCTTCCATAAAGAAGTCCGAAGGTGGAGAAACGAGTTCTATCGCTGGGTATCTGAGGGCGAATAATGTAGGAATCAAGTATCTGTGCCCCTCTCAAGGGCGGTCCTTACAGAGCTTTCGTAGGGAAGCCTTAAGTGGTGCATGTAGACGTTCAATGCGACCATTAGCACTAGGATGAAGTGGAGTTGTAAATAAAGGCTTGACACCTAACAACGTGAAGTTCTTGCATTAATTGAGATGTAAATTGGGTACCTTGATCAGTGAGAATTCCACGTGGTATACCGCCTCTAGCGAAGATGGAGAGTAAGGTCTCAGCAACGGAGATGGAGTCTATTTCCTTCAGTGGCACGGCTTCTGGGAATCCAGTGGCGCAGTGGATTAAAGTGAGGATGTACCTGTGGCCTTCTGAGGATGGGGAGACAATGGTCCAACCAAATCAACCGCCACTCTGGAAAAAGGTTCCAATATAATTGAAAGAGGATGGAGAGGTGCCGGTCGGACTCTTCCTTTGGCAGACATTCGTTGACAGACGCCACAGGATCGACAGAAGTCAATAATATCCGCGCCCATCCCAGGCCAGAAGTAGTGGCTGGATACCTTAAAGAGAGTCTTTCTGTGAGAGGAATGACCTGCTAAAGGGTTTTCATGGCCAACAGACAGTATTATTGGTCAACAATCCTTAGGAACAAGGAGTGAGCTTACTAGCCTTTGCTGGATGTTTCAAGGTCAAACACTTCCGGTAGAGAAGTCCGGTACAGCGAAGGTAACAAAGTAGAGCCATCCTTTGTCCGCTCCTCTTCACTTGTGTTAACTTTGTTCCCAAGATTTAATGGCGGCTCCTCTTCTGAGGCAGTAGGCAGAGAAGACCGAGGCATATCCAAATCACTGACCGAGGTTTGGAACGAGGAGGATGGTGCATTGCTATTCAAGAGACGGCTCATCAGGACTACGAGCTCCTGAGATGTTGCCAATGAGGACACAAGCACGCTTCATAGGAGCTAGGATAGCATTATCAACCCAACCCTCGAAATATGGACATCTTATATAGCACCTAATGGTTGGAAAAATAACTACACACCCAAGATAGTCCTCTACTACTACCTCAGGTCGCTGAGAGACGTCAGCATCAGGCACCGTCTTCTCAGAGACGATCACGCAGTTGCAGCCGGTGTCTGACAATAGTAGCCCAGGAGCCGTTGATCGTGCCAGCAACTGCATAATCTGGGAGAGATCACTCATCCATACAAAATCCTACCTTGTATTTGTCCTGTGGTTCTTTAAAGGCTCTGGGATTCTTTGGACAGACCTTACATGCCCTTCCCCAGTTATAACTTCACCATCCGGAAGTAGCTGCTTTGGTCCGGTTTAGCGTTAATGGCCTCATTGCCCTTTCAGTAGATATTGAGGCCCTCTTATGGTAGGTGTAGATCTCCCAGTGGCTCCGCTGGAGTTCTGCTTAGGGTAGGCACTGCGAGCTGCAGACCAAACATCAGCCTTTTCCACGGCAGTCTTAAGGTTGGTGGTATCCTGCTCCTTTAAGAATATACGGAGATCGTAAGAAACGGAAGCAATGAACTCATCTAAAATGATAAACTCACGTAAGAAACGGAAGCAATGAACTCATCTAAAATGATAAACTCACGAAGGGATTCAAAAGGTGAAATATGACATGACTCCACCCAGGAGTCAAATAGCTGCTGAAGACGGGTAGACAGACGGGTAGACATCTGGCGGTAATTTTCCCCCACTCTGATCTTGCAGTTCCTGAAGTCTAGCCGGTACCGCTCGGGAGTCTTGTCAAAACCAGTCAGGAGAGCCCTTTTTAGGAGAGAAGTCGCTTATAGTATCAGTGCTAAAGGTGGAATAGAGTTCAGCAGCTTTACCTGTCAGTAGACTCCCAAGTCTAACAGCGAGATTCTCCTCGTCGATTGTTAAGAGCATGGCAATACGCTCAAATCTGGTCACGTTACCCTCTCCTTGGTAAGCTGGAAGCCTCGGTCCTCGCACGCCAGCATCGGGACATTGGGTAGGACGTGCTCCCGACTCTAAACTAAGCTTCAACTCTAGAAGTTCAAATTCCTGTTCCTTCTCACGTTCATCCCGTTCTCATTCCTCACTCCCGTTCTCGTTCCTTGGCTCTGTCTTCCCGTTCTTCACGTTCATGTTCCTGCGCTCTTCCCGTTGGAAAGCCTGTTGTTGGAGAGCAAACTGACCAACGGCCTCTCCTGAGAGGCCGAACTTTACTGCTTGTTCTGTAAGCTCAGCGAAGGTAGACATCTTAGATATAATAGAACCAAAATTAACAAACCCAACAACGTTAAAGCCTAGAAAAATTTATGAAGTGCACAACCACTCAAAAATGTATCAAATCTCACAGGCAGATAGAAATGACAATCACTCGCACCACATACAGCCAAGCAAGGACCCTCACACAAGCAAGGACCCTCACACAAGCAAGGACCCTCACACAAGCAAGGACCCTCACACAAGCAAGGACCCTCACACAGCAAGGACCCTCACACAAGCAAGGACCCTCACACAAGCAAGGACCCTCACACAAGCAAGGACCCTCACACAAGCAAGGACCCTCACACAAGCAAGGACCCTCACACAAGCAAGGACCCTCACACAAGCAAGGACCCTCACACAAGCAAGGACCCTCACACAAGCAAGGACCCTCACACAAGCAAGGACCCTCACACAAGCAAGGACCCTCACACAAGCAAGGACCCTCACACAAGCAAGGACCCTCACACAAGCAAGGACCCTCACACAAGCAAGGACCCTCACACAAGCAAGGACCCTCACACGTCTAGGCGACGCAATAAGACGTCAAAATACTCTGCTGCCCAAACCACAGTAAGGTCCGAACCAGCTGATATCAACGGATTAGCGGTTGCTCGTTCGAGAACGATGGGTGGTTAAGAAAACACTGGACCTGCACTCAAGTGCAGATTAGAGGACACGCAGGTCTGCACCTAATCTTCCTCAATACACTGAGGCCGAACGTATAACTACAGTAATACGCTCGAGAAGGAAAACCATTACACCAGTGAAACACTTCGGCACAAAGAAAAACTGGTGAAACAGTAAGAGTTGGCACAACTCAGCACTCACTAACACATCCAACACCCCAAAGAGTCAGCCGTTCAACATCCTGACGAGGTCGCCAAAAAGTAATAACTTACTAGTTTAGTCAATTTGTTGCGCGGGGCGAGGTGCGAAACACCAGCACTGGCCTGCCCCCTCTAAACTGGGCTCAGGATGAACTACAGTTAACACGGTGTGACGGTAATAAACAGCTTCGAATGGTCCCAAGCTCACTAGACTTGCAAAACACAAATATACACAATATAACAAAGGACACATTGCGCCCCACCCAGCTCTCACCACGGCCAGAGGAACACTAAACTCACCAACACTGGAAGCAGACTCGTTGACGGCACCAGGAAGCAGATAGAAGGTGAAACCAGTGCAGCAGAAGAGAGTCCAGTCCTTGGAGAGTCCAGGGAGTTTTCTGCCGTCTGGGTGTTGGCGAGGCTCGAGGTAGACTCGGTTAGGTGTTCACTGGGGCCTCGAGACGTGGAGTGACCGGAAGAAGCAGGGTTCTCGAGACATACGTGGCAGAGAGAAATGAGCGAAGTGTCGCTCGGGAGTGGCCGAACGATCCAGAACGAGGGGGTGATGGTCAGGTGGTGTTCTGCCCTTTACACCTACTAAATATTTCTTTCCTCCATACCATACATCTAAATTCTATGTACATACGTCAGAAACATACATAAGATTTCCGACAAAAATGTTACTAAAATGTCACAAAAAATCTTTCATACAGCTGAATGCATACGTAAAATTCAGTCCATTCTAGTTACTCTTTCTATCTCAAATAGTGGTAGATGAATAAGTGGACGCAGTAATCAGGTTGTTATATTATAGTGTTGAGTCATAGTGGGATTTATAAGAAGTTTTGTTGGTTGAGGATGATACGACAAAATACGTGTTTTATTTTATACAGGAAATGCCGCGTGTAGACTGAGAACTTATTCCAGCTTCCCTTACTTTCTTATGTTATGAAGTCCACAAAACTTTCCTCCTTTCTTGTATACTTTAAAGATCAGCAGGGTTTTTTTTCCCAGTTGCTAATGAAATATTCACAGATACACCCCAAAAATAACATTGCCAGAGGATTATAAAAGCCACCACACGCATTGCTGGATGTTATATATACTCATTAATACTTTCCTTATTCCTTCTATTATTCTTTACATTCAGGACAACAAACTCACTTTTTCACGTAAACACATGAAATCTAAACAAAACAATACTAAAAACATCATTGAAAATATTAACTTTCTGCGACAGTTAAGTACCACGTGTAATTCCATTTTCCTTTAACCTCTTACAGGACAAAAGGCTCATCTTCTTCACTAATTACTCCTGAATAACGGGCATTCTCAGCCCCCTCGCCATTCTTCCACACAGTTTAACCTCTTCAGTACCATGACACGTTTTCATATTTATTCTGGTTATTATTTGGTGATTTTATACAGCTTCAGAAACTTATGTGGCAGATTAGAATAGTGAAGACTGTGGCCATTAGTCTTCTGAACTTCATAAACTTTTCCTAATGTAAATAAAAATCGTCAAATCCCATTCAATACTCTTCGTAAAATGCGTTCCCAGTACTGAAGGGGTTAACCTAATCAGTTGTCTCGCAGTAATAATTCTCTGATGTTTGAGGCCATGTAACTCATTTCTAATCCTCATTACGAGTATAACGTCACAATAATTCATGGTTTAAGCACTAGTGAAGAAAGAGAAAGCGAATAACACTCACCAACGATGCTTCAGTTGAGACGTGAGACAAGTGCACAACGCCTGCTCTGAAAGGGTGATAACACAGATAATTATTAAAATGGTTAAACATATAAAGACAACTGAGGTAAGAGAAATATAAATGTACAAAACTGAAATATACAGATATGAAAAATAGTACAATAGTAAAAAAGAAAAAAAGATAAGAAAAACCACAATGATAAAGACAGAAACCCCGACAGAGCAAATAGATTTACGTAAATATATACACCAAATATAATAAAATAAATCTGAAACATTAACGGAATACCAAAATACTAAGATGACCAATATCCTCACAATTTGAGCATTAAAGGTCTATAGACGCTAAACAGGGACCAGAGAGGAAGTACCAGAGAGGAAGAAACAACATTACAGACAACAATAGCAAGATTAGAGGGAATATAGAAGCAATCAATATCCCCACACGATAACATTCAAACCTCTGAGCAGATAACAAGTAAGAGACACAAATCAGAAACCAGAAGTGAAGTATAAACAAGGACACACCATAGAAATAATAATACAGGTAACAACAGCAAGATTAGGAGTGTAGAGGCAACCAATATCTTCACATGCTAACGATCTAAGCTCCAAACAGATAACAAGTAAGAGACACTAAGCAGAAATCAGAAGTGAAGTACAGGAAATTAGGAGAAATACACCATATAAAGAACACTACAAATAACACCAGCGTATTATCGAGAGTACAGAGAAAACCAGCATCTTCACACACTAACGTTCTAAGCTGTAAGTGGATAACAAGGAAGAGACACTAAGCAGAAACCAAAAGTGAAGTACAGGAAAGCAGGAGAGACACCATAGAAGCAACACACTATAGAAAACACCAGCAAGATCAGAGGGAGTAGAGGGACAACCAATATCTTCACACGCTAACTCTCTAACCTCTAAGCAGATAACAAGTGAAGTATGAGAAAGCAACAGACACACCATAGAAGCAACACACTATAGATAACACCAGCAAGATCAGAGGGAGTGTAGAGACAACCAACATCTTCACACGCTAACGTTCTAAGTAGATAAATGAAGTATGGGATAACAAATAGGAAAAGTATGGGAAAGCAACAAACACAACAAACAACACACAATACCAGCAAGATCAGAGGGAGTGTAGAGACAAGCAATACCTTCCCACGCTAACTAGGCAGACAAGTAAAGTACCTATGGGAAAAGCAACAGACACACCAGCAAGATCAAAGGAAGTAGAGAGAAACCCAATATCTTCCCACGCTAACTAAGCAGACAAGTAATGTATGGGAAAAGCAACAGAGACACCACAGAAGCAACACACTGTAGATAATACCAGCAGGATCAGAGATAATCAATGTAACCCAAACCCCGACCAGCGCGCCACGATCCCATTAAGGGCACGGCGTCGCCTGCACATATATCAAGGAAAGCCAGGCAGGTACAGGCTCTCGATAATACACGACAAGGGCGGCGGTGCGTGGCAATCATGTTCCTGGGTCACATCAGGTCACATCAGGGTCCTCAGATCTTCGGCCGCACGAGGCGCCTCAATTACACGGATCAAAGCAAGTCCCGGCGTTTAAGAACATAATCCGCGGAACTACATAACACGGAGTAGCTGTCCTCTTTTACGGGCTTAAGTTCCTCATTGTTATTATCATTATTAGCATTATCTTAGTCACCGTACAATTTTTACTCATTGCGGTAGGTATATACAGTATTTATCTTTTTACTTTGTCTATTTTATAGTTTTTATTTGAACACTTAAGATTATACGAGCTGCTTTTCTCCAGTGATAAACAGAAACAGGTCATCATGAGTGTTATTGTGACAGTCTTGCTACGCTCTGCTTATCTCGATCATCATGACCTGCTTTCAAATTGAGTCATGCACCAGCTTTGCTTTCCTCCATTATAAAACTGACTATATTTTTTATTATCATTAGTATTAACTTGATAACTTCCTCATTATTCTCTGTTCCCGTTAGCTCAGATGAAACGTTTCACGCTAGAATGATACTGACTTGAACAACGACTCAATCACTACACATTTTACTGTCAATACAGAATACAACACATCATAATACAGATAGTTTATTTTGGAGTGAAAAAAAGAAACACTAAAACCTTACGCAGGGTTTAAATGCTCTATTGATTTACTCCTCCACCATCCATCACCATTCTGTCACCTTGTCCAGTGCAATCAGTTTCTTGCTACTTGTTTTTGCGGTACTTAAGAGGAGTGCCTGCCTCACAAACCTTCCTTATGGCGCTCGTTGCATACCCTCGTCTTGCTGTCAGCTGGGAGAAATGAAGGAACATCTACGCTATTAATGATTTTACTGCTAGGCAAATTTTCTTCATCATATACTCCTTCTGTGCTCAGTTTTCGTAAATATCTTTGTATCATAAAAAATATCTTCCGTTTTCCCTCTTTTCTTGGGTCTCCACGGTAACAGTTTTTGCATTGCTAGGAAGGTTATGATAAAGGACAATCACAGGAATAAAAAGAATAAAAAACGTAATGAAGGGACAGTATACTTTCTTTCTAATATGCAACCAAATAAATATGATTGTCCCTCAGTCACTATGTAAATAAGTCTGTTTAGTTGTTTATTACCCACAAGGTTATTTCCTGTGTGATGTTTATTAACCAAACTCAGTTACAAAAAGGAATACCAGATGAGAGAGAGAGAGAGAGAGAGAGAGAGAGAGAGAGAGAGAGAGAGAGAGAGAGAGAGAGAGAGAGAGAGAGAGAGAAATATACAACCACAACAACTTCATCTGTACATTTTCTGCCTCAAGTTTCCGTCCTCCCTTGTCCTTTCATTTGTACTACCTTTTTTTTCCGTAGAGGAGAACGAACAAGTCTTCCCTACATAATTAATACGAGGCAGACTGACTTCTGACATGATCCTTCGTCCATTACCTCGTGTCTCCCGTCAACACTTCCTTCCCTTGGAGCGCTAGCACAGTCGATTCCTGGAAAGCACATGCCACAAAGACAGAAACAAGTAAACAAGACAGGGGAGGTAAAAGGAGCATAAATATATAATCTCCGGTGGATGCAAGCTCTTAGGAACTCCTCTAGCCCTCTCTTCCTTATCGAGTATGTGCGTCAGGGCAGTAAATACAAGACTTCCAGTGGCACAAGACCAATGCGACTCGCTGGGGTGTGAAAAGGTAACTCGTGAGATGATTTGGTGCCTGCGTCGAAATGTCATAAGCCAAGAATCCACATTTTCAAAGAGGTAAGGAGGGAGGATGCCAAATTCCTTCAGCATCCTTTCACGCGCTGGGACACATTGCACCCCCTCCTCTGAAAAGTATTGGCTGGTGCGGGGAAAAAATACCTTTATCCGAGCCATTTAACACCCCGCCACCTACCGGACAGAAGTGTTTATGTCAGGACCCGGAAATTTATATTGGAGGAGGACACTACTTTTCGCCGCGGAGGAACATGGGATGGAGATTTAGAGCCCCCACATATCACAGGGCTGAGAATGAGCAGTGGCTTGAAGGAAGGAGGGATGAATGGGAAGAAGGAAGAAAATTACGAAGAGAGCCAGCAGGTTGACGATGAGGAAGAAGAGGAGAACGAGGAAGAGGAGGAGGAGGAGGAGGAGGAGGAGAAGGTCGTAGAGAAGTTGTGATGTGGACGGAAGATGAGGCAGACAGTTAGTAGTCGAAGAAAGAGAAGGAACTTAGGGACTTATGAAAGGTATACGATGGAAACTTGGCTGAGTGATAAAGGCCCAACCTATCTCACTCACCTGTTCTAAAGGTATATTGTGGGAGACGTACAGAAAATACGAGAGGATTAATATGAGGATTAGGATAAAGACGCGACATAAAAAGGTGACAAAAAAGATAACGAAAGGGGAGGAGGAGGAAACACTTGAAGGAAAAGGAGGCGGATGAGGATGTGAATGAGGAGGATGAAGATCAGGAGAAGGAAAAGCAAGAACACAACAGCATACCATCTTACACAAATAAAAGACAGCTCATAACAACGATATTTCCTGCTGAAGAGATAATACTGGTGTGGAGGAGGAAGGAGAGGACAAGATGAATATAATGTCCTCCTTACTGTACACTCAAGAGAAAAAAAAGTGAGTGATACGCAAGATAAAACTTTTTTTTAATTGACAAGGGCTGCAATAAGTGATACAGGAATAAACTTGGAATACAAACATTATACGTTTATTCACTTCAATACTGAGACACATTTTTATCTTGAGATTTATGTACGATTAGACTATTTCATTGACATTATGAAGGGTTTATAGATATCAGAAGATTAATGACCACAATCTTCACTATTTCATCTCTCACATAAGTTTCTGAAGCTGTATAAAGTCACGAAATAGAAAGCGGAATAAATATGGAAACGCGTCATGGTACTGAAGGGGTTAAAAGGATTATATTCAAACTTCACATCGATGAAACACAAAGCCTTCGCATTGCACCCATGATCTACTGAAGGAAAATTCTGGCTTGATTAAAAAATATAACTCCTGATGTCTCTAAATACTGATTCGGACAGATTATGAAAGAACTGATAACATGAACAGAGAGGATAAAGTTTCCGCCAACCTCATACAGTTGTCTGCAGTTTGCTCACTTTTGTTTCCCTGTTTCCTTGTCGTGGCATTGATTATTTTCGAAAACTACTTACCGTAAACCTATGGAGAACTGCACCATGCATGTTCCTTATTTCTTTCACTTTCTACGGAACAGGATTTGACATGTTACTGTCTATTTTAGCATGTGGTTCTTTTTTTATGCTGAGACTTCACTTGTTGGGTCTTATTCTCTCGGGTAATTATGTTGGTGAGACAAACAATACGCAATACTATTTTGAGGCGTTGCTACCAGATTCATATAACCATTCTTTTATTATTTTATTGTTCCGAATATCCTTTTATAGCGTGAAGCTGGTAAGGCGGAGCTGTAATGGTAGTAGCTGTGATAGTGACGGTGTTAATAGTGATAGTGGTGGAAGGGAGGTTGATGGTAATTGTTTTATCAGTGGCGGTGGCTGTGGTGATGGTAGTGTGATGATGGTGGTTGTGTTAAAAGTGTTAGTAGTGTTAGTGGTGGTGGTGGTGGTAAGGAGCGCAGCAGGATCTACAAAAGAGAAAGCTAAAAGAGAATGGAGAACAAGCAGCAGGAGAGGAAGGAAAAAGAATACAATTTCCTGAGGTGGCGGCGCCGTGGGTTCTGGCTGGGATTAATGTGCTCAGCGATTTCTTTACCTACACCGACGGGGCTTCCTGAGATTAATTAAATGCCACTGCGACTAAAGGTGATATTTTATGCTTCACTGCAATTCAATTTAGAGTATCAATCAACCCAGCACGCAGTCTGAGGCCCAAGCACAGACTCAGATCACCGCTCCACTGCAGGACAACTTAAGGCGGCATGGAAGAGGTTTGGGCGAGGTTGGGATGAAATGGGACGGAGTGAGGGCAAGGTGAATGGGCGGGGGACGGTGAAGTGTCAGGATCCAGAGGCAAGACGCGGCAGTAAGGAGAGAAGGGAGAGATACCTCGCTCACCTCCTTGTCCCTATGTTGAAGAGAATGTGTTTCCTTGAGCCAGAAGGATGTGGGTGAATGTTAGTGTGTGTACCCAGAGGAGGAAAAAAAAAAAAACTACTGAGGATGATTATGTTAGTGAGAATAAGAGTGAGGAAGATGATGACGATGATGATGATGATACCAACAATAATGATAAGAATAGTAATAATAATAACAGATATTTATCATTATACTACTATTACTATTACTACTACTACTACTACTACTACTACTGCTACTACTACTACTACTACTACTACTACTACTACTACTACTACTACTGAAACCACCACCACCACCAACGCCACCATCATAACCACAATCACCACCACCACCAGTATAACCACCAATGCCAACCCTTAAAACCGAGAAGATAAAAAGAAAAAAAGACAATAACTATTATAATTAATTCAACATAAACAAGACTCACTTAATTACAGAGCTCTTGTGTAAATCTTGCCACGCCAATCTTCCTCGAAAAACACAATCATTTCACAAACTTCCTGTCAAAACAAGAGTGTGCAACTACTAAGTAATTCGTGTAATTCACTAACTAAAATCCAATAACGCTCATAACACTAACTCCACCACAAAAATAAATAATAAAAAAAAAAACATAAAGAGGAAAAAAGGCAGAAATAAAAATGCAAGATACAGAGAAACTTGAAAATCGACCCACCAATTTTCCCGAACCATTGTAGATTATTAAAACTTTGGCACGGAACCTTTGGGAGAAGTAATCTTTGTGGCAATGGTGTGCTGAGGTGGCGTACCCATCCTCCTATTCTTCTTGCCTCCCCCGCCCCCCGTACTCTTCCTCTTCCTCTACCTCCTCCTCTTCTAAATCACTTTCCAATCATATCTCACGGGCTTTGTGTTTGCGTCCGTTCCTCTCACTCAAAGTATCTACCAATCTATTAATCCTGTGTGTTCTATATATCTCCTCCTCCTCCTCCTCTTCCTTCTCTTACTCCCCCTCTTCTCTCCTTCTCTGCCTGAGTCTACGGGATAATGGAGCGCGAGAGGAGAGCTGCCGGCACGCTTGAGTAATGCATTCCTCTCCAAGTTGCCTATCAATCATATTGTTTGGTTCGTCTTACCAGCTCCTTCATCTCACCAAACGCCCCTCCTCTCTCTCTCTCTCTTCCCCTTTCCCTTTCCCTCTCCCTCTCCCTCTCTCTCTCTCTCTCTCTGCTATTTATATTAAGAGATAAGCCTGCATGCAGTCCTCGACCGTCATATGATAGTTTAGTAATGCTATTTTGCCGCTTATCTTGCAGTATTAAGCCTCATCGCCAGCTCAGCGAGTCGCGTACTGCCGCCGCTACTGCCGAGACAAAGCCAGGCGTCGATTTAAGGTATGAGGAAGCTGCAGCATGGGTTCGAACTCAGATTGTCCTCCACTTCAGCGCACTCCGAGTATCATTAGCGCTTATCTGATTATATTTGCGAGTTTATTGTTAGAACGAGTACAGCTGTATGAGAGAAGTAGATGTCATGAGGTCCAGATTGAAGTAGTTTTAGGATTAGTAGGAAAGTAATGGTATGATGGTGTTTAAAAGTAATGGAAAGTCATGGAGTAAGGAAAATATGATGATTGTGAACGCTGTATTTTGTTCCATATTATATTGAACTATTGAGATGTGAATACTGAGGAAGGGTGAAATATTATGAGATTTATGAATACAGTGATGGATAGTCTGGTTATTGAGGCTGAAAAATCACAGGAAGAATATTAGATTTTCTGTGATTTGAAGGCGGTAAGTGGCATCCCTGAATCCCGAAAGTCAGAATTGAAGGAGAATAAGATTATCGCATTCATGGAGGACAGTTTTTTTACAGACTTTCTCATCTCCTCACAAATTAGTCAATATCCTTCACGTGGACGCCGGAAAAGAGAGGAAGTGAACGAAAAAATACAAACAAACTAAACTGCAGTTGCTAGGGCTTCGTGTGTATGTGCGTGCTTTTATTTTTGTTTTGAAGATTTTTGTTTATCTTTTCGAATCCGTTTAGAATTTTATTGCTATTTTCTGATTGCAATTTGCCTCTCGTTTTCAGCTGACTTATTGAGAGAATTTCCCACTTCGGTGTTCACGCAGCATTTTAATATTGGAAAACTGCATGACTTCTGCTGGCCTTCTTTGCTGATCGTAGTGGTCTTATGTCAGACTCGAGGCGACGGAAAAAGACACTAAGGAAAGCAAAGTGGAACGGAAAAAGACACAGTAACTTTGCCAGCTTTCATAGTTTACTAAAATATTGTGTCGAGAGGGCATTTTTTTCCTATAATTACGTTTTTTATTCGTGTCAAATATACAAATGAATACACAAAGAGATATTACTGCGATCGTGTGACGGCTTGATATATTTATCAGAATTACTCTTTCTACTTGTTAACCACTGATGAAAGTATTATGAATTTACAAATATATAAATAAGTAGAGTTTTGGATTCACGAATTCGCTTGTCTGCTTCATTTGAATATTTAACGTCTTGCTTTAATTATGATCGTTTGATGTCTGGTTTGCACTGAATAACCATAGGCATTACCCGTATGTGTGTGTGTGTGTGTGTGACCTAGACTACTAATGACGGCAATCCTCTACCATCTATCTTCAAATTATCCTTGCATTCACTCACGTATTCTGGAATGAAGTGTAATTATGTTGACAAAGATGATGATGATGATAATAATAATAATAATAATAATAATAATAATAATAATAATAATAATAATAATAATAATAATAATAACAATAAACTCAAAGCATGTAATCTTCTACTTTCCTCTCAGAATATCTTTAGCAAAATGTCATCCGAGGTGTGCCAGCAGGGAATGCCTTAATTAAGCGCAAAGCAGCCTCTCCCGTGCTTGGCGAGTAAGTGGTTCAATGGTCCACTGAACAAGAAGGCACCAAACTGATATAAGTAAAGGAGACGAGCATCACGAAATAAAGAAAAGGCACTAACGAAAATTACACGACCAGAAAACAATAAAGGGAAAACATGAGGAATGGCACAAAAGAAAACATGAATATGATAGATAGAGAATAAATTACCTAGATGTGTAGAAAATGTTGTGGGAATATACTCTTAATGGGAAAAGAAAAAATACTAAAAGAAAAGTAAAAATGAAAAAATGTGCTCAAAATGTATACAGGATTTACCAAGAAAATTATTCTATTCAAACATAAAAATATGAGGAAAGAGAAAAAAATAACGAAATTAAGTAAATGGACGAGACAATAACCTGCAAAATATATGTAAAAAAAAGGTGAAATAATGCGAGTCTGTCTAACAATGAAAGCCAAATTAAAACAACTCTGAAAGGCAGGAATGAACCGTCGACCCACTCCACAATAAACTCCATTCTTTCCCTCCTTCCTCCTTCCCTTTTCACTGATTTTTTTCCTCCTCCGTCTATCCCTTCCTTCATTTTCCTTCCCTTGCCTTCCCTTCTTCCCTAACCCAACATCATCCCTCCCTTTGACATCATAATACTTCACTTTCAGATTATCGTTCACATTGACGTTTGAAATCCTTAGCTGAAAGCATCATCATTAAAAATTAAAATTCCCCTCATGCTTCGTGGCCTTTCCCCTTTCCTTCGCCGCACTCAGGGACTGACAAACCCGCCCGCCACCCACTTATCACGCCCACTTGCCCCTCCATAAGAAAGCAAAAAGGCAGAACACGCGAAAATAACCTCGAGATTTGCCTGTAGTAGTAAAAGATGTGAGACGAAAGTGGGATTATTTTTAGCCCTACTCTTGTTGGTTGTAGTAAAAGTAGTAGTAGTAGTTGTAGTTGTAGTAGTAGTAGTAGTAGTAGTAGTAGTAGTAGTAGTAGTAGTAGTAGTAGTAGTAGTAGTAGTAGTAGTAGTAGTAGTAGTAGTAGCTGTTGTTGTAGTTGTAGTAGTAGTAGTAGTAATGGTATTTGTAGTAGTTGTTTTAGTTGTAGCTGTTGTAGTTGTAATAGTTGCAGTTGTAGTTGTTGCTATTGTTGTTGTTTCAGATGATGTTACAGAAATAGTGTTGGTAATGGTAGAAATGTTAATACCAGTGGTAGAAAAGAGGAAGAAATAACAGAGGAAAAAGAAAAAGAATTACAATCAGACACTGAAATAAAATAAAAATAAAAAGCAGATGTAACAATAAAAGCATGCAGAGGCAAATGCAGAAAGCGAAACAGCACAACTAGAAGCAGAAGCAATAACAGAGGAAAGCAGGAACACTAAGGGCGACAGAACACGCAAGGAAAGAGACACTAAAATTAACAGTCTTCAATATTTATTCTTTTTAAGTCAAAGTTGGGCCGTTCCATACACTACAAGACCTCGTTAACTTTACACGTGGCGGGCGCAGTGTTTGCAGCGGCGGCCTGAGGGAGGGAGTGGTAGTGAGACACCAACACCGCCATCCAATTAAGGTGCCGCGCCTTCTGTGGCCCGCCAGACGCTACCCGGCCTCGCCTAGATGTGATATACTGTTGGCGGGACACTATCAGTTGCCCTCACGCCAATCTCTGTAAATAGCATGTGTTAACGATATGCCGTGTGTGTGTGTGTGTGTGTGTGTGTGTGTGTGTGTGTGTGTGTGTGTGTGTGTGTGTGTGTGTGTGTGTGTGTGTGTGTGTGTTAATTTTCATTGCATTTTTATCGCATTTTAAAGCATTTAACACATTATGAGAGAGAGAGAGAGAGAGAGAGAGAGAGAGAGAGAGAGAGAGAGAGAGAGAGAGAGAGAGAGAGAGAGAGAGAGAGAGAGAGAGAGAGAGAGAGAGAGAGAGAGAGAGAGAGAGAGAGAGAGTTCTACCTTAAAGAATTCTGAGCGAAAAGTGCGAGGAAAGGAGTGAATGTACATGTGCCCTTTAGGTTCTGGACATGAAAGGAAATGACAAGACAGACAGAGCGGGCGTGACAGGTTTGTGGGACGCGTGGACAGGTGTGCGGACATCTGTTTGGGGCGGTGAAAAGGTTTTACAAGGGAGATAAGTCATGTGCGAAGGACGGAAGAGGGGGAAAGCCAATGGGTAGCAGTAAAGGAAGTGGGCGACAAGGGAATGTGATATCAGTGCGGTTGTTCAACATTTTCAAGGGTGGACGAGTGAAAGAAGCGACGCTGTTATGGCTCGGGGGACAAATATGAGGAGAGTCGTCGAGAGGAACTGCGAGATAGGGTAGTGAGTGAGTGTGAATGATGGACTCTGGTTTCTTAGTAGGCAGGTGTGGTGCTTGTACGTGCATTGTGGCGTTTAGTGCTTTCTCATTCCATTACCTACAGCTAATCTTTATATACCAGTGTCTCCCGGCATCCTTTGTTCCCTCCTCTGCTTCCCTTTATTCATCCCTCTCCGTTTTGCATCATCTGTCCCTTTCCTCTTATTACTAATTTGGCCTTCTCTTCATACACACTCACACACACACACAGACACAACGTACGAGCGACTTAGTAAAGATTCAGGATTTATTTTAATTGCCTAATGCAGAAAAAAAAATGATTCCTCCATTACTTTGATGAGAAGTCTACTGAAATACGCTGCGCCAAATCACTTAATGACCAACACTTGTTTAGTTTTTAAGTATCTTGTGCGGATTTCCCAGCAATAACACACACTAGGATCTAAAAGGTCTATCCACACTTTACTGAATTCGCCACTAACAATCTTACATAAAATAAAAAAGACAAAGCAAAACTGTGTGCTGTAATCCAAAAACCGCCCCGTCATTTCATTATTCTTGATTTATCCCTTTCACTACTGGGACGCATTTTTATCATGAGTTTTGGGTGTGATTAGACGATTTTATTAAAATTAGGAAGGGTCTATGAGGGTCAGAAGATTAATGGCAAGAGTCTTCACCATTTTAATCCCCCCCCACATAAGTTTCTGAAGCTGTATAAAACCACCAAATAGTAAGCAGAATTGAAAATGAAAAAGTGTCATGGTACTTAAAAGGTTAAGCTGGCAAGACTAATACTTTTCTATCGATTTATATAGTTTATACCGTGGAGTAAAATTAAAACCATGATCATTATTTCCATTACTTTCATTCCTTAACTTCCTCCACCTTAACCTGAGCCTCTAAAGTTTTATTATTCCATTAGCCAGTAGCAACACAGGATTAATTAGTGTTAAGTGGCTGCAGATAAGTTGCTTGAAAATCCAACAAACAGAGATACTTTTAAATTGTCCCTGTGCGTGTGTGTGTGTGTGTGTGTGTGTGTGTGTGTGTGTGTGTGTGTGTGTGTGTGTGTGTGTGTGTGTGTGTGTGTGTGTGTGTGTGTGTGTGTGTGTGTGTGTGTGTGTGTGTGTGTGTGTGTGTGTGTGCGTGTGTGTGTTAGTACAGGTCAAAAGGACGATCAAGTGACACAAGTACGTATTTTAATTTTCAAAACCATTTAATTTTTCGTGCAATTAGAGAGAGAGAGAGAGAGAGAGAGAGAGAGAGAGAGAGAGAGAGAGAGAGAGAGAGACACACAGCGATTCCCCTCTACGAGAACACGAACCCACAACAATCTGTATCATTTCCGTATGTTGACAAGGCCCCAATTTTTCTTTTCCCGTGCCACCCATCCCTCCCTCCCCTCCTCTCTCTCTCTCTCTCTCTCTCTCTCTCTCTCTCTCTCTCTCTGGCTAAAGAAGCTGCGCGTTACATTTCGTCCTCGCAGTGCCTCTTCCTTCGCTTCTTCCTCTTCTCTTCCTCGCCTACGCTCACTGTCCCGCCAAGAAATGCTATGACAGCTGGAGTCTCCCGAGCCCATCCATTATTGTCAACCTTGGCCAGGATCATTAAGAAGAACGTCTCTCTCCATCAAACTCACACAAAGGGAAGGCGGTCCATCTATCTTTTTATCTGCACTCTATCAATGTGTTTGTCTCTCTTGATTCATTTTTCATATCGTGTGATTTTTCTTTATGTGCGTTTTTACATTTTAATACTGTTTTTTTATGCGATAGTGTTTGTATTAGGTTTTGTATGTGTGTTATAGAAGTTCGTATATCAATCAGCTTTAGTTTTTCTGTCTCGTCTCTCGTCTCTCTCTCTCTCTCTCTCTCTCTCCACCTAACATGACAGGGAGAGATAAATTCCAACAGATGTAGAAAGACAGGAATATACAACAGGCTAAGGGATACACAGCGTGAGAGAATAATTTATAAAGACTGTGCTAGACTGTCTCACGGACCTTCTATAAATCCAAGGCAATGGCGGAAGTCCCAAAGAAATCCACTGAGAACGACGGCTGAGGATTAGAGAGAAGAGAGATCCCCGTAAGAGACCGCCACCAGAGCGAACTTTACGGAAAACTTGAAGAATATTGGCTCTCCGAGAAAAGTTCGTGAGTTAATTGACATCCGGGTTCGTAAAGTTCGATCTAGGGAGGTCATTCGAGTTACGTAGAGTCTTCTGCACACCGCACTGTACACATTTTACCCGATATATCTGGTCTTTTCATGGAAGGTGGGTTTTCCGCGGTGACAAATTCGGAGATATAGGAAAGGATACATGTTACCTAGCTAGACGCATCTGAAATGAATAAACAACAGAATGCTAGTAAAGTGAGAATATAAAGTTACTCTTGATAAGATGTTAATTTGTTCAGTGCAAACTACCGTAAATATGAATAAATAACAACAAAAAACCTCCAATGCTAGTAAAGTAAGAAAATGAAAGTTACTCTTGATAAGATATTGATAAAAATTGTTCATAAAATATTGGGTAGAAAGTCACATGGTGTAGAAGATAATTGTTCCAGATGAGAGAGACGCACACTTTGATAGCCTTAACAGATATGCCTCGTTATAAGAGATATTGAATAAAATCTATATGATGCAAGCAAATATGAACAAAAGAAATACAGAAACTCTATTCGAATCAAAACTGAGTAAAGAGGAAACTGAATAAGATGAAAGGCAGAATCTGATACTACTAATTTCAAACAAACAGATCTTGGCAAACTGCTACGGGATTTTAAAACTTAATCCACATATGAAGGTACGTATGAGTGTGCACAGAAACTCACTTGGCAGCACAACTGAGTAAAGAGAAAGTTAAGCAAAATTAAAGAGGGTTGATAATAGTACATTCAAACATACGAGTCTTGGTGCGCGGAGTTAAGATATCATAAAGGAAGGGTGATGGGCTACTACCAAAGGAACTGCAGGAATTAAATTAGGGTTTGTGAATATTACCGGGAGGAGTGTAGAGACAATTAAAGGAATTAGGAGTGAATCTGTGATTTGGCACCTTAAAGGAGGTTTACCTGAGCAACATTTTTGCATCTTCTTTCCAGCTGAAGAGTCAAAGGCGTGTGGCCATGACGGATGTTGATTATATGGTTCGCGGGTATTTGAATGGCTACAGGGAAAAATATGAACATCTTGACAGCTTCTTAAATAAAACATGAAAATGGCAAAGACGTGTTGCAATGATTGGTATTGACTATTTGATGGTATATGTAAAAACTCATAATAAAATCTGAACTTCAAGAATTTGGTGACTTCGACCATTTATTAATACAAATAGAACAAAAAATAACTGATACTAAGAATACCTGATAGGGAGCATAATTGGTTTTAATTCTCCTTGTGTCTTGGTTACACGGATGTTGATATTTTGGCTGCATGCTAAAACAGATCAGACGAAAACAATAAATCCGTCACTGGGAGGAGCAATCAAGGGCTGCGTCACTGCATTCTCCACTAACGTTAACCTCGTAGACAAACGGACAGTAATGAAAGTGTATTTGTGTCATAAATTGGAAGAAGCGCAACCCACCCAGCGCTGATGTGATTCCAGTTCAAATTTACGGTCAAGGAGCAACTGGAATTATCATTAAGAAGCATCTAATAACATGATATATTTATATGTATTGTATATCATTAAACGGAAAGGAGAGACCGTATCTCCTTGATGAATATTAGAGCGAATATGTGGTATAAAACAATATGAAAATTACCGTTTGAAGCACAGGAGAAAAATCATTTTGACAATAAGGTCGAAAAAAAAAGAGAATACTGCTTGCAACACGTGACGAAACAATTTTAGCGAGAAAGTTACAAAAGCAAATATGCCGTAAAGAAAAAAAAAAAAAAATGGATGTTACCGTTTGAAGCATTGGGCAAAATCATTTCAGCATTAAATACAAAAAAGCAGAAAGAAAATACTGTTTGCAGGATGTGACAAAGCAATTTCAGTGAGGCCGCATTTAGCTCCACGGTTTCTGCATCCTTTCGAATCAGAACCCACACCAGCGCTGCCCACGACGTGTAAGACAAAGAATACCGTGGCCAAGCATACATCTTCCCGCACGTCCTCTCCGTCACTCGGCCGCTGCTCCCAAGATCTATTACTTGAGATAAGAACGGCTCTACTCTTAACCTGCGATCTTCGACTCACACACACACACACACACACACACACACACACACACACGAAAACCAAGAGCGCGAGAGCTTTGATAATTCTGATCAATATTTCAAGGTAAAATAAGAAAACACCATCGTTGCTGTAACTGACTTAGAAAAACGGATGTAAAAGTGAAAAGAAAAATATAAAAATCAGATGAACGCAATTTTTTTTTGCAAAGGAAGTGTGCATTACTAAGAGTTACAGTACATTCCCCACCCTCCCTTACCTGTATTTGTGTGTCATTCTGTCCATTAGCATATCAGGAAGTCAATTCAATATTATCAGTTATTGAAAATGTAATCAATTCCAACAGTGAGATAATTATTGATTCATCACGTCAGTCACCTATTTCATTCAGTCAGTGAGTCATTCAGCATGTTTCCGTCCGTCTGTTCGTATGCCTGACTGTCTATTTGTCTGTATATATGCATGCATGTGTAAGTACGTAAGATGGAACTCTCTCTCTCTCTCTCTCTCTCTCTCTCTCTCTCTCTCTCTCTCTCTCTCTCTCTCTCTCTCTCTCTCTCTCTCTCTCTCTCTCTCTCTCTCTCTCTCTCTCTCTCTCTCTCTCTCTCTCTCTCTCTCTCTCTCTCTCCGCGAATCAGTCTTTCAACACGCAAGCCATTCCTGGAAAACAGCCTCCACAATTATTATACTTAATGGCACGCAGAGGAGGCACTGCAACCTAATAAAAAACATAACAATTTTAGCTGGAAATGAAATAGAAGCCTCATTAAATGTCTGCATAAAAATAACATAAACAAATTAGTGTGCAATGTGAATAAAAAAAAAAATGAAAACAAATGATAATAACAGCAAAAATGGTGATAACAATGATAATAATGAAACTGCAACAAAGGAAGAAGGAAATCCGTGGTTGCAATTTATTTCTATTTGTCATTTTGCATTTATTTTCACTTTTCTTTTCAAAATTCAGTTAAACTCCTTCAGTACTGAGACGCATATTTACCTTGATTGTTGGGTATGATTAGACGATTTTATTTTCATCAGGAAGGGTCTATGGAGGTCAAAAGATTAATGGCCGGAGTCTTTATTATTCTAATACCAACATATATTTCTAAAGTTGCATAAAATCGCAACTTAATAACCAGAATGAATATGAGAAAATAAAATCAAACTTAGATATTACTTTCATCAACAAAACTTTACCTGTTCGTCTTTATTACAAGAAATCAACGAATTTACTATGTTTTTTTTTTTCAATTTTCCAAACTAGATGCGAGAAACCTGAGTTCAGTGACACAGGATTGAAAGGAGAGGAAAACGAAAAGGTTGGGAAAGAGAGGAGGGGAGACATGGAAAGAGGGGAACGAGCAAGTCAAGCGACAAGTATTGGCGAACTTAGTGTTGACTTAAGATGTCGCAAATGCATCAGAGTAGAGTATCAGCTCCCTTCAGGTCATTTATTTGAAAGCCTCTAAGGTCGCAGGGAAATTTTCAGGCAGCACCTCAAGCGACTCAAGCGATAATACGAGCAGAAAGGCGGGGACGCAAAACTCTCGGTCTGATTTGTTTCCTTTCCTCGAGCCGGGAGAAAATAGTTAATGTGTCTCAAGGCTTCATCTGTTCTGAGATCTCCAAATCCATAGGTGTGTGTGTGTGTGTGTGTGTGTGTGTGTGTGTGTGTGTGTGTGTGTGTGTGTGTGTTTTACGGTAAGGCCTATAGCGCCAGTAGGCACACTGTGTATGGGAAGCGTTGTTCAGCTTCCGCCCATTAGTGGCGCAGGCAATTTTATTTATAGTGGTACCCATATTAGGGCCCATATCACCGCCCAAGCTCATCTTGGGTGTAACCACCTAGAACCTGGGTATCATGGTGACATGTAGGTATCTTTAAACCACTCGACAAATGACAAAGTGTTTTAAGGATGTACGTGGTGGGATTCGAACCTACGCGTGAACGTCTGCCCGATCCCACGCTCACCACCTTATCCACTACGTGTGTGTGTGTGTGTGTGTGTGTGTGTGTGTGTGTTTAACATAAAATGAAGGAAGAAGTGTAAAAAAAACGTTAAAAAGAGGGGATGAAGAGGATTAAAAGGAGGAAGAGGAAAAGGAGGATTAAAAGGAGAGAGGAGGAGGAGGAGGAGGAGGAGGGAGAGTGATATATTTATCCATATTACTCTTATTCAGGTATATTTCGTTTTCTTCTCAAAAGCCAATTTCAGACCGTTCCCACAGTTCATTCATACATAACTGGTCTGTTGGCGGGGTTGGTTGTCACTGTGAACAAAGGGAGGCGTTGCAGGGGAGTGTGAGGCAGCATTGTGTCACATGTACAGCTGAGGTTTCACCATCATCACATATAATTAGCAACTTGAATAGCAGACACTTGTAGCGAGTAACCGATCGTGTGAAAGTATTTGTTAATTAAATGAATATATAAATTGTTTTTGCTATGTTGCAGGTAAAAGATTTTAGCAGCTGAACGAGTAAATCCTTTTCCCAAGACAATAACATGCATAATCATTCATAAGTCAATTGATGCTGAACGTAACCTGGCAAAAAAACATATATCCCCGTGTTCCGCAATATGCAATTCCAACCTTGATTAAGGACACGTCCTCTGGGGAAACCATGATTAGCGTCAGCTGAAGCAAATACTCATTTACATATTAGATTCAGGTGAAATAAATGGAAAAAAATAATGTGGATCGTTCACTGCAAAAGGTGTGGCAGAGACCAGTCAAAACCTGAAAAGTTTCCAATCTACATTGAAGCTTATTAGGTGAAACAATGTGACACGAAGCTTTGAACTTTTTAACCCCGATAATAATCAAACCAAGCTAATTCAAGACAATCGAAGCACTAGTCAAACGCTTAATGTCAATCATGCAGTGTGTTGCTGTGTAAAGAATGACCAGCCACGTAAGTAAATATGTACTAATCAAGTATGTAAATAAAGAAGATATATTTATAATGGCGACGAGCATACGACGTCACCTTGGAAAATCGAGTGACATGTTGTTTTGCGAAGAACTTTTGATCCTTTGAGAAGATTTAACAAGGAACTGCAAGGACATCGCCTGAAAGGAGAGCCGAGAAAAAACTGGAATCTTTTTAAAGTGCTCACAGAATAGGAATAAAAAAATTAATATCGAGAGAGAGAGAGAGAGAGAGAGAGAGAGAGAGAGAGAGAGAGAGAGAGAGAGAGAGAGAGAGAGAGAGAGAGAGAGAGAGAGAGAGAGAGAGAGAGAGAGAGAGAGAGAGAGAGAGAGAGAGAGAGAGAGAGAGAGAGAGAGAGAGAGAGTTAGCTTCAGAGTAAATGCACGATTAATTTGACAGCATCGGTGAAGAATTATTGAGAGAGAGGGAGAAGATAATTAATGACTGGAATATGCGCAAAAAAAAAAAAGTAAAAAAAAGAAAAAAGAAACAGAATCTGGTACAACTCGTTTCCAAATCCAGAAACAAGAAGACTTTTCACAAATTTCCACCAGGACATACTACTATAAACTGTAAAATGAGAAAAAAAAACTCCAAATAAATCAATTACCAAGAATAACTACAACCAAATTTTCCTTTTCAATCAGGACACATTTCACTTTATATCCATGGCAGGAGACGAGACCTTTAGCTACTAATTACTCGTCCTTCCTTTCGGTTGTTAGTACGCGCGTTTCCCTCCAGGTGGTCCTCAGTCTACTCGCTCCCAACGACTCCTCAACAGCGGCTCATCTTCCCGCCCCAGGCAAGCCACACCTGACTCCCCTTCCTGTGTTTTCCTCCCCAGGGCGCAACGCGGGGTAACGAGCTAAGAATCATGGAGGCGGACTGAGGAAAAGGAGAAGACTCACTAATTAGAGAATTTAAGCCATGTTTGAGGATTAGTGAGCAAACATGGAATAAAATGTGGGTAAGCTTTAATGAAAGAGAACATATTCTTGTGTAATATATGAAGTAAAAATTGTAATTCCTTAAGTCAGACGATTAAAAAGTTAGATCAGTGTGTCGGTGGAAGAATGCATAGGATGGGATTTTTCAGCAGTTGTAATAGAAATAAATGGTTATGATGTCTCGTAAAAGAGGAGAGGGGCAACAAATACCACGGAAACCCGACGTAGAAATAACAAATAAAAACAAAATCTGAAAATACAAACAGTTTGAGTCAACACTTCAGAGAATTAATTAGAGGGGGACATTTTCTCTCTGTACTACTTCCTCCACCCTTCATCACCTCTCCTCCGACCCCATTGTGACCGCCTCCTCCACCTGTCTCCTCTCCATTCCTGTCTTCCTCTTCCTCTCCCTCCCTCTCTCTCTCTCTCTCTCTCTCTCACTGTTTACTTGCCGTGTTTGCTTTCTTGGCTTCTCCTCGAAAACTCCGAGGTAAACAAAGCAATACAAGGGAGTTAGAGTTAAAGATGCGGTGTTTCAGTTACCCTCACATTTGCATGCCTTGGTGTTGTGGATGTGAGGCAAACAAGGAAAAGTTAAAGATATAGAAAGGAGATCAGTACAAGGATAAGGCAATGTTGAGTCTCCTTTGGGGGTTAAAACTTTGTATATACCCTAGTTTTTCACAATTTCCGCTGGTTTGTGGACGAGTCAAGGGGACTGGAAGTTTTCTTACAGGCAACGAAAACGGGAACTGAATTTAAGACGTGACAAGAATAAGAGAAAATGGGAAAAAGGTTGCGTGCCATTCGCTACGACCCAGGGCAACAAGGGGACGCGAGAATTCTCTGAGGTTACAGGATTCCATGTTTTTGAGGCTGTGTTATGGATGTTACGGGGAAATACACTGAAGAAAACACTCCTATTGAGGCAAAGGAAAAACACGAATACAAGTTTACTGAACAAAAAAATACCACGACAAAAAGACTGAAAATCATGGGGAGGGGAAAAAGAATTGTTGTGTTAATCATTCTTTTGTCGAGGAAATGGTTTGAGCGGCGTGGTGAGCGGGAGAAGGAAGGAGGGAGGGAGGGAGGGAGGGAGGGAGGAGGGAGGGAAGGAAGGAAGGAGACTACTGTGTTCTGTGGACTGTGTGCTGAGAACTACGCTGCGGAGATGTTTTGTCATGTATACTTTTCATCTTCTGTCTCTCCAACGAGCGGCATTATCCCCTTCAGTACCATGACGAGTTTCCATATTCATTCTGTTTACTATTTGGTGATACTATACAGCTTCAGAAACTCATGTGGGTGGCTAAAATAGTGAAGACTGTGGCCATTAATCTTCTGATCTCCATAGACCCTTCCTAATGTCAATAAAAATGTCTAATCGTACATAAATCTCAAGGTAAAAATAAGTCCTAGTACTGAACGGGTTAACAATAAGAGACACAAAGAATGTTCTCTTAGTTAAACCTACTACTGTGGCATTTTGAGTGAGAATAGGACGAGAGAGAGGCGAGGCACTGAAGGACGCAGAGGAAAAGCCTTAATCAGGACTGGAAGGAGATGTGGGGATAGGAGAGGCTGAGGAGACAGTTGGGTCAAGACAGGGTGAGTCGAGTGTAGGTCAGAAGAGCTAAGGAAAGAAAGGGCAGGACGGGGAAGGGAGAAGGGATACACCTACACAATGCCTCGTTACCGGCTGGGCGTTAGGGACTCAAGTACATGAAGGAGGCAGAAGAGCTTTAAGAAGAGGTGGATGCTGGAAGGGATAAGAAGAGTCGGGAGGATGAGGACGCAAGGAAGAGACTGTATAAGAGGAGGAGGAGGAGGAGGAGGAGGAGGAGGAGAGAATGAAAGAAAGTCAAAGAATACAAGGAAGACAGGGAGAAGAAAGAGATAGAGGAAGAGGAGGAGGAAAAAGGAGGAGAAAAGAGGTAAAAAATATACGGTTGGTGATACAGTGAGAAGTGGAAAGAGAGGAAGGAGAGGACGATGGAGGATGGAGAGGAGAGCGAGGGCTGAGAGACGTGAGGGAAGGGAAGGGAAGAGAAGGGAAGGGAAGGGAAAGGAAGGGAAGGGAAGGGAAGAGAGAGAGAGAGAGAGAGAGAGAGAGAGAGAGAGAGAGAGAGAGAGAGAGAGAGTCGAAAGAGGGCTTGAAAGGAAGGAAAGAATGTGTGGGAGGTCAACGCAATGGCTTCAAGGAGAAAAAAAACGAGGAGAAAGAGAATACTGACGAGGAGGACAAGCTCGACTACCAAAAGAGGAGGAGGAGGAGGAGGAGGAGGAGGAGGAGGAGGAGGAGGAGAATGACAACAATAAGGAAAGGCTGTGAATGACGACATGGCATGGAGAAAGTAAACAGAGCAAAGGGAAAGTGTGGCTGTGGTGGAGAACTTGAAGCGAAGGGAAAGTCTGAGAAAAGAGAGCAGAAAGTGAGAGTATTGGAAGGAGAGACTGAAGGGGGTGGGTGAGTGTGATGGAAGGGAAGCTACAGAATGGATGGTGAGGAGGAGGAGGAGGAGGAAGTGCAGGAGAGGTGCAAAGAAGAGCGGTGATAGAAGTTTCTCAAAGCATTCTTGCCGGAAAAGGATGTATCTGTGTAGGGGAAAGTTACTGTCTATTTATTGTGTGTGTGTGTGTGTGTGTGTGTGTGTGTGTGTGTGTGTGTGTGTGTGTGTGTGTGTGTGTGTGTGTGTGTGTGTGTGTGTGTGTGTGTGTGTGTGTGTGTCCTTTTTTCCTCCGAGTATGTGTATGTGTGAACTGTGAAATGAATAATAACAATGGTAATATAAGAGTGATTTTGTTGTTGTTGTTGCTGTGGTGGTGGTGGTGGTGGTGGTGGTGGTGGTTGTTGTTGTTGTTTTGCTTTTGTTGTTGTAGTTGTTGTTGTTGTTGTTGTTGGTGGTGGTGGTAGTATTGTTATCTCTATTCCTGTTTTTGTCTTGTTGTTGTTGTTGTTGTCGTCATCTTTCAGACTTGACATAATCTCAGTTTATGATAATCAGGACATTCACTTCAGTTTGCTCTGTGATCCACGGTGCCACTCGTCTTCACCCGGGAATTGCTTGTCGTGTTGATTTGTTTTCCCAACACATATTTATCCCCCCGTTTGTTTGGCTCTAATTATAAATATCTCCGACCCTTTTCAAATATTCAATTCAGAAAATAATTTAATCCTAGTTTTCTCTTCCTATTTTTCTCTACTCGTTTTCTTTTTTCCGGAGCAGAGAGTTTTGTGTCGTAAAGTTTTCGGTTTTCGCTGCAAAAATTTATCATATTCACCAATAACATGAATCCTGGTTCTTATTAAACTGCTGTGGTAATTCCTGAGTGATAACAAGCTGATCTTTTAATATATATAAACACCTTTTCATCTATAACTACTGGAGTGCGATGAGCAAAAATTAACTATAGACACCTAGTCAGTCATTGGCAAGAAACACATACCAATAACATGAATCCTGGTTTTCTTATTTAGTTGTTTTGATAATTCCTGAGTGATAACGACAACAAGCTGACCTCCTAATGTATATAAACACCTTTCTATCTATAACCACCGAAGTGCTAAGAACAATAATTATCTATAGAAACCTGGTCAGTCTATTGGCAAGAAAGACATACCAGTAACATGAATCGGGGTGTTTTTATTTAGCTGTTTTGATCATTCCTGTGATAACAAACTAACTGGCGTTTAAATGTGCCCTTTTTATTATATATTTTGTTGCCTTTGGTTGGCTTCCCTCTTGCATAAAAAAAACAACTTCCTAATAAATATATATGAATATCTTTCCATCAATAACCACAGGAGTACGATGGACAATTATTAACTCTCTCTCTCTCTCTCTCTCTCTCTCTCTCTCTCTCTCTCTCTCTCTCTCTTTTATTTAAACTTTACAGTATCACGAAGTATACATAAAAAAGTCACAATGCCACGTAGTACATAGAAATGGTTGGTATGTTCGTCTCTCTTTCTCTGTCTGTGGTGTGTGCGCGTGTCAATCTGCGTCATCGGCGAGCAAATGGGTGCAAAACAAGTCACACTCGGCACATGAAACTCTAAACCTGCGTTCGAGGAAAAGATACAACACGAGTCCTGAGTCCCGCGGCTTTTATATGTGGAAAGAGAGACACTGACAGTAAGCGACATAAAAGCTAGATACATACATTACCAACACAGGTATATCCACGCATAACCTATTTACACTCATACATACATACGTTCATGTGTGTTATGAGTAGAGAGAGAGAGAGAGAGAGAGAGAGAGAGAGAGAGAGAGAGAGAGAGAGAGAGAGAGAGAGAGAGAGAGAGAGAGAGAGAGAGACAAACAGAGACAGTGAATTTATATGAAACACAAGTCCCTCAAAAAAACGTAAAAAAATATATAAACAACAAACTAGAACAACAATAAAACTAACACACACACACACACACACACACACACACACACACACACACACACACACACACACACAGTTACCCTGCTTTCTATTTCAAGTGTTGAGTTGCAGAGTTGGTGAGAGCTAAGTTATTAAGGACTGTGTTAGCCTTTCCATCATACAGAATCATTTCGTGGGCTCAATTTACGTGGGGAGACGCAGTAAGGGAGAGCGTGGATGGAGGAGACGGACGGGAGGGAAGGCTGGATGGGGAAGTAAGAAGGATGAAGAGGGTGGAGATGGGAGAAGAGAAGTGGAGAGCATTAGACAAGATAAAAAATGTATGGGAGGTGAAGTACTGAGGTAGTAGAGGCTGTTATTTACACACGATAAGGAGTCAAGATGGAAGTGTTAGGTTTGTTTTCTTTCCTCTCTCTCTCTCTCTCTCTCTCTCTCTCAACAAATAATACTGGGCTGGAGAGACATATGAAAGATTACTAGGATAGGCCTGTATGGTGTGTGTGTGTGTGTGTGTGTGTGTGTGTGTGTGTGACTTCCCTTCCCTTCACACAGAATACATACGAGACGAGTGCATATTAGCAACCCTCCGCATAGTGTTTCCTAGAATTGTGTTCCTCATTATTTATACACTAGCACATATGTGTATAATTTATGGCTATCTGACTGGCTGTTTGTCTGTCTGTCTGTCTGTGTGTCTGCCTCTTCTATCTAACTACATGTGTGACTGGCTGCACGGCTATTTGTCTGCTGTTTGTCTGTCTGTCTATTTGTCTGTCTGCCTCTTTTATCTGCCCACATGTGTGACTGGCTGCACGGCTGTTTGTCTGCCTGTCTGTCAGTATGAATGAACACTTGTCTGTCCTGTCTCTGTAAAGCTGGTTGGTTGTCTGTTTATCAGTGTGTTCATATGGTCTTATCTTTCCTTTGTTGAATAGGTATCATTAATTTTAGTTCTAGTTTCCCTTTACCGTCATGGTCTGTTGGTGGTTGGCAGGGACCATAAGCGTCTTGTGAAGACAACTAGGGGTTAAACTATCAACTTGTTACTTTAAAGGTAACGAGGCCAGAAACTATCGGGGTACTTTGGAACTATTTTCTTGCTTATTGGTCATTTTGTTATGCTATCTCTTTGCTTCACATTTCGGATCTTCGAGGTACCGTCTCCTGCGCTGAATTCCGGCTTCCGACTTGACGCCTGGGCGACGAGACTGAGGGAAGGCAGATTCACCTGAACTCTGGGTGAGTTACCACTACCTAGACTCGTCTCTGCCTTCAGAAGTATTCTTTCGTGGTGTGGTTTCCTCGTTCTCCTGTATCCTGTTCCGGATCCGCGCTGCTGCCGCCCACTGTATCGATCACTTAAGAGACCAGCAGAGGATTGAGTGTCACAATCAGGCATTATGACGCGTTCCGTTTTCAACGCTACAAGTATCGTCGCAGTGGGATCATGGTTCGGAGGCAGAATGTAGTGTCTGCCAGGCTCCGTCTCGGCTACAGGCCTGTGTGGCAGGTTGCTGGCTAAGTGTATGTCCCGCTCTTCTCGTGTCAACACTGTGGTGTACCCGAAGGAAATTCTCTGGACCACTACCTCCACTGCCCGGAAGTTGGTTTACTGCCTCGTGGCCTCTTCCTTCTCGACGTTTGTCGGCACCTCTTAAATGATCGCCTGGATGTCGTCCTTGCCCACGCTTTGGTAAGTGTTAGATTGTAATGTAATATTCATTTGTTGTACTTTATGTTCACTTTATATCTTGCTTCTTCTAATACATTAGTTTGACGTATTTGTGCGTAATACATTAACTCAAACAAAATGTTCTCCCATGAAGCCCTGCTCACCGCTCGCTTTGGATGACCTGAGCCAGTCTCCTGGCAATCGTGTCTAGCCAGTCTGAGTCCAGACCAGCCTTTGGATGAACCACCATACCACTCAGGCTTGCTGGAGGTTCTGCATCCACCTCCTGTTTCAATTCTGGTCACCGCTGGATACCGTTCTGCCTACTCTCCACCCCTACACCCTGCTCCATTCTTAGTCCTCTCCTTGGGGTCCTGTACCCGTGTGCTGCCCGGGACGGCCGTGTGTGAAGTGGATGGGCATGGTACCAGCGCTAGAGCAACTACTTCTCTAAGGGGCGACTAAAGTCCATGTAGTTCGTGTGTGTTGGAGTGCTCTTCTTTCATTAAAGTGGTACTTTGTTATTGTCTGTTTTCTCCACTCTGCAGCTCTGGTAAAGGCCACATCCCTGGTTTTTAGTGGAAGAAGGCAGTGTTCATTTCCATCTTGTGAGTTACCTGCCTCGAGCTTTCACACGTCTCTAGGTCAGACTGCTCTTCTAGTTTCGATCCTAAGTGTCTTGACCTCTTCTGACAAACGAATCCTTACTAAATCAACTAGTCATTTAAACAAAACTATGAGATCGTACATGTATTAGTGCTAGCCTTCCCTCACATCGAGAAGGAAGGAAACGTGTGTTGTTGCTTAACCTGTCGCATCTCAGCCAGCGGATGTGAACGCGTACATGGAGTTAAAAGTAACTAGAACGTTGTATATTTTTCTTTTTTCGCACAATGAGATCCTCCACGTGTTAGTGCTAGCCTTGCCTCACATCGAGAAGGAAACGCTTAATGTAGATTAACGCATTGCATCTCGGCCAGCGGGTATGGACGCGGACATTGAGTTAAAGCTAATTTGAATGTTAATGTTTTTTTTTTTTCTACACAATGAGATCCTCCATATGTTAAAGCTAGCCTAACCCTCATATCGAGAAGGAAGGAAGCGCTTATTGTAGATTAACGCGTCACATCTCGGCCAGCGGATGTAGACGCGGACATTGAGCTGAAATTAATTTGAATATCATTGTTTTTTTCAGCGTGTAGTCGTCGGTGCACTTGTTAGATCGCCACCCTCCCTGTTTCCTATGGGCCAATTAATTGTAAAGTCCAGGTAAAGCAATTAATCCACTCAACACCAGGCTTGATGAAAGAGTGACACGCAATTGCAGTGTCCTCCATCCTTGTCGCCATCACACTAAACAGCTTCACGTCAGCTTGCATCATCCATCATTTATTGCCGTATATTCCCAAACTGTTTTTTTTTCCTATTTTAGGTATATTTTAGTTACTGGCCTTTTTTTTTCCCTGGTCCGTATACAATTTGGTTTTATTGACAAAGAGCGATTATGTCAGGATGGGGAAGGATTTATGTGTTACTGGCTTTCATTTTTCACATGGAGGGATTACGGAGGCTAATGCGTTTACAGCCCAGCCCTATAAATTTTGTAGAATGGGATAAAGCTCACCCGTTTTATTACTTATTATTATTTATTATTATCAATTTTATAATTATCACACCAAAATAAACAAAAAAGCATTACCATTCAGCAGCGGTGCCGCCATCACACACACACACCATCGGGCAATGCAGGACCCATCGCGCCCCTCAAACACTCACCTCACTAACTTTTTAATCAGACAAATTCATGCCATTATCGCTAATACAAATGTTCCTTCCATGTCCGCACTTCCTCCTGTTAACGCTGTCCTGTTATCTGGTGCGGCCTTGACAAACCACGCATGACACTTCCGCACTGAACGAATGACACTCTGCTCGTTCCTTCTGAAGCTGTGAGGTGAGGGAGGGTCAAGAGGAGAGATGACCTGGTGTTAATTTTTCTTTACCATTTGAACGGTCTCAGTGGTCATGTAGTCAGAGCTGAGTCAATAGGGAGCTTTAAAAGGTTAGATAAGTTCACGGATGGGGATGATAGATGGAATAAAGTAGCTTAAAACACAGGGACTGCCTCGTATAGGCCTGACGTCCTCTTGCAGCTTCCCTCTTTTCTTGTATTCTTATGTTCTCATTTTTCATGATGTAATTCTCTCTACACTCTTCAGGGACTTTAAACATCCAATAAATATGAAGATACTATGACACGTACCCTCAATTTTATGCTGCTTTAAATTTAATCAAGCATTCAATCATCTAAGAAATAAAAAATAAATCGTGGCATATATTACTTTGGTTATAACTCACTGCACTCTTCAAGGGCTCAAAACACCGAATGAATATGAAGATACTATGATATGTGTCCTCCGCTTTACGCTTTTCAAATTTAATCAAACATGGAATCAAGTAGACACTTAAACACAATCGTGGCTTATATAACGTTGGTTGTAATTCGCTGCACTATTCAAGGGCTTAAAATACGGAATAAAAATCAAGAAACAACGCCACGTACCCTCAATTTTACATGTTTCAAATATAATTAATCAAGCATTCAATAATCTACACATCAAAACACCATCGTGGCTTATGTTACTGCACTCCTCAGGGGATCAAAACACAGAATAAAAATCAGGATACTATATACGCAAATTGCCCTCAGTTTTACGCTGTTTCAAATTCAATCATCTAGATATCAAAGCACCATCGTGGCATGTATTACGTTGGTTGTAACTCACTGCACTCTTCTGGGACTCAAAAATCGGATAAAAATCAAGATACTACGCCGCGTGCCCTTAATTTGATGTGGTTTCAATATTCATCAAACATTCAGTCATCTACATATACAAAAACCGCTATATCGTGGCCTATATTACGTTGGTTGTAAGAGTAATAACGTAAAAAGAGTAATAAATGCACGGTCAGCATGCACATCAATCAGCCATTCACGCCACGACAATAACAGTAACACTACATGCAGCGACATCAATAATAACAGCAGCAGTACATGTAATAACAGTAACAATAACAGCATTAACAGCGGCACCAGTAATCACACACAAACAAAACAAACACACACACACACACACACACACACACACACACACACACACACACACACACACATGAAACAAACCCCTAACTTCCCTCATGGAGTAAAAAAAACATGCCGGCAGAACGACCATCACAAGAGCAGCACGCCTCTTCCTTCCACTTAGCAGCAATTTACATTAAAACTTCGACAAACACAAGGCAGCAACCGAGACTTTCTGGTATTTTCCTCAAAACTTTGCCACAACTCCGTAAGGAACTTGTGGGGCCTTTCCTCCGAGTAACGCTGTAGAAAACTCGGGCATGGTGAACGTAAGGACACAGACACAAGCCAGGACAAGGAGAACAGAGGAAGAGAAGCCATAGAGGACACCAGGCTGAATGGAATAACTGGAGAAAGTCAGAACGAAAGACATAAGTGCAAAAAAAGAAGAGACAAATAACGAAAATGTAACAACGAGAAGCTAGAAAAAAATGATGAAGTGGAGAAATTGATTAGATACAGATTTGGGTTAAGTCAAGACAGAAGAAAAATGACGAAAATAGTAGGCAAAAAGACAGATTTTTTTTTTTTTTTTTTTTTTTAAGCAGGTGGCTGGTGCGAGCAAGTGATGGAGTGAGTAATGGTGTCAGTCCTCCGCAGGGTATACTTGTACCTGCACCCTGACATTTCACGTTCAGCTACCGCACTTTAGCACGTTAAACCACCTCTAGATAGATGATCAACGCCTGAATGAGAGAGAGAGAGAGAGAGAGAGAGAGAGAGAGAGAGAGAGAGAGAGAGAGAACAGATATACACTTCATTGGTACCAGAAAAGTGACGTAAGTGGACTGGCCTTCTCTTTATTCTCCTCCTCTTCCTCCATCTTCTCTTCCTTCTCCTTCTCCTCCTCTTCCTCTTCTTCCTATTTGTCCTTCTCTTCTTACTCCTCCATCTCCTGCTTGTAATCCATGCAATGTCTCACTCAAACTTTATTCTTTCACTTCTGGAAACAGCTTCTTGGTTACTCTTCTTCTTCCTTACCCTTCACACCAACACCTTTCCCTCGGCAGACCAAACACCGTAGCCGTAAATAACGTAGCACACACGTACCATGCACCCTTAAACATGCCTCACACATCCCACGTTGCACTCCACCCACTCACATCACTCAACTACAGCCCCGCCATACACCAAAGCCAGGCCTGCTCCCCCTTCATCCTTCACGTTCCAACCATTAACCTCATGAATCCTGCCCCCCTACAACTCTATTCCACCATATGCAAAATTCTGAACGGTTTTTTATGCATAGTATTTTTTCCAGCATAGAGTTGCGTCACCTGCACCCACACTGAGGAATGGACGAGAAGTAATATTTTCTTTATGGGGTAATGAAATGGAAGGCTGACGCTAAGATGGACTGGGGATTATGTTTATCGTCAGCTGGAGTCGTATTTCAGCAGTGTGTGTTGTCTGTCAGTGTCAAAATGGAGTGGTACGGACAAACTCGCCTCTCGCTACTCGTACTGCATCGCCGGTGTTCATTCAGCGTAACATATTGCCTGGTGTGTGTGTGTGTGTGTGTGTGTGTGTGTGTGTGTGTGTGTGTGTGTGTGTGTGTGTGTGTGTGTGTGTGTGTGTGTGTGTGTGTGTGTGTGTTGGTGATTCAGTACACACTCACACACTCTCTCTCTCTCTCTCTCTCTCTCTCTCTCTCTCTCACTCACACACACACACACACACACACACACACACACACACACACACACACACACACACACACACACACACACACACACACACACACACACAGTTGCATTGGTGAGATTTCCACTCGCCATTATACACCCACGATGTCTGTCACCAAATGTACTGATATTTATGTCCATGAAAAAAAGAAAACTAACAGCAACATTTAGTAGTTATTTTCCCACAGTAAAGGGTGAATGTCATCAGTCCGTACATTAATAGTCATGGAAATTATTATTGTACTTAATGGCAAGTAGTTTCCCGGGTATTAATTACATCTTGAGTGGAGGTGACGGTTGCACAATTCCTTTCTCTTGCGTAGCCAATAAGTACTGCCGGCTCGCTGCTTGATCAATTCAGCGTGTGCCTGCAATTATCACTAATGTCCACCAGTTCACGTAATGCTGGTGTGTTACAAGTATGACGTGATCGGGACGGCTTACAACAGCGACACCCCTGCAACATTTCATTTGAGAAGAGTTCATTTGTATATTTCAGTCTGTAACACGTAAGGCTGTTGGGTAACCTTTGTTCGACCTCATTTCAATAAAACAAAACAATGGTGTTAATTCTAAATGATTTTTTGTGGAGATTTCTAAGACAATTTCACAATAAAGGCAACGTTTAAAAAATATATCACCGAAAATGTAAGTGTATCGCAGCTCACTGGGAAACATTAAAGGCTTTGTTTCAAGATACTTATACTTAAAGTTGCGATAATTATCTTGATATATGCTTTGGGACTGGCACCTCAGTGAGTCTTTTTTTTTTCTTATTCCAGTTCTGTTGTTCTTAGCCGGTGCTGTGTGTGTGTGTGTGTGTGTGTGTGTGTGTGTGTGTGTGTGTGTGTGTGTGTGTGTGTGTGTGTGTGTGTGTGTGTGTGTGTGTGTGTGTGTGTGTGTGTGTGTGTGTGTGTGTGATCCCTGGCCATTATCTATTCTCTCTTGAAGATTATTCCTTTAAAAATTTATAAAATCACTGACCTGAGTTCCGCGGAATGCATTGTATCATACCAAACATCACATTCACGCAAGCCTGGATCCACACTATTGCTCCACCGACCCTTCAACTCACTAACTGCTCGCAGCGAAACCTCCGCATGGATTATATGAACAAATAGCGCCCATCAAGACTTTTATCACACAATTAAAGTTAGTTTTATATTCGAGGAAAGAGCCTTCTAATGAATGTGTTTAACTACAGGGGTAATAAGTATGATCTATTACACGTAATAATGGAAGGATATAATAAGGAAAGTTTGGAATCTGGAAAAATAAAATGTGTACTGGATCATGAAAAAAACAAGGCGTCGCGGAGTGACGGGTATTGGCGTGGAGGAAGGGGTGCCCGTGTGATTTTCCTCCTGTGTATCAGAATCACTAGGAAGGAAAATATGAAAGTGAGAATGTTGAGTGCTAAAATAATAAGTAACATTTGTAACTAATCTTCTTTATAACGCTATAGAGAGTCACTAGGAAGGGAAATATGAAAGTGAGAATGTCGAGTGCTACAATAGTAAGTAATATTCGTAACTAATTTTCGTTATAACGCAATAGAAAGTCACTAAGAAGGAAAATATGAAAGTGAGAATGTCGACTACTACAATAATAAGTGACATTTGTAACTAATTTTCTTTATAACACTATAGAAACTAGAATGATGACGACTTCAACGTAAGGCATGGTGTGTCTCTTTACTGAACACCCTCTCTTGACTGTAGAGGTAACAAAGAGAGAGGCAGCAAAGATTGATTATGAGAAAAAAAAATGTAGTAATAAGCGATAGAAAACGCATAAATTGAATAAAAAACAGTGAAGGGGTTTCAAGACATTTGTCCCAGATTTTTTGGCTAACTCTCTTAACTAATCTTTAAGGGAACTGGCAATCAAGTGGGCCTTTTCTTTCTATATTTTGTTGCCCTTGGCCAGCTTCCCTATTCCATAAAAAAATAACTTCACATCCCAAAAAATAAAGATAAATAAAAACAAGAAGTAAGATTTATAGGAAAAAAAATACAAGGCTTTTTTTCAGATGACAATTGAAATAAGAGCCTGAAATATCTCTACCTCAATGTTTCCACGAAGAGAGTTTCTGAGGCAAGGTTCTGCGAGGCCCGAGACTCACCCCGGCGCCTGAGTGATGAATTATGTTAGTGGCGGCGGGAAGTGACAGAGCTATTGACCGTCACTGGAGCACTGCGGGAAATTTCATACATTCTTTTGATACAGGAAGAAATGGAAGGCTCTGGGATTATATTTCTTATTGTCAGAGAGAGAGAGAGAGAGAGAGAGAGAGAGAGAGAGAGAGAGAGAGAGAGAGGTTGCCCAGGTTCCACTAGCAGGCAGTGAGGGGTGCAGAGGGCGCGAAGAATGAGCCCTGCGGTGAGACGGATGGCCGGCATCAAGGAGGGATCTGTTTTGTGTCGAGTTTAATTTTCTTTTTCTTGGAGCTGACGCGGCCCTCCTCCCCTTTTTGCGTCCCGGTCTTATAAAAGGGCGTTATTGCTGCTGCCACCACTGCTCCTGCTGCTGATGATGATGATGGTGCTACTTCTTTATTTGTTTTCACGTTGCTACTTATCTTGCAAGTGCTATTAAGTAATGAAGGTGGTGATGATGATGATGATTGTGGTGGTGGTTGTGGTGGTGGTGGTGGTGGTGGTGACCTGATTAATTTTCCTCTTGTATTCCTGCTCAGTCTTTCTATTTTCTTTCTTTTCAATTATTTGGTTTTCCTCCTACTTCATTCTCTCTCTCTCTCTCTCTCTCTCTCTCTCTCTCTCTCTCTCTCTGTTGGTGGTGACCTTATTAATTTTTCTCTTGTATTACTGCTCAGTCTTGTTCATTTTCCTCTTCTCCTCTTACCTATCTTCCTCTTGTATGTCTCCTCTTCTTTCTCTTACTTCCATCTCCACTGTTTCTGTCACTTGCTATCCTGCTCACTTTCCTCTTGTTCTATTACATGTCTTTACACATCAGCCATCTTGTTTTTGTTATTATTATTCTTATTGTTCCTCCTACTCTCCCTCCTTTTCATCCTTCGTGACTCTAGACTACGTGCAAGAAATCTCATAGCATTATTCCGTTTCAGGTTGTCGCGAACACGAATTATGCAGTCAATTTATTGCTAATCTAATATGAAGAGTCCTCACGTCACTAATACCTAATAACTAATAATCAGTGATAAACAGAATAATTACCTTGAATGATACGAGTAATAATGAAGCTCTTTGTTACTTCAGAAGAGGAGGAGGAGGAGGAGGAGGAGGAGGAGGAGGAGGAGGAGGAGGAGGAGGAGGAGGAGGAAGACAAACATTTTTCTTACTTTCACATTAACATTTGTCTTATTATTTCTAATCATAAAAGGGAGAAAAAAGAACACAAATGATAGAAAAATAAAAATAAAGTAATGCAGGAAAGACTAATAGAAAATAAAAGAAAAAGGCGAAAAACAAATATTCTTTTCCTCTTTTATGAGTTTTCTTCTTTTTCCTTTCATTTTTCCTCTTTTGGTCTCAGCGTTCGAGCATTCTTTCGTTTCTTTGATCTTCACTCATTCAGCCTTTCTATCCATTCTTTTCACTTCTTTTCTTCTGTTCTCATATCCTTCATAAATTCCTTCTTTCCTTTCGCCAATATAGCTTTGTGTTTTTCTTCCATTTTTCCTCTTTCATGTGTAATTCTTCTTTCTTTATTTCTTTTGCTTTCTTCCTCTTCGTCTTCTTTCTTCTTGTACTCTCCTGCCAATACTTACACGTGGCATCTTTTATTCTTCCTTGATCTCACCCTCTTCTTACTCTCTTCCCTTGTCTCTCCTGCTTCGCCTCTTTGCTGTCTTTTCAATTTCCTTTATTTCCTCTTTCATGTTTTTACTGATTACCTGTCCTCCTTCGATATTAGTATTTCTCCTTCTCCACCTTCTTCTTTTCCTCCTCTTCCTCCTCCTCCTCCTCCTCCTTCTTACGTAGTGATGCTTATAGTCCCAATGTAAGACGATAAGTAATGCATTTCTAAGGCTTAGAAAAAGTAAAATTAATAGCCGTTAGCATCCCAAGAAAATCAAGTAATGTATTTTATAAAGATAATCTTAAAATTACTGTGAGATTTCTGAAAAGAGCTATTTTCAATTAACTTGACAGCGAAGGAGACATTGATTGACTGACTCTCGGCACCACATGGAGGTTGTCAGGACGCCAAGGAGGTGCAATATACACACAGGGAGTCTGCAATGCGCGTTAGTTTTTCATGTTATCGTGTTGTTCAAATAAAAACACACACTCATGGACAGTAACAATAGATTTTAATGCACTCTCATATTGATATACCCATCAGATGTATATGGATGCTATGATCACTAAAATAACGTACACTTTTTAAATAGAATTATGATATGCTTTTTTTTAATCACATATGCAAATGTCCACGTGATGCATGAGGGTTTCTGCACCACGAGTTCAAAGTACCACCGGCTCCAGCACACGTGTGGATGTGCGGATCACTGGTTATCATAAATCCGTGACGTATTTTTAACTACCGCTTCAGGCTTAGGGAAATAAAACATCACAGGTAATCCAACGTTCATGTAATCATAAAAGTGGCATGACTATTAAAAACCTGTCATAAAGGAACAACACCACACACAAAACAAAAAATAATACTGCACTCCTCTCTCTATTTTTCAAAACTCATCGTCAGCAAACAGTACCGTCTCTGAACCAATATTTTATAACACACAAAACGACACTAAATTCCAGTACTGGTGTGTGGCGTCATACCTCAATTTAGTTTATACTCTTTTAACCAACACTATGTTCGGAGTAGCATCCCTGCCCGCTGGGTTTGTCCACATTGATATGCGGAGGGCGCGGTGAAGGAAGGCAGGGGAGGGAAAGGGTGCAGTGTTGTGCTGTCTCATCTTTTCTCTAGTCCTTTGCACTCATGTAACCGAGTAACCCCCCCACCTCTCTCTCTCTCTCTCTCTCTCTCTCTCTCTCTCTCTCTCTCTCTCTCTCTCTCTCTCTCTCTCTCTCTCTCTCCTCAGCCTGCGGTCTAAAGTTGCCAGTCTGATAAAGACTCGCGGCAGTTTCGTGGTAGGAAAGATAGAGGAACCTTGCCGCTATTATGACCTATTTGTGAGCTGCATCATAGCTTTATCAATTCTCTCTCTCTCTCTCTCTCTCTCTCTCTCTCTCTCTCTCTCTCTCTCTCTCTCTCTCTCTCTCTCTCTCTCTTTCTAAGCACTTCCTCCTTCCTTCTGCAATAAACAAAGATACCCCTCCTCGACCAGCTGTCTTCCCTCCCCGGCCGCAGCCTCTCCATCACAAAGAGGGAAGCCTTACATCGCCACCTTCGTTATTGCCTCCTCGCCTTACAAGATCTATCTCCACCAGTCACTACAATAAACATATCCCGTTCACAGTCTAATGTCATACAACACTTCTACAACGTTCTACCTGTCTCGTTTTGGCTTTCATGCCTTACCACTTTAATATTTGCACAGTTTCAGAAGTTTTATTTAAAAGAAAAAAACGTATTTCATTTTTTTTTTTTTTTATGTGAGTTTCGTGACTTTTGACCAACATTTCGTGCGCACCGCATTAGTGGGGGGGCAAGATCTCGTGTTTCAAAAGAATTCCCATCCCCCGTTTCACAAGTATTGCACGGAAGCAGGTGGTATTTTCTCTTTCTTCTCTTAATTTTCACTATTCTTTTTTTTCCCAATTTTTTGTTTTTGTTTTTTTGTTTTTTGTTTTGCGGCGGACGTTCCTTGCCCCGTGAACTGTGGACTCGAGTTTCGTGTCTACAATTCAACATTTCGTGTCTTCTCCGTGCCTTGTGTATGCCACTTCTCGCCTTCCACCCGCGACCTGCTATCAGCGCAACAACCCTGCCAATCGGGCTTTCAGCTGAGTCGGTGGCGAGAGTAGGAGTAGAAGGGAGGGAGTGGGGGATGGAGGCGGTGTCCACGTAGGTACCCAATCGAACAGGTCACTTCAACGGGTCTGGTTCGACACATTCTCCTCGCATTCGCGCACGCTCACTCGCCTCAGGATTGTGTTTATGAGCCAATTTTGTTCTTTAATGAATATTTACAGTGGTACAAAAATGTCCACTGCGTATGACACCGTGAGAATACAGACTCGGAAAAATAAAATGTATATATGAAATTTTTTACTGTTGAAAAGCAATTATGGAATCTAGAAATGAGGAATCAGAAGTAAAGAATAGAGCCAATTAACTCCAACTGAGCTTTCATTGAACCCATCACGCATCATTTACTGGAGAGCTTAGAGTTGATACAGCTTTTAATTGACATTTTTGTTACCTTGAAAATACACTGTTCCTCATGCATGAAATGAATCACCATTCCTCTGCAAATCATCAAAATGTTTGTCATGTATCTTAAAGCAAACCATTACAGATCATAAAGCAGAACCATTACTTATTTGCTGATGAATTTGTTGTTTTAAGAGGGGTTGGGGTGATAAGTGTAGATAGGTAGACAGATGAAGATGAAGGTAAGTATATATGTATGAAGATGAAAATGTAGATATAGATAAACAGATGAGTATACATATAGAGATAGATCGTAGAAATAAACAGGCAAACATGCAGGTGAATACAAATAAAAGAATAGGTTCTGCTGAAGACGCAGGAAGGACTCAGGATGCATTCTAAATCACTTTTACCATTCCTAGGAACGTCTGGCAACTCAGGAATGTCTTTCCTTCTCCCCTCCCAAGCTTGTGAGAAAAGAAAGACGCCATTATCGGCTAAAGTTCGCTGCCTCATCACGCACACACAACACACACACACACACACACACACACACACACACACACACACACACACACACACACACACACACACACACACACACACACACACACACACACACACACACACACACACACACACACACGTAAATAAAAAAGAATCATAGGCATTACAGTTTGGTACACTCATGCACTCACATCTGCTATCGTTCTTTAGTGCATTTTTGGCAGGATGAAGTTTTATTGTGGACTCGCCTCATAAAAACATGAACCCAACACGAGGGAGGCATTACAAATTATCATCGCATTTTGCTCTCGTGTCGACCTCAAATGTGTGGGCGGAACTCACTCAGCGTGTTCGTGTAAAAGACGCCTGCAGTCATTATGATAGCAAGCAAGCAAACACACACACACACACACACACACACACACACACACACACACACACACACACACACACACACACACACACACACACACACACACACACACACACACACACACATATATATATGCACCAACACACAATCAAAAAATGACCATTGAAAAAACATCCAACATATATGGGTTTTATCTTTAATTCAATTTTTATGCCTGACTGTACTACATCCATTCGTGCATCCAAATAAAAAAAAAATATGCTACATTTACTACCCATATATCTACTGTTATGTTTCACCCGACCATCTCTCCATCCCTCAGTCTATCTGTGTATCGATTTAACAATCCATTGAGTTGTTTATTTATCTGCTTCGCTCTATAACTATTGAACAATTTATCTCTCTAGCTACCTGGATATATGTTTTTTTTTTCAAGCGTGACTGATAAAGGAAAAGAAAGCTTGGTATTAGCAAGATCCTAAAAGTGATTAAAGGATTTGAAAGGACGAAGTAAAGAAAAAAAATAAGACTATAACGAAGAGTTGATTGATTGACTGAATGATTGATTGAGAGAATGAGTGAGTGAGTGAGTGAGTGAGTGAAAGAATGAATGAATTACTGCCCAGTGTTCTCTTTAGCGTGACAAGTAATGCATGAACACTGAATTCAGACAAGTTACGTGGTCCGTCGTAAGCAACAATAGGTACATTCTGCGACACCTCCCAGTGAATTCCAGCGCAGGGCAGAGTTCCTGGTATTTGTCTCTGGTCAATGGTCAAAGTCCAGAGAATGTAGGTGACGGTAAAGAAAAAATACGGGAAATTCGATAAAAGAAATACTGCGTCATATTTTTTTTTTTCGGCAGAGAGAGAGAGAGAGAGAGAGAGAGAGAGAGAGAGAGAGAGAGAGAGAGAGAGAGAGAGAGAGAGAGAGAGAGAGAGAGAGAGAGAGAGAGAGAGAGAGAGAGAGAGAGAGAGAGAGAGAGAGAGCAATTGACCAACAAGGGTAGAATGACGCAAGCACTAACACGCGCGCGCACACACACACACACACACACACACACACACACACACACACACACACACACACACACACACACACACACACACACACACACACAAAGATATGAGACAAGTTTCTAGAAACAAATCTCTGCACGAAGAAAGAAAACATAGATAGGAGTGTGCATTCCCAGCAACCATTGTCCTTATCTGAAGCACAACAAAACGGCAATGGATACAAAATATTTTGCTGCAAAAGATGAAAAACAACTTATTTTCTAATATATCGGAATCATTCAAGACACTGCAATGATTAATTAAAGTAGAGCAGGTATGAAGTAATTTAACACACCTGGATATAGAAAAACAATCAAATGAAAATTATCCCTAAAAAAAGAGTTAGCAAATCTGAAACACGCGTCAACGTAAGCACTGATCATTCAGAAAACAGACTAACACAAACCCTTCCACTGCTAATGAGTAACCTGAACAATATCACTAAACAAACACTAAACTACGTGTACATATGACTGAAAGGCTGCAACAAATCGCCTCCTTTGTCGTGAGTGTTGTCCTGCAAATATATCGTTTCAATTTACACAATACCATTTTGTTAAGAGGAAAGGAAACCACAACAGTCAGACCTTTAATATCAAAACAGGAGTGAGTGGCCTGGAATGATCGCCTGGGATGGAGATTTGTGGCATAAGAGGAAGGAGAGAGGAAGAAAAGGAAATGAGAACGGGGAAGAGGAACCCCAAGTACGAAACTCACGTAAATAAGAAAAGAGGATTTAAGTCTGCCCACTTTATTAAGAGGCGGAATCTTGGAATGTGGAGGGGGAGTGGAGGGAGAGTGGAGGGGGTGAGAGGAGAGTGAGGCATATAGGGGGGAAAGGCACGGCACACTGAGGGGAAGACTTTCAGGAATGTTACGTTGAGTTAGTGGCGAGGATTGCTCTCAAAACCACGTGGTGAAAGATGAAGGTCTAGTTTGTAAGTCGTATTTTTATTTACTCTGTATTATTTTTCACATAATGGAAAATTGACGCTGAAAACTGATTTAATTATTTTTTACCCTATTTGCTTATATTTATAATGTACCTCTCTCTCTCTCTCTCTCTCTCTCGTTTCACGCCGCGATAGCTCCACCTCTCGCAGCTGAGGGATGCAGGTCCCAGGTGGCGGGAGTCAGGTGCTCCACAAAATATTGGCCATTATCTCCCCGTGCTCCTCACCCCAGCTCCCTTCCTTACACTTCACACGTAAGGTGCTCCCGACCCAAACACCCTCAGCACGTGACGAGACTAAAATGTCATGGGTGTCTGGTGCTTCCCGCTGCCATCCCGTTTTTGTGGCAGTCCTATTACCGAGCTCATGGTGTGATTCGTTTCCTATAACCTCAACTTATGCAGCCTTGTTCACGCGTCTCGAGGGTGACGGGAATACAGAATCACATTGCAGTAAGGTGAATCGCTCGCTACCTCAGTATATTCTGTTGATTGTAGTTTTTTAATGATTTAAACCCTTCGATACCAGGACACATCTTTACCTTGAGATTTGTGTATGATGAGACCATTTTATTGAGATTAGGAAGGGTCTATGCAGGTCAGAAGATTAATGGCCAGTCTTCACTATTTTAATTTCTGCATAAATTTCTGAAGTTGTATAAGATCACTAAATAATAACCAGAATGTAAGGTTAAGTACAGTATAAGGATTTGTTCTTATTTTCTCTCTCTTAAATACACTAAAATTTTCAGAGTATATAAGTAATAATAACATGAATTATCTACCTACTTACTGCATACCAACCTATTTACCTATATATACATATATACATACGTACAGAGCAATTCCGGTTTTGTTCAATTCACTTATATTTTTTTTAATTTATCGCTCCAAGAGTTGTGTACCTATGCACCTTAACGCCACAGAACTTTATTGGTATTTCGTTACTCGCTTTACAGTCGTGCTATAGATTGTCAATATCAACAAGAATGAATCCAGAAAATATCTCTCCTTTTGTCTATCCCTGTGTGTGTGTGTGTGTGTGTGTGTGTGTGTGTGTGTTACGACATGTCTTGTCATACCATCTTAAAAATGTCACTTCCTTCCTGTCTCTGTGTAAATATGGTCTCTTTTCTTTCGTTCTTTCTTTCTTCTCCCTCTTTTCTCCGTTTTTCCTTTTTCCTTCTTGATGCCAGCAATATCATGTATTCTCTCTCTCTCTCTCTCTCTCTCTCTCTCTCTCTCTCTCTCTCTCTCTCTCTCTCTCTCTCTCTCTCTCTCTCTCTCTCTCTCTCTCTCTCTCTCTCTCTCTCTCTCTCTCGCTCCTTTGTCTTATTCATCCAGGCAGCTCCTCTGTGTACGAAAATTAAAAACCACTTTCCCAGCAGTTGGTCCGGGCAAGTATTTGCAATATAAATCTTCCTAACAGACAAAAGGAATTTAAGTAGAATGCATAATGTCCGCGGCAGCCCGCAGTGCAACGACACTGGTGCCCAAGCCACCGCTAATGGCCGCAATGAAAACCAGAGTGAACCTCAACCTACATACAAAGACCTTGATAAATTCCCATGCCAACAAATCAAAGAGAACTTCGTCTCTTTGACATTTCCTGAATGCAGATATATACATGAGAAAGAAAGAGAGAGAGAGAGTAAGAGAGAGAGAGAGAGAGAGAGAGAGAGAGAGAGAGAGAGAGAGAGAGAGAGAGAGAGAGAGAGAGAGAGAGAGAGAGAGAGAGAGAGAGAGAGAGAGAGAGAGAGAGAGAGAGAGAGAGAGAGAGAGAGAGAGAGAGAGAGAGAGAGAGAGAGAGGAACAAAAGGACCATATTTACCTAGACACAGGAAAGAAGTGACATTTTTAGATGATGTGACACGACATGTGGTGGCACACATGGGCACATCCACATACACCCACACGCGTTCAAACACACACACACACACACACACACACACACACACACACACACACACACACATATATATATATATATATATATATATATATATATATATATATATATATATATATATATATATATATATATATATATAAATTGGCGAAACGCTTAAGCCAATAAATCTAGAACATCAAAATGTCCACAAACATGAATAAATACCAACAAACTTTCCTAATTTTCCAGAGCTACCTAAACACAAACAACAAATGCTGGAAAAACTGCAGAATAAATACAAAAGCACAAACTAAGCTTAATGTACACAGTCATGTAATGTAGCAGCAGCAGCAGCAGCAGCAGCATTAGTAGCAGCAGCAGTAGTAGCACAATGAAGAGCCCGCGCCTCTATCCAGCACCAGGAGGGCAGTAAACAAAATCACCAACATAACCACACGCACATGAAACTTATACAAACAAAAGCCTCACTACCGCCGCCTCAGACCAACAGAAAATGGAAAGGAAAAGTTATATTGGACTCCCAGGCTGTCAAACTCTGTGCGACACACACACCCTAGGCACGCACACTTACGCCCGATAGTGAAGGCCCCCTACCCACTCCTCACAAACACATACAATAAACGGAAAACATTTGTATTTCATCGGCACTTTTCAGCAGTGGTAGTAGTAGTGGTAGTAGTAGTAGTAGTAGTAGTAGTAGTAGTAGTAGTAGTAGTAGTAGTAGTAGTAGTAGTAGTAGTAGTAGTAGTAGTAGTAGTAGTAGTAGTAGTAGTGGGAGAAGGAAATTATGGCAGAAAAACAGTGAAATGACCAACGATCAAGCCAAAAAACACTTACAAAATACAGTCCAATGTTCTTTTGACCTCCGCATCAATTTAGTCATGTGTGAATCCAGGTGTATAATCTGGATTACAAACTACAAATCCTCCTGTGGCTTGCAGTTTTGTTTCCATTATACTTCTGCACAAATGATGACCAGTTCATGGTGTTAAAAACGACATAATAACTCTTCCCGTGAATTCTGGCCGAGATGAAATAAAAATAAAATATGAATCTCATGAATTCCTTTTGGTATTTGGGTTAACGTACTTCATGTCTCAAAGAAAATAAGTTACTGTGCTGCGTGTTCTTATGGATATAGTAGTAGCAGTAGTAGTAGTAATATTATTATTATTATTATTATTATTATTATTATTAGTAGTGGTAGTGGTGGTAGTAGTGGTGGTAGTAGTAGTAGTAGCAGTAGCAGCAGCAGCAGTAGTGGTGGTGGTAGTGGTGGTGGTAGTAGTAGTAGTAGTAGTAGTAGTAGTGGTGGTGGTGGTATTATTATTATTATTATTATTATTATTATTATTATTATTATTATTATTATTATTATTATTATTATTGGTGGTGGTGGTGGTGGTGGTGGTATTATTGGTGGTATTATTATTGTTATTGTTGTGGTGGTGGTGGTGGTGGTGGTAGTGGTCTTGTTGTGGTGGTAGTAGTAGTAGTAGTAGTAGTAGTAGTAGTAGTAGTAGTAGTAGTAGTTCTTGTTGTTGTAGCAGTAGTAGTAGTAACTGCAACTGCTGTTGTTATGATAACATTATAAGCTGAACTGGTACTAATAATTACGTATGCATGGACTGAATCAGGTACACGGACTTAAATGAGGGTGACACTATAAAGGCATTTACGCTTTGTGTGTGTGTGTGTGTGTGTGTGTGTGTGTGTGTGTGTGTGTGTGTGTGTGTGTGTGTGTGTGTGTGTGTGTGTGTGTGTGTGCTCACGTGCCAGTACCTCATCATTAATATTTTATTTCTATAAGAATCTCTCAGCTGTTAGTGACGCGATCATTATCCAGTGTGAACCGTTACTGAAATGTCAACGCACTCAACATTCGGAACACTCATTTAATTGACTCACTATCCATCCATACATAAATAAAACGGGGCCTGATGGAAGAGACGAATAAATCACCCCAATAATTCCTGCTTCGTGAAATACACACAATACAACTCAACTGAAAAAAATGAAAAGTCACTTGAACTGAAATATAAAAAAGCTTTAGTTCCCCATGAGTTGCCTCCCTCCCTACTCACGGTGCCTCGCAACACTGAACAAAAAAAAAAGGAGAGAAAAAAGGAAAAAAATAGCTGTTGTTACAGTAAAAAAAAAAAAAGACAAAAAAAAGCAAGTCTATCTATTCATTTTTACGTATCTGGATATAATACTCTAAACACTGACGTTATTTTTTTTTTATCATGAGGAAAAGATTGAAAAAAAGAAGCAAGTTTATGGTACATTCTACTTTTCTAAACTTTTCTTTGTGACTGACGTGTGTGTGTGTGTGTGTGTGTGTGTGTGTGTGTGTGTGTGTTTCTTGTTACGAGTGTTTCTTTTTACGAATGACGCAATAAATCAACAGCAAGTACTCTAGAATTTTCAGTTGATACATGCGACCTCAGCGAAAGTGGACGTATATGATTAAACACACAATTAGATATGTTTCTATGCAAGAGGAGAAAAGCTGGCAAAGGACAACATAAAACGAGAAAAAAGGCCCACTAAGCTACCAGTTCCCGTGCAGGTCAGAAAGTTAGCTAAAAGAAAAAAAAGGTGGGGAATAAATGTCTTGAAACCTCCCTTTTAAATTACAAGTCAAGTAATAGGAAGACAGGGAGTTCCAGAGTTTACCAGAGAGAGATATGAATGGTTTTGTGTGGGGGTGGGGAGTTGAAGTTATCAGCTGTTTGACAAGATGGTTTAGGTACTTTTTTGGTGTTGGGATAGACACTCATTCATCGCTCACCAAGAGACATTCATCGTATTGTTATAATTCATCTCGTAAGTAGCACTATTGTTACTATTCTTCTGTAACCTGACGGAGAGTAAATCATTGTCAAAAACCTCGAACTAGACGCAGAGTGAATGATGTTGGCGGACTTGGTTGAGTTTGAATGGGTCCTGATCGGCCTAAAGAATCTTCCCTCTACAAAAGGACGAAAGACGAATGAGGCAATTTCCTTCTTGTGACAACACGACAAGATAAATAGTCCGACGGGCCACGCAAAAAATATATATTATTTCCGAATGATTAAATACGTTAGAGCTGCGTCCTCTACTTTCCCTTTCCCGTGCCTCGCCTTCCTTCCTCCCTTCCTTCCTTCAGCTCTTCCATCCAAGCGTACCTTCCTACCTTCACTGCCGATGGAAAAGAAAGGAGCGAGAAAATGTACTTGCAGTGGACTCTTGGGGGAAAGTAAGAGGAGAGGATAAGAAAAATGAGGAAGGAACTTATAAAGGGAGTTAATGAGAGAGAGAGAGAGAGAGAGAGAGAGAGAGAGAGAGAGAGAGAGAGAGAGAGAGAGAGAGAGAGAGAGAGAGAGAGAGAGAGAGAGAGAGAGAGAGAGAGAGAGAGAGAGAGAGAGAGAGAGAGAGAGAGAGAGAGAGAGAGAGAGAGAGAGAGAGAAATATAACTGGATACATAAATGAAAACAGACAAATAAAATATAAAAACAAGTCCTTCACCCGTCTGATGCGGAAAATGGCACCATCTACTAGCCTCACGTTTCTTTCCCTCTGCCAGCGGGAGAAGATTTTGCTCCTCGAGGTGAAGGAGGCTCGTGTGTGTATCAACAGGCTCCAGTCGTGAGGTGAGGAGAGAGTTTAGCAATGTATGTGCCGCGAGTGTCCTTAAATGTTGCATCCACTTCGCAAATCAAGAAAGAGAGAGAGAGAGAGAGAGAGAGAGAGAGAGAGAGAGAGAGAGAGAGAGAGAGAGAGAGAGAGAGAGAGAGAGAGAGAGAGAGAGAGAGAGAGAGAGAGAGAGAGAGAGAGAGAGAGAGAGAGAGAGAGAGAGAGAGAGAGAGAGAGAGAGAGAGAGAGAGAGTTAATTATCTGCCACTCTTCATGACGACGTCTACAAATGGTCCTTCTCTGCTTGTTTAAGATCTGGAGACAAGCCGAGTAATGGAGGCAAATATATACAAACACATACACACACACACACACACACACACACACACACACACACACACACACACACACACACACACACACACACACACACACACACACACACACACACACACACACACACATAATACGAGTGACCTGCAACAACCCTCTCGAGTGTTTTCCCTATGAGTGTGGGGCTTTGTGGTAAAACTTTCCTTGCCGGTACACAGGTGAGGGTTCAGGTGAGGGTGGCGGCTGTACTTAATCAAGGAAATCTCGATTCGACTTCCTGCATACGCATCAAAGTGGCAGTGAGTCCAGTTTAGATTGAGTAAAGGGACACAAGACTTATTTATGAAGCTTGAGTGTCACACCACAACGTACACAAAGCGGAAGGGGAAACTAACTGTTCTGGAAATATTAAACGTTTCTTGAGTGACAGGAAGACAGGATGTGGAAAGAAAAATGTTAACGTTAATATAATCAACACTACCACCACCACCACCACCATCACCACCACCATCAACCTTATTAGTCCCTTCAGTACCATGACACGTTTCCATACTTTTCTGCTTACAATTTAGTGATTTTATACAGCTTCAGAAAGTTATGAGAGGTTAAAACAGTGAAGACTTTGGCCACTAATCTTCTGACCTACATGGACCTCTCCTGATGCAAATAAAATTGTCTAATCATACTAAAAACTCACGGTAAAAATGAGTCCTAGTACTAAAGAGATTAATATAACTACTACCATCATCTTCTAGTTGAAAAAAAAAGGAAAGGGAAAGAGCTTATGATTGATGTGCTAGGAAAGAAAAAAAAAACCTTTCCCTCTTCTTACTTCCCGCTGAAAAAAAAAATGTATTTAGGATGGAAGTTAGTATTTTATGATGCATAAGAGAACTCAACTCCCTGACGTGCTTCAGAAGATGGAAATGTATTAGAGCGTGAGGATGCAGAGAAAAGATGGGATGAGGCCCTTGAGAAGTTGTTAAATGAGAGGAGCGAGTGCAGCGGTAATAGGATAAACGGGAGTTAAGAGTGTGAAAGTTGAGGAATACAAAAATGCTGATCGGTTTGGAGAGTCTTGAGTTAATGAAGTGCTGAAGGAAAGTCACTTCAAGTACGTGAGATTAAACAGGAATCAAAGGGCTACGAAAAAAAGGAGAAGGGAAAGGACAAAGTTAAATTAGAGTAAAAAAAAGAAAGATAAGAGAAAACAATGGTAACACTAAATGGAACTGAACCGGAAAATATAACAAAAAATCAAACACTACGAAACCAAAGCTAAAAGTAAAGGTAAATTTTGAAATGGTCCAGTTCGTTCGGCTACAGTAATGAATTAAGGTAATGTGTGCAGAGAATACCAGGAAGCTTGCGTAGTATAGATTCCATACTTGTGAGGCTCATGTAAGTATAGATTGTGCAAAATTATAACAGAAATGGGAAAGGAATTAGTGACAGGTGGAAAATACTATCAAGATGTGGATTCTCTTGAAGGCTAAGTTCAGGTTCGTTAAAGGAAAGTTAGCATAGGAAAGTTTACGTTTTTCAGGTTATTTGACATTAGATTCATAAGTAGAAATTAAATATGCAATAATCCTGAATTTGAGAGCCTATATTTCTCTGATAATTGCCAAAATGTTCCTGCATGAGAGAGCAAAAGATACACACACGAAAAAAAAGAGCGTTTTGACTATAAACTGCCAATTGATCCAGCGATACGAATCTTGGGTATTACAAGGATACAGGCTTCAACATTGCACTTCAAAACGGAGAGCACAGTTATGTTGCAAGTGTGACAGTTTTACACATAGGCTGAACGGAGGCGTTTTGAAAAGTAAGAAAAGCTTTTACTATACGACAGCAAGTATTGTGAAAGGGCAGAGAGAGAGAGAGAGAGAGAGAGAGAGAGAGAGAGAGAGAGAGAGAGAGAGAGAGAGAGAGAGAGAGAGAGAGAGAGAGAGAGAGAGAGAGAGAGAGAGAGAGAGAGAGAGAGAGAGAGAGAGAGAGAGAGAGAGAGAGAGAGAGAGAGAGAGAGAGAGAGAGAGAGAGAGAGAGAGAGAGAGAGAGAGAGAGAGAGAGAGAGAGAGAGAGAGAGAGAGAGAGAGAGAGAGAGAGAGAGAGAGAGAGAGAGAGAGGATATTGTTCAATAAAATTCGTTTACGACAGGGATTTGTGACCTGACCTGGGCCTCGTTGTTTCAAAATATTCAGGAACCGGCGAAGTGAGCAAAATATGAAATCATGGAGCAAGCAGAAGGAAAGTCAGGGTCACAATACTAAGAGGAAATGTCACAAGAGCCGCTGGTTGTACTTATAGAACCTGATAGGAGGGAGTGAGAGAAGAAATCTAAGAAAGTAAAGGAGAGAAATGTCATGAAGTGAAATATATAGAGAGAGCTTCAGAGTGAGGTGGGAGAGCCATGAACGGTGACAAACAACAATTTTCGGAGGCATTGCAAAGTTAGCTGCTGTGAGTGTTCAGTAAAGCACAACAAATTAGGTAGAAGATTAAATACATATAAATTTTTAAGAAATTAATAAGAGAGGAACAAATACAAACCGGGAATTCAACAGAGTAAACAAAGACATATATAGTTCGAAGAGTTAGAGATTTCCTGAAAACGATTGGAGTGTTCTAGACAAGCAGAGAAAAGGGAAAGATGAAAGAGTATTAGATCATTCATACATCTAAAGAGAGGGGTGGAAAGTGGAGGGAAAACGCCTCGTGCAGGGTGAAGAGAGAGTGGTATGGAGTCACTGGACCACGTAGGCTGACGGATGCTGGTGATACGTGGGGAGGAGTGAGCTGGAAGGACGTGGCTCGTATGGTGAGGCAACTTGCTGATATCTAGGATGTGCTGTGAAATATGAAACAGATAGATTGAACTGCTGCTTATAAGCGTGTGACTCGCTGGCTGGCAGTGGGAGAACTTAAACGTAAAGAATATTGAGTAAAAGTAAAGGATGACACGAAAAATATATATATACAGGAAATTAAAAAGAGAATGTTATGTTGGGATCACAAGGCACAAAAATAACTACCTCAAAAATGCAAAAAAGTACTTAATGTGATGGACAAAAGTGAGCGAATATATATATATATATATATATATTTTTTTTTTTTTTCTTTTTTTTTTTTTTTACCATGTGGGCTTTTCACGGGATTTTATGGGCTAAAGGGGATACATTTTGGGGGTAGCTCCTATCTCAAAACCCACCCGCTAGGAAACCGTTAACCCGAGTGAGGAAGCCTAACCTACACTCGGACTGTGGTCAGGATTCGAACCCATGCGCTTGGAGACGCCTCGGACCACAAAGCACGCATGGTTCCACTGTACCACGTAGCTGTCACAAGTATATTGCACTCTTTTTATATACCTAGTGATTCTTTTCAGTTTTATCTTGGTCGTTCAGTTCGTATAAATTATAGAATACTTTAATTTGTCATCATTTTTCAAAGCGCTAGGAAATAATACTGAGGCACACGTATGAATGTAAAAATAATACTCCCACAGAGAAACTACTGAAGTTCATCATTAAATTCGAAAAGAGAGGATAAGTAAACAGTGAATTACCTCAGGAGAGTAATACTAAAGAGGAGAGTATTGGAGAAGAGATCGTTATAGTTTAAACAGGAGAAGAAGACCATGCTCATAAAAAGGATGACGTATATGAAGTAGAATAGAGAAAGCAAGGATGACCAAAATGACAAAACAAAAAGTAGATGAGGCAACGCAGGACTGAGAGGAATGGGTGAAGCTCATAAGGAACAGGGACCACGTATGAAGAGGACTGAAGATAAAGCAAAGAGGGCTGTACGATACGATGAAGACCAAGAACATGTGAATCATTACCACTTTTCTGCTGTGTTCAGAGAAGTGGCCAAACACAACGCTCTGACAAGGGAAGGTAGGCTTATCACTGTCTACACGTCACAGGGCACTACTGACAGACATTTACGGCCAGTACAGGCTCAACTATCACGCTGCTAATGATGAACGTGACTCGACCCAGAGGGGAAGACTTCTGGTGAGTTAAAGTGACGCTAACCATTGCCAACATCCGTGTTTGTGCTGTGATGTTTGCCTTACCAACCATCCACACAATGACGCATGAGTCTTGAGCTAAACCAGACAAAACTTTCAATAGGTAAGTGAATAATAAAAAATAAGTAAATCACATATGACTCATTAGTGGGAGAAAATGAGACTAACACTGAGGCCTCTCTCGATTTCCTGCACACGTCTTTTTCTTTTCTTGTGTCTCTTCCGGGCAATACAGGCGTGTAACCCTAGAGGTATCACGCTGCTGACTGAGATAATGATGTGTGTGTGTGTGTGTGTGTGTGTGTGTGTGTGTGTGTGTGTGTGTGTGTGTGTGTGTGTGTGTGTGTGTGTGTGTGTGTGTGTGTGTGTGTGTGTGTGTGTGTGTGTGTGTTGAGGCGAGAGAGGCAAGGCGAGGAATACTGCTCAATTTACGACACGAGCTCAGAAAGTGTATATGATTTCGTTTAATCCCTTCGCAACCATTTACGATTTTTCTAGTTGAAACCCAATCAAGTAAACAAAAGAGCGGAATAATAAAACTCAGATTATGGTAAATGAAAAAAAAAACTTGTTAACAGACGAACGACTGCTGTATAATTCACATTAATTATTTATTCATCAACCAATAAGGAAAATGTTTAATGCATTTAATCAATTCCAAAGCCGCAGGTATGAAATTTCTACTCTAGCGGGGCGAAGGTACACACTGTCTCTGAAATATTAATCAGAAATACACCGGAGAAAGGTGAGGAAACAGAAGCGAGGTTGAGGTTAAGGTGATGAGGGAGATAGAAGATTATGGTCAATATCAACTATGAAATGGAGAAACTGCGAGCAAATAAAAAAAGAATACCTTGCAATTGGAGTTATTAGAGGAAACAGTTGAAGTACAAGATAGGGAACACAGGGAGAAGCAGGGAAAGGGAAGTGAAGGCGGAACAACAACTAATAACTGGTAGGATATTAAGTGCACAGGCAGAGTGAAATTACCCCTGTAGCAGTAGTGTCAATATCAGTGAAGTATGACGTCAAATGAGGCACGAATATCTGAAAATGACAATAGATCTCAGACACATAACTCACACATAAACTACAAGACACACAACCTGCACCAAATACACTCTTCCTAAGTCTTAAAAAAATGTGTGGAGAAAAACGCTTACAGTTCATCATCTTAAGTGAAATAAGTCCTATACCAACAGTGTCAAAATTATGCAAGTACGACGCCACACGAGACAAGAATATTTTAAACTTGAAAGTGGCATGTCTTAAGAAAATATGTGGATAAAAATCGTTTACAGTTAATTTCACGACGTGTTTCCATAATCTTGCTATTTGGTGATAGATAATATACAGCTTCAGAAACGTGGGTAGGTGATCAAAATAGTGAAGACTCTGTCCATTAATCCTCTGACCTCCATAGACTACTCCTAGTGTCAATAAAATGGTCTAATCGTACACAAATTTCATAGTAAAAATGCATCCCAGTATTGAAGGAATTAATGGAAATGCTTTAAAGGGAAAACAAAAAAGATACGAGGTAGCCAAAGCACCACGGAAGCGTTTACAGAGATGGAATAGCTGAAAATATTGCATGGAGGTATTGACCGGTTCATTAATAGGTCTGTATTAATAGATGATCTAATTATCCTTTAAGCTGTAACTCATTTCATTCAATCTAAACTCTCCCTACACGCGATATTCATTACGGTACTGGGGTGACGATAATGAAAGCAATAAAACTCCCGTGATGAGGGTGACGATCGTGATGATGATGATGATGATGATGCCAGACCGAGAGAGAGAGAGAGAGAGAGAGAGAGAGAGAGAGAGAGAGAGAGAGAGAGAGAGAGAGAGAGAGAGAGAGAGAGAGAGAGAGAGAGAGAGAGAGAGAGAGATTACCTGGATAAAAGAATAAGGCGAGGTGAAAAGAGAAAGAGAGGCAGGTGTCAGGTAAACAAGTGAGCCGTGAGCAAGGAAGGGACAATACTGCTACTTTACGAACGTCTGTATTGGCAGGACCATTACAGTAGAAAAGAGTGAGACTGCTCAGAGAGAGAGAGAGAGAGAGAGAGAGAGAGAGAGAGAGAGAGAGAGAGAGAGAGAGAGAGAGAGAGAGAGAGAGAGAGAGAGAGAGAGAGAGAGAGAGAGAGAGAGAGAGAGAGAGAGAGAGAGAGAGAGAGAGAGAGAGAGAGAGAGAGAAGCAAAATAAAATTCATTCCTTCCTTCGCTCAATTTCACGATCCAAAGCAACGAGTTAACAAGAGGCTTCCAATCTGAACCAATTTCACCTCACACGCTTGACTTTCGTGCCTATGTTAAAAAAAAGTGAAGTAAATACCAGCTTTCGTCACTAAATATATAAATAGTGACATGTGCGGATACAGACACGCACAATTATTCTTTTTCCGTGAATATTCATATCTATTTATTATTTCATTTCATCTATCTATTCATTTTATTATTTTGCAGGTTGATTCTTTCTCTCTATCTTCAGTGTTGCTCTTCTGATGGTTTGAGGCACACATTTGAGTCACCTGCATATGGACCTCCAGCACAGGAAAAGAGAAAACATATTTGTATTTCACGTTGGATCCGTTATTGCTGCAAGAGATCCCAGTAAATACCCCGCAGAAGTTGTTGGTGGCGTTATGGCTGCCTGCTATAGTCTGACTACGCATCTCATCATTATTCCTCACCAATAAAAGTGAACCTCACCTCATCTCATTTCACTTCACCTCATCTCATCTCACCTCACCGCACCACAACTCCTAAGTCGCTGATGCATTCTTTCCCAACAACTTCAATAGAGAACCAAGCTACATACTTCACATGAGAGGGTGTAAGTCCCTGCCTAGTGAACCTTCAATGTACAGTGTATATATTTATGTTCACACAAGTTTCTATTGGTTTCTGGAAATGGGTCGCTATCAAGGAGTATTATGACTCTGAAAAATAGGAAGAGGAAGCCTGCGGAGGGCGCCATCTCCTGCGGAATACTGCCCACAACGAATTGCGTCGTATGTCATCAGGTACGAGAGAATATTTCACTTCGAGTAGAAAATCTTCTATAAACATAAGACAAAGACGGCGAGGCGGTGAAAAGGACAAGGAGTGGAGAGGGAGGGAGGGAGAGAGAGTGTGTAAGATGTGATGGTAAAACAAAACTATCTGTTGCTTTCAAGACAGTAAATTGTCTTATCACAATACACTGTACATAACGACTACGGCCGTGTCGTTGTAATAATAATACAAATGATGATAATAACAGTAATAATAATGATGATGATAATGATAATAATAATAGTAATAATGATGATGATAATAATAATAATAATAATAACAATAATAATAATAATAATAATAATAATAATAATAATAATAATAATAATAATAATAATAATAATAATAACAATAATAATATAATAATAATAATAATAATAATAATAATAATAATAATAATAATAATAATAATAATAATAATAATAATAATAATAATAATAATAATAATAATAATAATAATAATAATGAAAATGATAATACTAATAACAATAATGAATTAGACATTTTCATCAGGTCCATGCGTGTTGTGGTTCGCGCCCTCCCTTGCTCACACCACACCGCCTCCCTCCAAGTAATACAAAGGGAAGGAAACTAACACCCCTCAATGTTTACTGCATATAATGCATCACAACGAGAGAGAGAGAGAGAGAGAGAGAGAGAGAGAGAGAGAGAGAGAGAGAGAGAGAGAGAGAGAGAGAGAGAGAGAGAGAGAGAGAGAGAGAGAGAGAGAGAGAGAGAGAGAGAGAGAGAGAGAGAGAGAGAGAGAGAGAGAGAGAGAGAGAGAGAGAGAGAGAGAGAGAGAGAGAGAGAGAGAGAGAGAGAGAGAGAGAGAGAGAGAGAGAGAGAGAGAGAGAGAGAGAGAGAGAGAGAGAGAGAGAGAGAGAGAGAGAGAGAGAGAGAGAGAGAGAGAGAGAGAGAGAGAGAGAGAGAGAGAGAGAGAGAGAGAGAGAGAGAGAGAGAGAGAGAGAGAGAGAGAGAGAGAGAGAGAGAGAGAGAGAGAGAGAGAGAGAGAGAGAGAGAGAGAGAGAGAGAGAGAGAGAGAGAGAGAGAGAGAGAGAGAGAGAGAGAGAGAGAGAGAGAGAGAGAGAGAGAGAGAGAGAGAGAGAGAGAGAGAGAGAGAGAGAGAGAGAGAGAGAGAGAGAGAGAGAGAGAGAGAGAGAGAGAGAGAGAGAGAGAGAGAGAGAGAGAGAGAGAGAGAGAGAGAGAGAGAGAGAGAGAGAGAGAGAGAGAGAGAGAGAGAGAGAGAGAGAGAGAGAGAGAGAGAGAGAGAGAGAGAGAGAGAGAGAGAGAGAGAGAGAGAGAGAGAGAGAGAGAGAGAGAGAGAGAGAGAGAGAGAGAGAGAGAGAGAGAGAGAGAGAGAGAGAGAGAGAGAGAGAGAGAGAGAGAGAGAGAGAGAGAGAGAGAGAGAGAGAGAGAGAGAGAGAGAGAGAGAGAGAGAGAGAGAGAGAGAGAGAGAGAGAGAGAGAGAGAGAGAGAGAGAGAGAGAGAGAGAGAGAGAGAGAGAGAGAGAGAGAGAGAGAGAGAGAGAGAGAGAGAGAGAGAGAGAGAGAGAGTTCCGATGGACACTTCTCCCACTACTGTCTTCTAAAGCCACACAAGCGCGCTTCTCTAAACAATACTTACGGATCCAAATACGCTTCCGTGTCTGCGTGTCGAGGCAGGAATGAGCCGCTGCCTTCGTACTTGCAGGAAGAATTGCCAGAGTGAGGAGGTAGTTGAAATATGTCTATATGTAATAAATAAGAATTTCATGATTGTATTTGTTCTTACCATCCACAAAAATGAATTTCTTTAAGGCGAAAGAAAGGTACATCAAGTAGGAACTAAACTAAGAAAAAAAATATAAAAGTTTCGAGTACCAAAAATGTATATCTACAAAGAAAATAAAATACTGGCAGTCATGAACTAAGAGAAAAAATAATAAAAGAATATAGCAGTCATCATGCAGCAAGATGTTTATGGTTTACAATAACGCTAAATCTCTTTTTAGTATCAGGTGCATTTTGCATTTCCATATATTTTTAGCAGGCACCGCAGCCCGCCACTCCCTTCCCGTCCTCATTACACGGCCACTTTAAATGCATTACTCTGACCGACGCTTCCCCGCCTGGAGCTGCTCCTTATCAGGGGAATATTGGAGGCTGCAACCCGTGATTGGCTTCAGTAATGTAGGGTCGTGCTGGATATTTTGCATGAGTGGAATGGCTGTGGTGTGATGCGCTGTGGTGTGGTGTGGTATTGTGTGGTGTGGTGTGGTGTGGCGTTGCGGGATAATGTGCATTGAAAGAAGAAGAAGAAGTAGTAGTAGTAGTAGTAGTAGTAGTAATTGTTGTTGTTGTTGTTGTTGTTGTTGTTGTTGTTGTTGTTGTAACAGCTTGAATGACTAACTACAATAAAAATGTCATCATTCTCATCAACAACAACAACAGTAAAAGCAAAAGCAGATGCGGCCGCGATTGTTACTGTTGTTGTTGCTGTTATTGTTGTTGATAGAGTCGTGGTTATTCGAGTTGTTATAGTTGTCACTGCTACTGATACTGTCTCCTTTGGTAGTCGTGATAACTAGAGGAATGGAGAGGTAGGAAGCACACAGGTGACTAACAACAGTGACCCCATCAGTGCATGACGAAATTAAACACATAATAATTAAGCGTATTTCTTTTAGCACTTGCTCTTAATTGATACGAAAGCAAAACAAGTGTCAAAAAATATCTTTACACGAATTGCATATCATTCGAAACAGGAAATGCAAGAAATAAAAAAGGCATAGTAAGGGAAGACTAAAAAAAAAAAAAAAATTCGTAAAGGTTTGAACACGGTTTTTACAGTTTGACTTTAGCACGTCTGCTGTCTCGAAATGTTTGTACAAAGAATTCTTTCACACATTATTAGTTTTTTTGCAGGAGGAGGAGGAGGAGGAGGAGGAGGAGGAGGAGGAAGAGGAGGAGGAGGAGAAGGAGGAGGAGTTAAAAGATACAGAAAATCATGAGAGGCATGAGAGATAAAGATAGCGGTGATGATAGGTTGATAATAGCAGTGATGATAGCAGGATATGATCCAGACAACAATCAGTGAAACGCTCCTGAAGTAAAAATAGCAGAAATGTGAAAACCTGCATACATTTGTCAATTGCAGAGTGATCAAGTTTTAATGACGGACAAGTTCAGTAAAAAAATCAAACCTAAAACAATGGGATTGTCTGTAACTTCTCTCTCTCTCTCTCTCTCTCTCTCTCTCTCTCTCTCGTAAAGGAATAAAACAGATGAGAATTTGTTTTTCCTCAATTTTGCAGTGTGTGTGTGTGTGTGTGTGTGTGTGTGTGTGTGTGTGTGTGTGTGTGTGTGTGTTTCATATATTTCACCACTGTATTTAACTTATGCTTGTAAAAAAATCATTTGAAAAACAATACATAACAAGTATGGAAATGAAGCTAACATACTACAAAGAACAAAGGTGTCGGTACACAAAGGCAGCTGGAGTTTTCATAGGAAAAGGTGGAAGCAAGTGCACCAAAAATACCCAGGCACTGAAAGGAATCTGCGAAAAACCAGAGGAGATAAATTCAGTGGATCGACAGGGTCATCAGAACCATATGTTACCCGGAGAGATTTTCTGACCATCTCCCAAATAGCCCCGATTACACCAAACGCCCTCATGCCTTTTTATTTTGCCAATGAATTAACTTTGTCTTGCACTTCCTTTAACACCTTAATTACCTGGTCCTTGGACGATTCTATTCTTTTAAGACATCGTTTTTAACCTCTTAACTACTGGGACAAATTTTTACTATGATTTTTGAGTGTGATTAGATGGTTTTATTTACTTTAGGAAGGCTCTATGGAGGCTAGAAGATTTACAGCCACAGTCTTCAGTATTTCAATCCCCACAAAGGTTTATGAAGCTGTATAAAATCACCAAATAGTAAGCAGAATATATATAAAAACGTGTCGTAGTATTGAAGGGGTTAAATGCTTCATAAAATAGGAGGTTATGGGAAGTCTGTATATGCTATTAGCTACTAAATAACACCAATTAGAGAGAGCTGTTTTGGCTGTTGGTCTTTTTCGCATTTCGACAATTTCTAACTTTTATATTTCCCGTTTCTTTCCAGGTATGCTTCCTAATTAGGGAGCGCCGAAAGACAAATCAGTGTGAGGTCTGTAGAGTCGCCCAGGTTGGAATCCCTTTACGATCAACTTTACTAGAAGTGATAAGTAAGTAGGTCATTATGTATTTTTCTTTTATTTGGTTTTAAGTAGCTGTAACCTATTTTGTTCAAGCACATAAGGAGAAATAGGTACTGTCCTGGTAAGTAAGCTGGTCATTATGTATTTTCCTTTAAGTCGTTGGTAAAGCTTTTTTTTTTTTAAGCGCATAAGAAATAAGGGCTGTCCTGGTAAGTAAGCTGGTCATTATATTTTTTTCCTTTGTTTTAAGTAGTTTATAGACCTTTTTTTTCAAGCACATCAGAAGAAATGAAAGCTGTTGTGGGAAGTAAGCTGGTCATTATGTATTTTTCCTTTGTTTTAAGTAGTTAGTAAATCTCTTTTTTTTTTTTTTTTCAAGCACATCCAAGTAAATAGGGGCTGCCGTACATAACCTAACTAGTGTGGATTGGGAAGAGGCTTAATGGGCGGACCTGACCTCCTACCGCCGTAAATTTAGCGCGGTATTTATTGGGTTCCATTCAGCTGAGTGGACTGATCGCCATCTCGACGTGCCGGCCACACATCAAGTCCAGGCGCCATTTATTCCCTGCAGGAAGAAGCCACGTTACTGCTCTTACTATATTCTGTATCGCCAAATGTTACTATAATTTTGTAACATATCACGGTAACTCTGCTCGTGACTTGTCTTGTAAACTAGCTTTGTATTTCTACCAAAACTGTTGATTATTTGTAAAGTAATAGATTATCCAAATAAATAAAATCAGGTACCATGCAAATAATTTTCAGTTTTTTATAAGAAAGGTGTAAATTCGTCCATTTCTTAAACAGAAGTTGGGTACATGAACAAATCAGTGAGCGAGAGCATGAATCAAGCGGCAGTGTTACGTTTCTGTGGCCCTAAGCACGAAAAGCATTGTGGCAGAGGTGAGGAAACAGAGTGTGGTGATAAGGGCTCGTCCAGGTATTCTCGTTAATTAGAGATAAAAAAATTCTCGTAATTCGCCTCAGTGCCTTTTGTAAATTACGTAACGTCAGCTCAGGATAAATTTGTCCGTCCGTGTCTGCCTTTTTGTTGAATTGAAAATATGTTAAGTTCGATTTGGAATGCTATCTGTGTCTTGGTGATTCGTAAGAGGGTGTCTTTGTGATCTAGAGCTGTATATCTTAGAGATTTGGAAGTGGACGGCGTGGTAGTAAGGAAATGATTCTTCTTACCTCTTCAGTACTGTGACGGATTTTTACTTTAATTTTGAGGGTATAATTATACGATTTTATTTGCATTAGGAAGGATGTGTGTAGGTCAAAAATTTAATGGCAAGAGTGTTCACTATTCTAATCCCAAAATATGTCTTTGACGCTGAATAAAATAGCCAAATAGCAAGCAGAATGAATATAAAAATGCGTCCTGGTACTGAGAGGGTTAATTTTATAAAGTGAAAAGTAGAATGGAGAATTTACAAATCCCACAATTCTTATCCCTTTTTAACAGTTACCGAGTCTTGTGTCCTGGTGTGGAGGCTGGTGCGAGAAATGGCTCCTGGTGAAAATGTAAAGCTAGGAAATAAAAAAAGAAAAAAAAATCATTATGGCAGTGAGGTTTTACAGGTGGACGGCGGGCAAAAGCAGGGCGGCGCGGCAGCAAACACTGGTGCTTTATGGGACGTGGCTCTCACCTCTACTTTGTTTCCAAATGGGCGGCCTCGCGCCAACATTACTTAAGGCGCTGGATTGCTTCCTCTGGTTCGGGTGTTATTTTGCTTGCTTAGCTTGTTATTCCCGACAGTATAATGATTTCCTGCAGTCACCATCATTACCTGCTATTCACTGGCGACACACGACAAGAAACCGCAAAGAACTAAGAATAAGTTGAGATTTATGAAGTTTTAACGGCAATTACGAGTATGATGACAGAACTGCTTGGAACCACTAGGAATCGAAAACAATTTTAAAGTTTATTGCGTTTTGATGACAGTGATAGCAAAACAAGCCTAAAACCGCAAAGAACTGAGAATAAGTTATGGTTTATGAAGTTTTGACGGCAATTATGATGACAGAACTGCTTGAATCTACTAGGAATCAAAAACAATTTAAAGTTTATTACGGCAGTGATGCCAAAACAAGCCTGAAACCGAATGAAACTGATATAAGAGATTAAGGTCCTTGCACGGGAAGTTTCGACATATATGACAACTAAACTGATGACAAAACTGCTCTCGACAAGAAAATGACGCCAAAGAGGTTCAGGAAACGCAACGCACCAATACGGGCGGCTTTTGAGGGGAGAACAGCTACCCAGAAAGGCTGCTAGGGAAAGGGAAAGCCTTGTAACGCCTGCAAGGGAACTCCACCTACCACTAATGGCTCGCCCCCGCCTGAGACCCACTGTCTTTCTTTATAATGACACCACTAAAGTCCTTAATGAGAGGTTCATAAAAGTAAGAGCCAATAATGGTCTGTGTGTTTAGAACTGGTGTGTGTGTGTGTGTGTGTGTGTGTGTGTGTGTGTGTGTGTGTGTGTGTGTGTGTGTGTGTGTGTGTGTGTGTGTGTTATAGTGTTTACCCGTGCTCGTTTTTGCGTGCCGGCCAGCATGTGTATGTGTCCATGAATTATTGCTGCGCATGCATATATTAATACTCAATTGCGCTCGCCTCATGGAAATCATACGCGGGAGAGCCAGTCTGTGTGCAAAGGTAGGCACGAATTCCATGAACACCAACCAGTTGTGACATTCAGCGTTCGCGTAGCACACAGACACGGACGACAAAAAAAAAATATCACCAAGCCACAAAACATAAGAACCATCCCAAACTCGCTATTAACTCTCCAATTCATAGTCAAATTCTGAAAGCAAATGACGCCTGAATATTCATGAGCACCAGATAAGAGCCTCCCATCTGGCAATGTTGGGGGCGAGATTTCACCTTTACACAGCGCGGGAAAATCTTACATGTGCCAAAACCAATTTCCAGCATCACAGCGCCTCTCTCCGATAAACATATTCCCTCGCAGAGCATCGAAAAGGACGACCCAGCGAGAGAGAGAGAGAGAGAGAGAGAGAGAGAAATACGATATGGAAAGGAAGAAAGGATAAAATCGAGGTTGGCATGTAAAAAATGAAACATTTAAGAAAGGGATGGGTAGTAGAGAGAGAGAGAGAGAGAGAGAGAGAGAGAGAGAGAGAGAGAGAGAGAGAGAGAGAGAGAGAGAGAGAGAGAGAGAGAGAGAGAGAGAGAGAGAGAGAGAGAGAGAGAGAGAGAGAGAGAGAGAGAGAGAGAGAGAGAGAGAGAGAGAGAGAGAGAGAGAGAGAGAGAGAGAGAGAGAGAGAGATCCAAGCCAGCGTTTATAATTCTATGTGAAAACAAAAGAATTTACTGGAGAAAAATATGAACATCCTCCCTTTTCTCCCTACCTGGAAAAAATATGAAGGCAAAATTTTGAATCTTTACTTTTCCCCTTCAAAAAAAATAAAGAAAAAATGAAAGAAAAAGAAAAAAAAGGGGAAGGCAGCGAGGGGAGCAAAAATCTATAAAATAATTTGAATTTTTGAGGGGAAATTGTTGCAATGGATTCCTCAAATTCATTTATTTTTATGAAGTTGGAATACTTACTGGGGTTATAGGACGCAACACCACGTTAGCTCTCTTTGATCTTCCTCGGCGGCGACATCACACACACACACGCACACACACACACACACACACACACACACACACACACACACACACACACACACACACACACACACACGCGCGGGTGGGATATGTATCAGATATTGAATTCAAGAGTTCCATCTAAAGTCTCTCTCTCTCTCTCTCTCTCTCTCTCTCTCTCTCTCTCTCTCTCTCTCTCTCTCTCTTCTTCGATGCCATCCCTTTCTTGATTTTTTTTCTCTTTTGCGTGCCAGCACCAATTCTCTCAATTCTTTCTTCCCACCTTTCAATGCAGTCTCTCTCTCTCTCTCTCTCTCTCTCTCTCTCTCTCTCTCTCTCTCCATCCTGTCTGTTTCCTCTCCTTCACTATCTTTTCCTGTCGGCCACTTCTATTCCCTTTCTCTCCCTTCCTTCTTCACTTTTTCCTCCTTTCGTTCCTCTTTCCTTCCTCGAGACGTAACTTGGGAAAATTATGCGTCTGGGCCTGTGTAATTCTCTCTCGCAAAAGTGTATATATAAATCCAGAATAATGAATGATGCTCCTTCATGGCTCTGCAATTAACTGGATGCATAGGGAAAGGCATTAGCTTTTTGGAAGATGTTGGCGAGCGTGCGTGTCAACCTGCTGAAAAGAATAACAGTCACCACCCCCATTACACCATACCACTAATGCTACAGCCCATGTGGTGGTGATGGTGGTGGTGTTGCTGGTCTTTCTACGACTGTTATTACTATAGGTACTACTACTACTACCACTACTATTACTACTACTACTATTACTATTACTACTATTACTAATAACAAGAATACTGATGCTAATGTTAATACGTAATAACAGTGGTTGTAATAATAATGATGATAATGATAAAAAAAATAATGAGAATAAGAACAATATTCGTAATTATAAAATGGAAGAGAACAGGAAAAAGAACGAAAAAAGAAAATAACAAATATTATAAAAAAAAACAAGACCTGACGATAAACTAAAAAAAAAAAAAAAAACCAGCTACAATATTAATTAATCGCAGTACAAACAGAAGGATTTCTCACCATCTCCCCAGACAAGGACCTATAAAAAACACACATTGTATCGTGCATCTAAAATTCCGCCACTAAACAGCACACACGAACGCTGGCCGGGAAAATCATTGATCACCACGTTACCCTCCTCTACTTCACTTCCTCCTCTCCCTCCTCTCCCTCCTGTTCCCCTAATGCAGCCGTGAGAGCGCGGGTGGACTGCCAGGGACGAGGAGCAGGGGAAAAGAAAAAGAGGTGGAGAAGGCGGGGAATAGAAAGAAGGTCGAGGTGAGGAGAGAGGACAAAGAGAGAGAGAGAGAGCAAGGCACAGAGAGTCGAGAGAACAACTCCAGGAGAGAGAGAGAGAGAGAGAGAGTATTTGACATAGAGAGTTTGAGCTTTGAGAGTGAGAGAGAGAGAGAGAGAGAGAGAGAGAGAGAGAGAGAGAGAGAGAGAGAGAGAGAGAGAGAGAGAGAGAGAGAGAGAGAGAGAGAGAGAGAGAGAGAGAGAGAGAGAGAGAGAGAGAGAGAGAGAGAGAGAGAGAGAGAGAGAGAGAGAGAGAGAGAGAGAGAGAGAGAGAGAGAGAGAGAGAGAGAGAGAGAGAGAGAGAGAGAGAGAGAGAGAGAGAGAGAGAGAGAGAGAGAGAGAGTCTTCCCCCTTCCTCTCTCCACTCAGAAGCAACTATCGTCTATATTTTCGTGACCCTGCCATTAGGTCGCATGAAAGGAAGGAAGGAAGGAAGGAAAGATCAAGGAAGGGAGGGAGGGAGGGAGAGAGGGAAGGAGGCAGGAATGAATGAATGAATGAATGACGGAAGGAAGGAAGGAAGGAAGGAAGAAAGGAAGAAAGGAAGGAAGGAAGGAAGGAAGAAATGAAGGAAGGAAGGGAAAGAGAAGGGAAGGGAAGGGAAGGGAAGGGAAGAGAAAGGAAAGGAAGGGAAAAGGAAGGAAAAAGAAGCAAATTTACTAGAAAAAAAAGTGATGAAAGGAATGAGAGAGAGAGAGAGAGAGAGAGAGAGAGAGAGAGAGAGAGAGAGAGAGAGAGAGAGAGAGAGAGAGAGAGAGAGAGAGGAGTAAATACAGAAGGGACGAAGGTAGGAGGAAAAAAAAACCGGATAGGAGAGGAGGTAGGGAAGAAAAAATGGATGAAAATACTACACAGAAGAAAAGAAAACGAAAGAAGGAAGGAAGGAAGAGAGGAAGGAAAGAAGGAAGGAAGAGAAGAATGCACGGAGAGATAAAGAAAGGAAGAAAAAAACAGTGAATGGGAATAATTTAGAAGTTAAGGCAGGAAGGGAAGGGGAAAATAGAGGGAGGCAGGAAATATGAAATGAGAATAAAATAACAAATGAATGAAGATGGGAAGGAGAGAGGGAAGAAAATGAGAAAGGGAGAGACGGGAGAAGAAGGAAAGGAAAAGGGGAAGGATGGGAAAAGAAGAGGAAAATAAACATGAAAATAGGAGAGAAATATGATAAAAACACAAAAATGAATAATAAACGACAAAATCATACAGGAACAAAGAAATAAGGGGACAAGGAATGAAATTAATAAAAAAAAAGAAAGAAAGGAGAGGACGGAAGGATAAGAAAAAGGACGGAAAGAAACGAGATGAAGGAAAGATAAAAGCAGAAAGATGAGAGAAGAAGGAGAGGAGAAAACACGGAATGAGAGCAATATAAAACCCTTCATGACATACCACGAAGGAAGACTTGGTGGTCCTCTACGTGCTTCCATCAAAACACCACCGCCTCGCCATCAGGTTCCGCACGATACGCCGATAGAAAACTCAACACGGAAGTGGAAAAAAAAAAAAAAACCTAATTCCCTTGAAACTTGAAAAAAAATGAAACTGAAACAGGAAAAATAAAAAAAATAAGACATGAAAATCCACACGGAAGGGAAAAATAAGAAAAACAAACGAAAAATATTAAAAAAACAAGTGAAAATCAACATGGAATGAGGAAAATGAAAGAAAAGACCAAATTCCCTTGAAACGTGAAAATAGAGAAGCAGAAACAGGAAAAGATAGAAATAAGACATGTGAATCACCACGGAAGGGGAAAATTATAAAAAAAATAACTTTAATTCCCTTGAAACATGAAAAAAAGTGAAACAGAAAGAGAAAAAATAAAAACAAGAAATGAAAATCAACACGGAAGGGGAAAATTCTAAAAAAACAACAATTTTAATTCCCTTGAAACATGAAAAAAGTGAAACAAAACAGGAAACAAAATAAAAACCAAAAAAAGAAACAACACGAAAGAGGAAAATGAAAAAAAAAAAAAGCCCTTGAAACATGAAAAAAAAGTTAAACAAAAACAGGGAAAACGAAAATAAAGAAAAAAAAAAACAAGACGTAGAGCGAAACAAAAAAGAAACGAGAACAACACATAAAGGCAGAAAAAGAATAAGGAAAACAAAAAAAGCAAGAGAAGCATTACTGAAATTAAAAAAGAAAGTGTTGTAAAAATATCCAACTCACAAAACAAGAAGAAAATAAAGAAATCTATATGCATGACTACCACGCGACAACAGAAGACACAGAACGAAAAAAAAAAAAGATAGAAATGAGGCAAAAATTTGGAATAAACAAACGCACACGGATGGAGACATGGCGAGAGAGAGAGAGAGAGAGAGAGAGAGAGAGAGAGAGAGAGAGAGAGAGAGAGAGAGAGAGAGAGAGAGAGAGAGAGAGAGAGAGAGAGAGAGAGAGAGAGAGAGAGAGAGAGAGAGAGAGAGAGAGAGAGAGAGAGAGAGAGAGAGAGCGTAACTTTCACACTCAGCACCATTCTGTCACGCCGCCACTACTCGTCCAGGTGAGGTTCGGAATAGGTCATCATCCTTCACCCAATTTACGAACCAGGTCACGAAAGTCAGGCGAGGCTGTGGTGAAGGTTGTGGCGCTGCATTGTGGTGTGGTGGTGGCGCAAGGACAGGTGTTGGGCGGGAGTGATTGGTGGTGATAGTGATGGCCAGTAGTGGTGTGGTGGTGAGAATAGTGGGAGTGATGATGTATTGTGATGGAGGGAAGGTGGTAGTGATGGTGGTGGTGGTGGTGAGCAGAGTCTGGCGTTTGGGATGAGCGTAGTAGTAGTGATATATGGAACAGTGATATATAGATCAATGATATAGAGAGATGAGTGGCGAACGAAGAGACTGCTCATCTTGAATCCTCTGCTGCACACGAGAGCACCTACGAACGCCCACATGCAAGCAGGAAGACACACGCACGCACACACAAACACAAAGACACACAAACACACAAATAGAACTACACACACACACAGAACCACACACACACACACACATACACAAACACAAACACACACACACACACACACACACACACACACACACACACACACACACACACACACACACACACACACACACACACACACACACACACACACACACACACACACACACACACACACACACACACACATGAATACCTGCATTGCATTACAGGATGCGGACAACTGTTCAAATCTAATATTAGAAGAGTTCAATAATTTTGTCTTACTCAGGGCTGTAATAATTTCATCCTGTTATCTATGACGTGTTCCATAAGAAAGCTCTCTCCCATTAGTGCGTCACGTTAATCTTACCTTCAGTTCTAGATAATGATTTCCACTAATCTTACATGCTACAAGGAAAGACTGTTTACTGAGCGTGAGCAAGTTGAATAACCATTTTAAGCACTTTAATAGCCCTTGTAAGTGAAGGAACCACTGAAACCTTCACTGTATTTTAGCGCTTTTATCTTTTAATGAATCGTATGGCGTGCGGCACAGAGGTATAGTGATTACGGAAATACTCGGTGTTTGCGGCGAGCTCTTAGCATAGTGGCTTACAATGGTAGTAAATTTCCCGCTTTGTAATTAGAGGTGGAGTATCTCAGGAAGCACGGCCAAGTGTTGCCTGTCCTGAGTGCAACGGCAGTGCAGAGGTGTTACAGGAGCTGTGAGGCTGACTTGTATTGTGGGGCCGCCCAGTAATGAATAAATGAACAAATAAAAGAATAGAAGAACAAATGATTCTTGGTTAATTAATTGTCTTGATAACAAAAGCCTGCAGAAGCAATAATGTTAGATATATGTTTTCAATGAAGAATGATTGACAAGAGCATCATGAATAAGCATATTGGATATTCAATACATTAATCTTGTCAATTAGTTAGCAATTACAGACTTTCATCGTTAAGAAACCTTACTACCAACACAATGCACGACCAAACGCACATCAAATTTAATTACTAATCAAGACAAATGCAGCAAAAAGAGCTATTATTAATATCTGAAACTTGATACTGAGATACATCACTGGAGAGAGCCCCATCCATCACGAGCTTTGAAATGAGACTAAGACAAAACCATGTGCGGTAATTCAATACGCTCTGCAAGAGATGGCGACATACACACACACACACACACACACACACACACACACACACACACACACACACACACACACACACACTGAATATTTTAGTATATTACGGATGATCTTTTCAAGCCGTTATGAAAAAAACTGAACAATCCTTACTGTGGTAAATATTGCTCTCTCTCTCTCTCTCTCTCTCTCTCTCATGATGATTAGTATGATGGATGTGGAACGAAAGCTATTCGAAGCCAACTGAACGGAATAATTGAAGAGGAAATGAAGCCACCACTGACACCAGCACCGTTTTTTGTCAACCTTGAAACGTGCGCCGCGATGCAATAAAAATGTGTCGCCGCTCCAATGAAACAGTGACACCCTCATATGCTCTTGTGCCAGGAAGGAAGGGAAGGATGAGGGAAAGGGTGTTCTGGCGCATCTTTGGGATTTTGTACTTCCCGCTGTGTTAATCAAGGCCAGTGCTTTAACTAATCACGGACTAGGTGGATTAGATGCTCTAGAATAAAATGTAAAAACTGTGAAAAAATGTAAGATTAACCCCTTCATACTGGGACACATTTTTACCTTGAGATTTGTATGAGATTCGATCATTTTATTGACATTAGGAAGAGTTTATGGAGATCAGAAGATTAATGACCAGCCTTCACTATTTTAATCTCCCATATAAATTTCTGAAGGCGTAAAAAAGGACCATTTAGTAAGTAGAATGAATATGGAAACAAGTACAGATGGTCTCGGTCTCTAAGGAGTTCAATCTTATCTGAAAACCTGCTCAGGGACAGAGTACGATTCGGCCCCACCGGACTGAACCCCACAAACCAATCCCTCCCCCCGCCCCCTTCACCTGCCTCCCATCCACCTTCCCTCCCTCACCAGTTCTTACGTAACACAGTCGACTAAATTCAAGATATCTTTTTCGTGAACTAACTACACTAACGTAACTAATGTGGCTTTTATACTTTCGACTCTACAACTCCTAAGCAACGTACAGGGTTTATATCTTACACTCTTTTAAATTTGCTCTCTCTTGGTCTACTTGTACCACTTCAACTTAATGTAAAAAAGAAAAACATGTACTTGTATTTTGTAAGACACGATGTTCACTTTAACCCCTTCAATACTGGGACACATTTTTTGCCTTAAGATTTGTGTACGATTAGATCATTTTATTAATGTTAGGAAGGGTCTATGGAGGTCACAAGATTAATGGCCGGAATCTTTGGTATTTTAATCCCCCACATGAGTTTCTGAAGTTGTATATAATCACCAAATAGAAAGCAGAATGAATATGAAAACGCGTCATGGTACTGAAGGGATTAAAGCATTAAGTCTCCTGTATTTCGTGAAAAGAATGAGAGATGAAGTGACCATCCCTCAAGATCATAAATTCGGAGAGTGACACACAAAATCCTGAAGGAACAAAACTAACACGTACCATGAAAAAAAAAAAAAAAAAAAAAAAAAACTTAGCACCATAAGTAACCAATCAGTTTGCGTGTCTGACTGCTACTACAAGGGACACTCTCTGAGACACTGGCGATTAGAATGACGGATGTTCGAACTTTACTTAGAGAAGGTGTCATTAAGTCATCAAACACATTGCCACTACTACAGCCCTGTGCTTGTACGTACATACCACTGCTACCTTAAGTGGGGGTGTGAGGAACGAAACTACTACACGGTGGACTCTGAATGTTCTCTTTCTCTCTCTCTCTCTCTCTCTCTCTCTCTCTCTCTGTCGATGTCTATCCCGATCTTAAATTTGACCTTTTTTTCGCATGATGGCCCATTTTTTTCCTCTCCCTCCGTTCCTTAATTTAGTCTCTCTCTCTCTCTCTCTCTCTCTCTCTCTCTCTCTCTCTCTCTCTCTCTCTCTCTCGTAGTAGCCGCACCGCCATCAAGGCCACGGGTTTAGTGTCCCCTTGAATATATCCCGCCACAGTTTACTACCATTGATCCGCTGACACATTCTTCTCCCTGCTACTCCGCTTGATTTCTTTGCCTGAAAATGGTACTTCGCAACAATTTTTTTCCCTGACTTTTATCTTACCTCTAGGGGGTTTAAAATTTTGTTTCCCTATTTGAGTATTGGTTTTCACTACTTCTCAACGTTTTTCATTACTGGTTAGTGCTTCATTCTAGTGTTTGTGTAAGCGTTCTCACATTTTTCTGTTTGGGAAGTTAAGTAAAGGTAAAAACCAAAGAATAATGGGTTGAAATCGTATATAAGGAAAAGAAAAAATGTAGAGAGAAACGAAATACACTCGGAAATACACACGGAACTACAAAGTCTAAAAAACAAGTATGAAAACAAGTCTAGAAACACGCGAATCCTGAGTTACTACACTGGCGTTGATCGAAGTACCAAAAATCAACACTCAGACACTATCAATTGCCAAAACCAGCCAATAGTCAACACGTGAAGACAGGGCAGCGGTGAACACGACCACCACACGCACAAACACACCCGCACAAACAGTAGGTCACACAAAAGCCTTCTCGCGTTCTCGTAAACATCAGAGGCGGGGATGATAAGCCAAAAGGTTTCCAGGAATCTTAAAAGCTCCTAAGAGGATACAACAACGCGGGTTTGGTGCACTCACTATCATGGCCATTGTGTGAGGTCTCGTTAGTCTTCCTCAATCAAGGTTACATTCAGTGCGGGGCGCCACTTAAAGACTCTAGCAGCAAATGACACACCTTCAGTTTAAAGTTTAAGACGCGGAGAGGTAAAGAAGAGGTGTTTTTCTCCTCAGGATTAGTCTGTGTTGTGTGTGTGTGTGTGTGTGTGTGTGTGTGTGTGTGTGTGTGTGTGTGCGTTCGTGTACGTGTGAGTTTGTGCGAGCGTGTTCAGTGTTCATATTCTTTTCCCTGTCCTTGAATAACCAAAGTGACAAGTGGGTGATCAGTTTCAACGAGAGCTCACCATTTCCTGCTCTGAACCCCGCGGCACAGCTACACACAGGCCACGGTTCCCTTTGGCCTGCCCCCCGAACTTCCCCTCCACCGATTACCAATCACGCTGCAGGGAGGCACTTTAATCAATCAGGGGCAATTGTTACCCCCTGGCGGCGGGAGCGGGATTAGCCGGCAAGGTATTTTTACCTATACAATTAGAGGGAAACCAAGGGATGAATACACATGAGGATCAGGAAAAATGTCGAGTGGTATTAGTAGCGTAGTACAGGATATACAAAGCTTTTCATTAGTATCTCTTCTTATTTATTTCTTTTTGCAGTGGAAATAATGTTATAGTGAGAAGAAAACAAGAATGAGGAAGTGAATGTGTTGTTTTCTCCATTACCTATCCATGTGTTAGCAGTAGTCGAGTGGTATTAGTAGCGTAGTACAGGAAATACAACGCTTTTCATTGATGCATCTACTTATTTATTCATCTTTTTGTCGTGGAAATGAGATCATAGTAAGAAGAAAAAAAAATGAAGACGTAAATGTGATGATTTTTTCCACTATCTATGTATTACACGAAACAACACAAAGCAACTTATGAAACTTTGGAGGAAAGTGAATGTTTATCAGTGAAATGGAAATGCAGTGAAGGTAAGAGAGCAGAGTAAGAAGGAAACAGAAAAAGACGTACTTATGTTAATCTTTCTCAATACCTATGCTGTATAAAGAGAAGCATTTCAATTAACACCTGCATTACTAGAAAAAGAAGAAAAAATACGTAACTCCTCTGAAGAAAGGTGTAAGTTTATCAGTACTATGGATATGTAGTGAAAGTAAGAGAGCAGAGTAAGAAGGAAACAGCGGAAGACGTACCTATGCTAATCTTTCTCAATACCTATGATATATAAAGAGAAACATTTCAATTAACACCTGCTTTACTAAAAAAGAAAAAAGAAAAATGCGTAACTCCTCCTTTACGAAAACCTTACATTATCTACAACATTACGATAACCTTACATTAACTTCCACATTACAAAACACCCTTAACTGCGTGCATGAAAATATGTGGCTCAGCAAAACGAGTGCTCATTAACCGCTGGACACGCACTAGCTATAGAAACCACCGTATAATGCAGCCAATCATGCTATTTGAATCAGCAATAACCCACATGGCATTGATTTTCAGGCAGCAGGGGATCTAGTAACGGCTCTCCTCGCCTCACTTTGGACCAGGTTCAAGGTATGTTTGGGTTGCGCATTACCTGAGGCAAGTGTCCAACTGTCGAGGCTCCGCGGGATTTGGATATGAGTGCCGTGCCTCGCTGTGGTAACGGGAGGAGAAGTGACGCAGCGGAGACATGGAGCGCTGTAAATGGCATACCTCGTGTTAACTAGCGAAGGTGATGGCTACCTAATGAGGAGGAGGAGGAGGAGAACGAGGAGGAGGAGGAGGAGGAGGAGGAGGAGGAGGAGGAGGAGGAGGAGGAGGAGGAGGAGGAGGAGGAGGAGGAGGAGGAGGAGGAGCGGATAGATTAGGAAGATGAGAAGGAGATGTAAGAAGAAAAGGATTAAAATGGAGAGAAGGAGGAGAAGGACAAAAAAAAAGTGAAGGAAGAGAACAAGGATGAGGAAAAGGAGAAAGATGAGAAGGCGGAACAGGACAAGTAGGAGGAGAACGTTGACGAGAAAAGAAGGAAGAAGAGAAGAGGAAACATGACGAGAAGGAGAAGAAGAAGAAGAAGAAGAAGACGATATTTGTAGCAGGATAGCGCCCCACTTCTCGTCAGCGTCAGGCGTCAATGAACTCATTAGAGACGCTAACACTTTCTTCAGATGCCCAGTCAAGTTAATTAGATCCAGAAATTTTCTTTACGACCCCAAATCGTTTTCCTTTTTAATTTTTTCACTTTTCTTCCTTCTTTCACTTTTAGCTACATCTTCCAAATTACAAAAGTAAGCTCTCATTGTGTCCATTTCCCTCGCTTCTGGAAAGGCAAGACGACTCTGGTGCTTTTATCATTCAGCAATTCCTTTCTTCCTCAGGTAAAGGAGTTCTCGTGTTTCTTTTTCTCTTCCCTCTCGCCTTTCCTTCTTTAATACATTTGCCGTCCTAGTAACACAGAGGTAAGTGGATATTCTTATCAATTCACTACATCTCCACAAGTAAAGGCTCGTTAGATTTTACAGCCAACGCATTTCTAACAAACGTGGCGGTTGAGGCAGTGAAGTGGTGCTAAGCGGAGAAGGAGGAGAAGCAGGAGAGAGCGTGGAATACCCTTGTGGATAGGCTTAAAGAAACTACATGTGGAAAGGAACGCTGGAGTGAGAATGACAAATGGCGCAAGGTAAGACGCAGAGAAGGATGTGGCATTGTGTGGAAGTGTGGCGTGGAATGGAGTGAGTAATGTTTGGGTGAACGTGGCAGTGAGTTAGGAAGGAGCGGAGTGGGGAGAGTGATGAAGAGAGGCGTTGAGAACCACGTGGAGTTATGTACTAGACGTGGGTAAGAGAGAGAGAGAGAGAGAGAGAGAGAGAGAGAGAGAGAGAGAGAGAGAGAGAGAGAGAGAGAGAGAGAGAGAGAGAGAGAGAGAGAGAGAGAGAGAGAGAGAGAGAGAGAGAGAGAGAGAGAGAGAGAGAGAGAGAGAGAGAGAGAGAGAGAGAGAGAGAGAGAGAGAGAGAGAGAGAGAGAGAGAGAGAGAGAGAGAGAGAGAGAGAGAGAGAGAGAGAGAGAGAGAGAGAGAGAGAGAGAGAGAGAGAGAGAGAGAGAGAGAGAGAGAGAGAGAGAGAGAGAGAGAGAGAGAGAGAGAGAGAGAGAGAGAGAGAGAGAGAGAGAGAGAGAGAGAGAGAGAGAGAGAGAGAGAGAGAGAGAGAGAGAGAGAGAGAGAGAGAGAGAGAGAGAGAGAGAGAGAGAGAGAGAGAGAGAGAGAGAGAGAGAGAGAGAGAGAGAGAGAGAGAGAGAGAGAGAGAGAGAGAGAGAGAGAGAGAGAGAGAGAGAGAGAGAGAGAGAGAGAGAGAGAGAGAGAGAGAGAGAGAGAGAGAGAGAGAGAGAGAGAGAGAGAGAGAGAGAGAGAGAGAGAGAGAGAGAGAGAGAGAGAGAGAGAGAGAGAGAGAGAGAGAGAGAGAGAGAGAGAGAGAGAGAGAGAGAGAGAGAGAGAGAGAGAGAGAGAGAGAGAGAGAGAGAGAGAGAGAGAGAGAGAGAGAGAGAGAGAGAGAGAGAGAGAGAGAGAGAGAGAGAGAGAGAGAGAGAGAGAGAGAGAGAGAGAGAGTAATGTTTGGGTGGACACGGCAGTGAGTGAGTGAGACTAACGGTGTGTAAAGGTCGACATAAGCCTGGCTCGTATGAAGGTAATGACAGGGAGACGTGACTGAGGCAGCGACACACCAGGGAGGGAAACAATGGCGAGTGAGACTGGGATTCGAAACACATTTAAGGAGGAATTTCCGAGCAATCAAGGAGCAAGAGAGTGTCATTTCGTGTCTTTGTGTGTGTATGTATGTGTGTATGAGCCTCCTTCATTTTTACTTAAGATACATGGAGCTATAAATTAAATAATAAACAGTTCTCATTACTAACTCTACTATAAACCTCACACACACACACACACACACACACACACACACACACACACACACACACACACATTTCCCACGTATTTAAATTCCCTTCCACGAATATTCTACCCACAAGATTCCTTCCCCCCCTCCCGCAGTAATTCTTCCATGACAAATTAGATGAAGTTACGTTATGCTGAGAGAGTTAATCATGGCAAGGAAATTATTTTGGAGGGGGAGAATATTCATGAAGGAGTCTTGGTGGGTAGAAATTGTATGAGTGTAATTTCCATGGAAGCCCTATAAACACCATGATGCTGTGAGAGAGAGAGAGAGAGAGAGAGAGAGAGAGAGAGAGAGAGAGAGAGAGAGAGAGAGAGAGAGAGAGAGAGAGAGAGAGAGAGAGAGAGAGAGAGAGAGAGAGAGAGAGAGAGAGAGAGAGAGAGAGAGAGAGAACAAATTTAAATTCTTTGTCAAATTTTTATAAAAGAATGTGGCGGAAAAAGAGCATCGCCCCACAAATTGAGTGTCATTAAGTGTCACCGTATCAGTCTGGCCCAAAGCAATACAGACCATTAAGAGCGGAAGGCATTTAACTCTATTGTCAAACCTCTTCCAATTATCAGAAACCTTTTAAACTGCCTTAATGCGCCTCTGCAACATTCACCAACCACTGATGCTATGCGGAAACAACATTTGCAGTTACGTTGGGTGATGTGAAATGTTATTCCCTCGAAAGAAAAGAGAAAAGAAAAAAAATACACTGTTTATATTCCCAGATCATTTTTTTGTCCGATCGTTTTTATTTTCGATGCTTGCTGACAATTTTCAATGTTATAATGTTTTCTTTTGTGTGTGTGGAGTGATAATGTTAATGGTGTTAATATTCTTTTTCTTCTTCATCAGTTTATCTGATTTGAAAATTGTAGCAAGTTAGAAGTAATTGCCAAATATTTTATAGGGTTTAAATGTAAAATATGTGACCACTGATTTGTTTAGTATGCCTCAGAGAATCAAATGCTAAGAGGAGTCGGCAGGTAAAGCACTTTAATGTGTGTGTGTGTGTGTGTGTGTGTGTGTGTGTGTGTGTGTGTGTGTGTGTGTGTGTGTGTGTGTGTGTGTGTGTGTGTGTGTGTGTGTGTGTGTGTGTGTGTGTGTGTGTGTGATTGTTATCTCTGGCATAATGATCCTCTGTAATTCTGCCTACATGCTTAGCCCCGTTTCATTAACACACACACACACACACACACACACACACACACACACACACACACACACACACACACACACACACACACACACACACACACACACACCAACTGAAGCCTGCACAACGGACACACTTTCCCTCACATTTTCAAACATCACCAGAACAAGAACCAAGAAATCAATGCCAAACGAACAATCAGCCTTGAGAACACGAACACATATCCAATAAGTGTAACCTTTCATCTTAGTTCTGCTACTGTTATTGCCTCCAGCGCTATCAGGATTACCAGGAAGACACTAACGCTGGAGATACAGAGATACACTTGCCTGCTCACTGGAATACACGAGCACGCTAACGAACCTAAACTTGCGTAAAGAAACAGATACTGAAAGATTAAATAGATGGTTTATAATGTTCCGAGTATCAGAGGCAACAGTCTTAAGGATTATAGAAAGTAAGATCGTAATGCCACTAGTAAATCGATTTCTGCAATACCAAATATAGATACTGAAAAAAGATAAGCGTATTAAAGAAATGATTGATGGCGTTCTTAGTATCAGAGGCAACAGTCTTAAGGGTTACAGGAACTGAGATCGCGATGTCACTGGTTGTGCAATTAAGCTACATTGAAAGGGAGCAGTTCATTATAGCCTTTCACGTTATTCAGTGCAGCGTGACTTGAAATGCGTCTGTGCGGCTAATGAACTGTATTGGCCAGCAGGAACCTCACAGAGTACAGCTGTTAGCATAATGTCCCTGCCGGCCTTCCCTGCCCTGCCCAGTCCTGCCCTCCAGCTGCCCTTGCTATATATGATTATTGCTCAGATGATGATAATGGGTAAGATGGGGATGATGGTGGCTCTTGTTAGTTGTGATAGGAATAGCAAGGATGATGATGGTGATGATGATGATGGTGGTGGTGGTGATAATATAGTACTGTCTAAAAGTAGTTATCGTTTTTTTATTGTTTAGATTTGTTTAGTTTTGTACGTGTAATCAGTTAGTGAATTCGTGATGGAAATATAATGCAATGTTCAGGTGGTTCTTATGAAAAGGAAAGATACGTAGATCAATTAATAGTACATCAAATTAACACTTTCGTTGTTGACATTTTATTTTTATATCATACAAAAACTTATCATGAACATTACTTTCGTCGTCACTCCTGTCATTATTAATTGCTCCTATTCATTGTCACCGTCATTATCATCACCATCAGAAGAGAGAGACAAAATAGAGCATAATAATTGTAAACTTATCTATTATTACTGCATTTCGTTACCATCATCATTGTCACCATCATCGCCATCACCACCATCATCACCATCACCATCACCATCACCACCACCAGTTCATTTACGACCACACTTCCGCCCCAAACTTGCAACACTTCCTGCCCTCATCGATATGCTGTTCGCGTATTCCAGTTCACTTCCAACAATTTTGTGATCCCTTCGTTCCGTTTTTCCAGGTATCTGCCCCACCTTCCGTCCCGAGGGTGCAGCTCCCCTCGCCTCGCCACACACCACTACAACCACTACAACCATTAGCAATTCTGCACATAACACAACTATTTTCATGCCTACTTACTTTCCAGTCTATTTGTTATCATGGGACGCATATAATTTTTTTTTTTTCATTAACAAAAAATAGAATGTGTTTGATTATATTTTCTATAGTGATTTTCTTATTTCTCTCTCTCTCTCTCTCTCTCTCTCTCTCTCTCTCTCTCTCTCTCTCTCTCTCTCTCTCTCTCTCTCTCTCTCTCTCTCCAAGTTTGCTTCCTGGAAATTCTACAAGATTCCAAGTTTCCCGTCCATAAATTAATATCAGCAATATGTAACAGTTCCTTATGAAAATTTAGCGCAACAGATGCAGCAGCAGCACCACCACCATCACCACCACCACCACCACCACCACCACTACTACTACTACTACTACTACCAATAATGATAATAATAATAACAAAAATAATAACAATAATAATAACAATGATAAATAGTCCACCCAACATGAATGATAATGCAATTTCGCGGCATAAAATTCCGATGACCCGTTAATGTTAAGTCAAGCACAACATATTATAATGTAAAGCGCGTTGCATAAATAAATACGACACACTTACCGTTTACCTCCAACACACGAGCGAGTCTCACCTGTGGAAAAAGGAAGCTAATTAGAAAGACTTAAAAGCTTTTGCCTGCCAACTTACCAGCACTTGAATATTCTATCTTTATTGAATTTCGGTCCAATCCTCTAAAATTGTATTAAATCAATATGCAGAGAGAGAGAGAGAGAGAGAGAGAGAGAGAGAGAGAGAGAGAGAGAGAGAGAGAGAGAGAGAGAGAGAGAGAGAGAGAGATAGCAAAGCAATCATCACTTATCCCTCTCTTAATGGCTGCCTAACTTGGGTAAAAGACGAGGCTGAGCCAAGCCAATGATGGATCTATTAAGGCTCTGATCGCCGCCTCGTCATCTGGGGGCCGGGAGGCGAGAGAGGCACGATTCCGGATCAGTAAGACTCCCAAACCTCACTTAACCGCACCTGGGAGGAAGCTAATTGGGTTGCTATTCAATGAGCGTGTCTTGCAGATGCTTGTAATTGGATGTAATGAACCAATGGAATCCTAAGATGCTGGTGTTGTTGGTGCTGCTGCTGCTGGTGCTGCCATCAAGCGTTCTTCGTTCCTCGCTTAGAAAGTCTGGTAGTTTTTGTCTTTTCTCCTTCTTTTTAATTCTCTATCCCTCTCTTCGTTACGGCAAATGAGTCTCTGGGAATCTTGTGATGCGAAGGAGGCCTTGGTAACGTAAATGTGAGGCAGTGAGGCCTGAACAAGGTGGCGCGGGAGTGCTTTGAAGAGACAGTGAGGGTGCTTAAATCTACGTAAAGTTGACGGAGATCACACGGAGGTGGAGCGGGTCACGCGTAAGATGGTCGTAAAGGCGAGTTAAGGTGAGGTGGCTAAGTTCATGCACAGGTGCGTGGAAACCCTGGCGACGGTGTTACGAGGGTGGTGGTCGTCGGGGAAAATGGTTGAGATTAAGTAGAATTTGTTGTTATGATCATGGCGTGCTCAACCGTCGTCTTGTCAAGGAAAATAGATTAAAAAAAAAATGGAAAGAGGAAAGAAAAAGTCAAATGGCCAGGGTGTGAAAATATTCATCTACATTTAGCTTAACACTCCCCAGCTGCAACTTATGAAACTACGTGGAATGGAAAGGGCACAGGAAACAGAATCAAGAAAAGGAGCACCAGGAGAAAAATGGGACGCGACAGGCGAGGGAAATGAAAATCGTAGAGGGAGAATTCTTAGGGAAATTCAGGGAGGGAAACTTGCCAAAGAATAGATCTGGAGTGTGTGTGTGTGTGTGTGTGTGTGTGTGTGTGTGTGTGTGTGTGTGTGTGTGTGTGTGTGTGTGTGTGTGTGTGTGTGTGTGTGTGTGTGTGTGTGTGTGTGTGTGTGTGTGTGTGTGTGAGTGTGAGTGTGTTTGCCAGCCTGCCTGTCTCGAGTGGGGTGCTTTTCTTATCTTTCAACCACAACTGACGATAGAATTCCAGTGATGTGTTCCAGATTTGCATGTTAGACCGCTGGGAAGCTTGGCCGTGTGATGCCAACTGGCGGCACACGCGTTCTCTCCCTGCCTTCACCAGCCTGCACTTATGAGTTACGATCACTAGCGCTGAGGAGGAGACGTGTGCTGTCGATTGAGATTTTTGCCATTATAACAAGAGGATGGAGCTTCTGAAGGGGCATGTGTGATACCTATCGATATCTATTTTTTAAGACGTGTTTCTGAGATTTTTTTTCCAGCAAGAGGAAGGTTTCGCTCTATATCTACACAGCAGACAGTCAGGCTTTCTCTCCCTTGGCATGCTTGTCTGGGAGTGACAGTGCCTTATCCATTTCTTTCAACCGGGCAGGAGGAGAATGTTACTGCCTCAGGTGTTGTGTGTCTGTGTCGATACATCCTTTCCTTTACCAATGCGCAAAATTAACACTTCACACACGAGCCTCTTGAGAATGGCAATCCAGTGCTCATAAATTTTCCTTTGTCATAATCGTTGGACGTGGATGAAAATAAAGCAGGAATAGTTTCAAAGAAGTCTAAGTAAAAATTGTGCTTTCGGTTTCGTAAAATATTTTTAGATTTAACGCAAACTTCATAAAATAACATATTCATCCTTTTTCAGCCACAGAGAGAGAGAGAGAGAGAGAGAGAGAGAGAGAGAGAGAGAGAGAGAGAGAGAGAGAGAGAGCCAGAAACGGCGACGGGCAGGCAGACAAGCAGGCAGGCTAGGACGCGGACGAGAAGGCAAGCGAGGAGGCAGGCAGGCAGAAACAGCCACAAGCAGACCAGCAGACAGAAGCAGAGCCACACACAGGCAAATATATAAAGACTGCATAGACTTGCAATCACGGAGAGGAACAGAGGTAAAGAGACAGATACTGGAAAAGGGATAGAAAAGGAGATAGAGAGAGAGAGAGAGAGAGAGAGAGAGAGAGAGAGAGAGAGAGAGAGAGAGAGAGAGAGAGAGAGAGAGAGAGAGAGAGAGAGAGAGAGAGAGAGAGAGAGAGAGAGAGAGAGAGAGAGAGAGAGAGAGAGAGAGAGAGAGAGAGAGAGAGAGAGGAAGAAAATAAAATACAGTGGAAAAGAATGAATATGACGAATAATAATGCATTCCTAAGCTCTTCATGCTCTCCCAACACGGAATACATTTTTACACTTTGAAGTAAACAGCATCGAGGGAGCAGGGCTGGGCTGTGCGGCGCGTGGGAGAGAAGGGTCGGGGCGCCGTGGAGAGCTTTTAGCATGCAGGTAATTTTTCTAGCAAGATGCCGGGAAACAATGAGTCCCTGGAAGCCTCCACACATACAGATGACCTAAGCCTTCCCAATGTCGGCCGCAGTCTTCCCATCAGGCAGACGGAGGCTCAGTTTCTCTCACTTTTGGGGTAACTTACTGACCTCTTTGTGGGTTATGGCAGGCTACTTAGGAATGCCTCTGGCTGGTCTATTTTCATAATGTGGCGCTTTTATTCACCCCTGAAGAGTGTAAATCTGCGTCTATCTCCGAGGTGACGCTGGTGCTGCAATTCCTTTCACCACTGTTATGTTACGCGGGGCCTCTCTCTCTCCACCATGCAGGCTAAGCACACACACACACACCTCTCTCTCTCTCTCTCTCTCTCTCTCTCTCTCTCTCTCCACATACTGACAGTTTCCTCTGATTCACCTCCCCTGCAGGACGCGCGAGGCGAGGCCCATCCCTTACTCTTGCCCAGAGGAAACGCACTCGATTTCCAAACCCCCTGAATATCTCCAGCACGGATTTGCTCAAGACACACGTGAACTGCATGCTGGTCTATTCTTGAGCCTCACGCAGTTACCATCCCACACTCCTCCTAGCTAGAAAACCAGGTTATGATCGTTTCCTCCCTTAAGATGCTTGCCCAGGTAATTGGAGGGATAATCTTGTAATGACGCATAAACCGTTAAGTTGATCGAGTAGGAAGCCCCAACGAGGAGGGAAATCGTGAGTGACTGCCCCATCGTTCATTACACCACCAGCACACCAGTCAATGCATATTCCTCGTTTTAATATTCATGTTCATGCATATGTATCCGTAGATTTAGACAGCTACTCGAAGGAAACTTAAATAATACAAAGCTTTTAAATCGTCAACCAAACTTGATTAAGAGACGATTACAAACACCCACACCCACGCACACACACACACACACACACACACACACACACACACACACACACACACACACACACACACACACACACCTGTTTCTCTTTTTAACCAATGAAAAAAAATGTGATGCTTAGTGCATTTTTTTTTTTTTTTTTTTTTTTTTTTTGCCCACGACTCGCTCAGTGTTCCAGGATACGTTACGACTAATCCGCCACTATTTCCACATTTCCCGCAGCTTCGCGAGTAGGTTTCTTAATGCGTGGACGAGCTGCTTCTCACACCGCTGACGAATAAGATGGAGTTAAATAAATTCGTCTGATCAATACACCATCTTTAAATCTCTGTTTTAAGCCTTTTCTCGCAGTCTCTACTCCTATTATTCTACCATTTTCAATTGGTATTCATATGTGATATTTTCTCAGTCTTGTTAATGGTGTACTTTTCAGTTACTCATGTCCAATTCATGCCTTTCCACCTTATTCGTCCAAAGTATTGAGCGCACTCCATTCTTTACCCCTTCAGTTCCAAGACGTGTTTCCCTATTCATTCTGCTTACTATTTGGTGATTTTATTCAGCTTCAGAAACTTATGTGAGGTGGATTAAGATAGTGAAGGCTCTGGCCATTCATCTCCTGACCTCCACAGATCCTTCCTAATGTCAACAAAATCGTCTAATCATACCCAAAACTCAAGGTAAAAAATGTGTCGCAGTACTGAAAGGGTTAATGGTGTAATTATCAGTTAGTCACGTCCCATTCATGCCTTTCCATCTTATTCGTGCAAAATATTAAGCACACTCCATTCTTAAAACAGCCACGCTTTTCAGCACATGTCCCATTCTGCCATCAGGGTCCAGTGTGACAAGCAACACATGTAATGCAGAAATAAAGGTGTTTTTGGAATATTTCATTTTCTCTTTTCTCCTGTAAGGGGGCAGCGTCCTCTCTCCCCTCTTCCTCATCACTCCCCAAGCTTCGTACATACTAATATACGCTCCCTTCCCCCTTCCCTTCATCACCACCGCCTTCCACTCCTCCAGGCCTTATGTTATCCACGCCCACCTTAGGCAGTCTTCCTTTATGTTTTTTTTCCTCCTCCTGCCCCTCCTACTCCTATTCCTCCTATTTCTCCTCCTCCTCCTCCTCCTTATTCTTTCTCTTTTTCTTCTTCTTCTTCTTCTTCTTCACTCCCTGCATCTTCTAAGTGTAGAATTACTGGTCCTGAGGCGGCAGGTTAACGCCCCGTCATGGCCTTAACACACCTTAACGCGGCCCTGCGCCCCACGTGATGTCTCTGTTGTTCTCTTCACCCTAATAATTAGCTACGCCGCGGCCAGTTACTCGATGGAGAAAATTGATCTAATCAGAAGTTATGCGCTTATTTTGTTGAATGCAGAGATTTAGTAGATGAATGGAGACAGAAGCGGAGGTGAAAAAAATAGTGAAAGATAGCAGGAGGGAAGGAGAGCGGAAGATGATGCGTGGGTAATGAGAATCAAAGAAGGCAAAGGACGTGGAAGCAAGAGTAAAGCAAAATGACATAAAAAAGACTGTAGCAAATGTGTAACAGAAGCAAAGAAAAACATGAGAGAGACTATTTAAATATAAAAGAGAAGGAAGAGAAAGCAAGGGAAAACATGCAACGAACGAAAGTAATGGGATGCAAACAGAAATATGAAAGAAGGGAGGGGAGAAAATTAAAATCAACAAGTTAAACATGAAATAAATGAAATAATAACATGCTGCAAAATGGAAAAAGCAAAAAAATAAATAAATAAATAAAAGGGAACAAACTCCAATTTTTAATACCCTGTGAATAGACTAATAGAACAGACATCCCTCGGGACTTCATTCGTAAAGGAACACAAAAGTATCTCTCTCACAATGCAAAACGACTCGCGTGTGACTGTACATTGCGGTAAAAATCTCGTAACTGTTGGCAGCGTTTTCTGGGCGGGACATTTATACATATAATGACGTAAAGACCGGACTGAGAGTTAGGGAAGAGTATGAAAATGTCCATCTGCTCACACGGGTTTGGTCATTCTGGGAAATTCACGACCAACAGAGTAAAGAAAAAGGTGTGTGTATAATGTCGTGGTTGTGCACATTTACACGCACTGCAGTCAGGTATGAGAAAAAAATATAAGGGAAAAAAATATATTCCTCCATGAGTTGTTTTTTCTTCCATCAGGGCTGCATATAGATCACAATAATATTTTCTGGGGAATATTTCGGGTATGGTTTGTATAAAGAAAGGCTAAAAATAAAAGCTATCGGTCTTTGTTGAGTCTGCATACAGGCGGGGAAATAAGTAACACATAAGTTCTCTGTGTTAGTCTTCCTGTATGTGTCTGGTTTCTGTGTGGGTTCTTATCTAGGTTACTGTGGGTTTGACTTTCTCTCTGTCTGTCCGTCTGTCTGTCTGTCTGTTTTTTGGTGTTGGATCAGGAAACATCTGAGATAATGTTTTTTTTTCTACATGGGTTCTTATGTAGGTTATTATAGATTTGACTTTCTTTCTCTCTGTCTGTCTGTCTGTCTGTCTGTCTGTCTGTCTGTCTGTCTGTCTGTCTGTCTGTCTGTCTGTCTGTCCATCTGTCTGTCTGTTTTTTGGTGTTGGATCAGGAAAAATCTAGGGTAATGTTTTTTTTTCTGTGTGGGTTCTTATCTAGGTTACTATAGGTTTGACTTTCTCTCTGTCTGTCTGTCTGTCTGTCTGTCTGTCTGTCTGTCTGTCTGTCTGTCTGTCCGTCTGTCTGATTTTGGTGTTGGATCAGGATGCATCTAAGATAATGTGTTTCTGTCTCTTTGTCTTTCAGTTTATGTGTCTGTGTTTAAAAGTGTCTCCGTGTTTGTTTCTGTTTCTGACTCTCTCTCTCTCTCTCTCTCTCTCTCTCTCTCTCTCTCTCTCTCTCTCTCTCTCTCTCTCTCTCTCTCTCTCTCTCTCCGTCCATACAAATCCACACTTTAACCCCTTCAGTACCACGACGCGTTTTCATATTCCTTCTACTTACTATTTGGTGATTTCATGTCTTCAGAAACTTAGGTGATGATTAAAATAGTGAAAATTCTGATCATTAATCTTTTGAACCTTATAAACCCCTCCTAATGTAAATAAAATCGTCCAGTCATACCTAAAACTCAAAGTAAAAAAAATGCGTCCCTGTATTGAAGAGGTTAAGATATAAACGAAAATGCAATACACAAAACTATCACCCTCCAATGTTCCTGCGGTTGGTTTTTACAGACAATGACGACTCAGTGGCCGTGGCTTTCCACTTATCCACCTTAACGTTCATAACATCCCTTCTCCTTTACCTCATCTGGTCCCTCTCTTTCTCTCCTTTGCCCTTTTCTCAGATGGTAAGTTTTCAGTGCTGGGGGAGCTGTCTTGAGCAGGTTAACTGGCCTCTTGTTGTCCCAGTTTTCTTGTGTTTCTTGTGCTTCTTCTTACCGCCTCTCCTCGCCCTGGTTATCCTAGTTTTCCCAGTTCTCCGTCCCTTTGAGCATCTCTGTTTACCGCACGTTTCTCCTGTACTATTTCTTCTTTTTTTTTTTTGTAGCTTTTTGTCTATCTCTCTTCCCAACCCCTCGCTGTTTCCCCTCTCGCATTTGTCTCTACCTCCCTTCTCTGTTTCTCGTTGGTAGCTTTTCCCTCCTCTCCCTCTTCCTCCTCTTCCTACTCCTCCTATTTTTTCTCTTCCCTTTGGTAGTCTTTCTCCTCTCACCCCTCCTGTATTCCTTCCTCCTACTGGTCTTCCTTTCCTCCTTTTCCTCTTTCCTTGCCACTTGCCCTTCTCGTTTTCTCTTCACCTCCACGTCAGACTTAAGCTATCGGAAGGAAGTTATTACGTCTTCCTTTCTCTTTGCGTTTCAAGAATAGTGAGCACTTATCACTCAGTTCACTTTAATTACTCTCTCTCTCTCTCTCTCTCTCTCTCTCTGGGAAAAAGAAATTGCCAACGTAGATAAGTTACAATTCCAAAATTACTCGCCTAATTATAAATGAAAAATCTGTTATCAGTAGTAACACTTCAAAAAAAAAGAAACGCTGAGGTTATGCGAGCGAAGCAAAAAATGAAAAAAAAGGAGATAAAAATGCAAATAATTAACGCTCCAAAGCTTCTTACTATTTATTTTTTCTTTTTCATTTTGAACCCTGACTTAGATAAGGTTATTAAACTATTTGAAATGTGTGCGACTGACGTGCACATTTTATGAAGGAAGGTTTATCTGTCCAGCTCCTGACAGACGTGAACATTACCTGCGTTACGGAAACCTGGCAAGTGACATATTGCTATTTCAATTTACTGCCTTACTATTTACATTCCATACAGTCTTATTTTACGTAAAGCGCTTCATAACTTACCACATATATTTGAAATTCATATATCCGTCAGTGTCCTTATTTTATCTATCTATTTATTCGTTATTACAGATTATTATATTTTAGCATTGTGTTGTAAGAATTTAGAGGACCCATAGCTGCCAGTCCTTTCTATGTAAGTACAAGCTAAATATTTTGAGATCAGTGACGATAAATACTGAGAAAGGAGAGTGTTCAGTGATAAATTAAACAAAAAATAAATATAAAAGTTGATTATTAATACAAACCAAACCAAATGTCTACGATCAACAATCTGATAAGAGAAAAAAAGGCTACAACTCGAAAATCCAACATATTAACTTGATTTCCCAGACAACTATCAAAATATTCTGATGAGTGGAAAAACCTAAAAAAACACAAGAAAAAGCATGACAACCAAACAACAACACCCGAACGATTCCATCACAGCGCAGTTCCATTACCCCAAAAAGAAAAGACTAGGAAACGGATGGCGACTGCGTGACTGAAGGGGATTTAACAAGCAGGATGGTGACACGAGCATTAGCACAGAACATCCACGCAATCCCAGGGGTATAAAACCACATCCACGCCCCAACGCAGCTCTTCATCTCTTATTATGTCAGTGGGATGGCAGGAAATTAATGGAAGAAGAACATGGGAGGCAGAGCGAGACATGCTTCCATTGCAGGTCAAAATTATAAATATACTGTGGGACGCAGAGACATAACGTGAAGGTAAATTTGCCACACACACACACACACACACACACACACACACACATTCACAAGACTACATACATACGCACATACAGACTCAGACGCAGGGGACATTCCTATACATCGCGTACGGTGCACACATTTCCAAGCCATTAAGTTGGCCGAGGTGATACCGGAGAGATGAAAGGTGTCTATTTGTTCGCTGTGTCAACTCTCAGACAGTGGAAAAAGAAGACAGCAGCAAATATATTACAAGGAAGGTACAATTTTTTTTTTTCCTTGTGTGTGTGTGTGTGTGTGTGTGTGTGTGTGTGTGTGTGTGTGTGTGTGTGTGTGTGTGTGTGTGTGTGTGTGTGTGTGTGTGTGTGTGTGTGTGTGTGTGTGTGTGTGTGTGTGTCAATAGATACAAATCTCCAGTCATAAAATAGACTCCAGTGCTTTTACACTCTTGATGTAAAATTCACTTCAGAATACACACACACACACACACACACACACACACACACACACACACACACAGAGAGAGAGAGAGAGAGAGAGAGAGAGAGAGAGAGAGAGAGAGAGAGAGAGAGAGAGAGAGAGAGAGAGAGAGAGAGAGAGAGAGAGAGAGAGAGAGAGAGAGAGAGAGAGAGAGAGAAACGCAAACATAGATATAAAAAACCCAGTAACACAGAAACATAACTCAAGAATGATAAGGAATGAAATCAAATTCAGAAAAAAAAAACATATTTCCAGACATGCAATTTATGGTATTCGAACGGAAAAGACAGACAAAATAAATAAAACCAATAATAAACACCCTCTTACTCCTCCTCTTCCTCTTCTTCCCAATCCTCCTCCTCTTTCTCCTCCTTACTCAAAAGAACTAACAGAAAAATCACCAATACTTCTGAAATAAAGGTCGGGGGGAGGGAAAGGAGTAGAAATATTGCCTTAACTCATTCTTCTCCGGAAACTTTTATCAACAGAGGCATTGAGTTACGTTCACGAGCGGGCAGAAGGGACGCCAGGCAGTGAAGCTCGACCGGGCGTTATGTCACAGCTAGCGCCACGAGTTACGGAGCTCATTAGGGCGGTGACGTGGCGTGTCCTGCGATAATTAGCGATTGCGTGCCCGTTGTGATAAATATTTAAGTTACCCTTCGTTACTTCCTTGTCCTTCCGCCTGTCGTGAGTGACTTGCTTTGATTTTATGATTATTTATACTTAAGATTTGTATATGAAAGATGGGGGACTGGATGTGTGTGTGTGTGTGTGTGTGTGTGTGTGTGTGTGTGTGTGTGTGTGTGTGTGTGTGTGTGTGTGTGTGTGTGTGTGTGTGTGTGTGATTATGAACCGTTTGTTATGAAGCCTTATTGATGAGGTAGTGGTGTTGTTGATATTATTGGTATTGATAGCGAAAGTGGTGGTGGTGGTGGTGGTGGTGGTAGTAATAGTTATGTATGTAGTTGTTATGGTCGTATTATCGATATGATGATAGTGGCAATAATAAGTATGTGATGATATAGTATTATTGCTATTGCTGTTGCTGTTCTTATTTGTTATCATTATTATTATTATCACTAATTGTATTATTATTGCTGCTATTGTTATTATTACTATCATCATTGTCATCCACGCCACACCATGTCATCTCTTTTATCTCTCTCTCTCTCTCTCTCTCTCTCTCTCTCTCTCTCTCTCTCTCTCTCTCTCTTCTCTACACGCACAGATGGATATCTGATGCGGGAACAAGAGTCACTCCAAGGCAAAATCCGAACAACACCGTTTGATATGTTTTATTTAACAAACTTGTAATGTCAGAAGCTTCTCCACTTTGATGGGTTGAAAGGCGGTGTTGGAGTGGTAGGACGGGGTACGTAAATATAAGATTGTCATCGCAGCAGCCAAACAGAAAGGAAACTTTGACAATAAACTGAAGGGTCAGAGGTCAGTTGGTGCGCGTCCTCAGGCCAGACAAAGATACAGGTGGGACGCTGCACTAATTCCTGTAGCTCTTGTAAAACAGCAAATTTGAAGCCTTGGTCACCGAGAGATTATTGCTAAAGTTGGTTGTAAGCACTGAAATTTCTAAGGTACAGAGATTGGAGTTAACTCGAAATTGATGAGAAAGTCTTCCATTTTGGGACTTCGACGGACACAGAGTGCTACACAGTTGGAGCAATTGAGTTTTATCTTCTGATTTCAATACATGGACGAAAGCAAGTTGTATCGTTTTGTACAGAGACGCAGCCAGTTGTAGATTGAAATCGAGAATAAAAAATGAAAAATGAAATTGAAAACGGTTTCCTTTAAGTAGATTCAGACACTTAGCTTTGAGTGAGGAAAAGATGAGGTTATGAGGAAGAGAAGTGATGTTCCGCAGACGAGAATTAAGTTACATTTGAGATCGCAAATGTTGGAAAATGAATATAAAGTGACACGTCGGATAGTAATCAAAGGGCACTCTTGGATAAGAGCAATTATGGTCCTCTCTCAGACAAGGAGTCACCATCATAATAATCATCATATTCGCGATTATTACAATGAAAGAATTCAGTATTGGTGCTTTACCTGGTGTCACGGCGCACGATCACCACAACCACTTTTACCATTACCAATCATATTTACCCTCATAATAAAAATACCTCATTAAAACTCACAAATGTGTTCTGCCTGATTATCCCACAAACACGCGGCATCAACCTGGCCAAACAATGAAGCATATTTCCCCAACACGCATTGCCAGCACGCCAACAAACAACCTACAAGCAAAATCATCACTTATATTTCAGAAACAATATGAGCGTGGTGGGTAATCTATCTCCAACCACCGCCACGCCACAAACACTGGCGGCAAAGCACGGCAGTAAGCGGCACGTGATGTGGATAGATTTGGTCCGCTTTCGATGCGAGATTCAGTGAGCTGTGATGGTAAATAGTATCTTTTTTTTTTCTTTTGTCCATCACTCTGTCTTGGGTATTAGGCCATTTATTTATTCTATTATTTCTTTTTTTAAGGCTTTTATATTTCTTTAAAATTAGGCGTTTTATTTTATTTTCTTACATATATAGTTTATTTTATTGGTTTTATTTATCTATTTGTTCTTGATCTAGTTAGTTATTTTAATTTTAACGTCTTTTTGTTTGTTTTAATATATTAACATTAAATACCCACTCACATTCTCATGCACGCTTCATTCACACAAGGATCGTAGTAAAAAGTAACTTGGTATTTGAAGGTTTATGGGTGGAGCCACGGATGGATGGATGGATGGATGGATAGCGAGGGGGATGATGGGGAAGTAGGTAAGGAGGTGGTTGTAGTTAGTTTAAGAAGATAATGGATAGAAACAGGTGGAGAAAGATAACTCGAGCGGCTGACCCTGCAATACAGTGGGTTTAAAGTCGCATGAAGAAGAAGTAAGTAAGTAGTAGTCAATTGGGTACACAGGTGGATAAATGACACGCAGAAAGCTAGACGCGTTCATAGTTACAGCTTGATATGGTGATAGATAGATGAGACTATACACAGAAGACTAAATAAATAAGTAGATAGATGAATAGATAGATAAATAGATAGACAGACAACTAAAGAGATTGATCTTGTAATTAATAGAAAAAATAAGACACACAAATCTAGATATAAAGAGGAAACGTAGACACACACACACACACACACACACACACACACACACACACACACCTTCCCAGCGCCCTTACGGAAAGTTAATCACCATTCACCGGAGAA
>NC_059293.1:18618794-18676294 GCF_017591435.1 Portunus trituberculatus
AAGGAAGGAAGGAAAAACAAAACAAAACAAGGAGAGTAGATGAAAACCAGAAACACCACGTTGACACTGTACACCATAAACACGACACATCATCACAACACCAATAACTCCACAACAGAAGACACACGCAACACCCCCTCACCCTCCCTACTCCCACGGCACACCTTCCCCCACCTCCCCACACCAGCCCATCTTTCACCAGTCCCACGAGGAGATGAAGATACTTTTCCCTCCAACACTATTTCTTATTCCAGCTTCAAAACGGATCTTCTTAAAACTAACCCTAACCTCTGGAACCTCTCGAAACGTGATCCTATTTCGGTTTTCCGCCTCTCGAGATGGATCCGTGGTGTAAAAAATGAAGTCCCTAGAGATCCCAGCGTCCCTCCACAGCGCCCTCTTCTCCTCAGGCCTTCAATTGTGGCTATAATGGCGCCGGGAACTGCAGGGGACAACTCATTAATCTCTCGTGTCTCTGTTTATCTGTAGCGTCCATATCATTTAGCCGCCGTGAGTTTTGGGAAGTTGGAGTGAAGTATCATGGTATTTTCTTTTTCTTTTTGTCCTGTTCCGTCTTCTTCCTTCTCTTATTCCCACGAGGCGTTGCTTTATTCCTAGTCTTTCTCTTTAACCTCGTCTTCGTCTTTTTCTTATGTAATCTTTCTCTGTTTTTGGTTTTGTTTATATTTCTTTCATTCTTCCTTCTTCTTCGTCTTTTCTTTTTCTTTTTTTCTTTTCTTCTTCTTCTTCTTCTTCTTCTTTTCTTCTTCGTCATCATCGTCCTCTTCCTCCTACTCCTTCTCCTCCTCCTTTTACCAATATACATAATTTTAATTGTCCTCTCTTGTTACTATTATCATTACCATCATTATCATTATTAACAAACGAAACAACAGGTGAATATGGAGCAAGAAACAGTGCTGTAATAGATCACGGCAAAATTGAGATATCAAGGAACAAACGAATAAATTAAGAGTCTTGAAACATAAAAAGCCGAGCTGCTCCACTTCTACCACGATGTATACGATTGTTTAGACTAGACACCGCGCCCTGCTCCAGTTCCGCCCCTTGCGCACACTTGCCTACACATAACAGGTTGTCCTAGTTCTGTCTAATGCAACTCTCCTAAGCACCGCCTCGTATCACAGTTATGGCCCAATGTGTGTGAGTTTCTGAATATGACACTCTTCTCATTTGGTCTAACATGCTGCTTTGTGAATATTCAGTCTTCTGTCAATGATAATCTATAAGTTTTAACCTCTTCAGTACTGATATGCATTTTTACTATGAGTTTTGGGTGTGATTAGACTATTTTATTGGCATTAGGAAGGGTTTGTGGAGGTCAGAAAATAAATGGCCAATCTTCACTATTCTAATCCCTAAATAAGTTCCTGGAGCTGTATAGAATCGCCAAATAGTAAGAAGAATGAATATGAAAATGCGTCATGGTTCTGAAGGGATTAATTCTGTCCTAGCTTATGTAGTTTTCTAACGGTCTTATTATGTTCTAAGTCGGTCTCAATTTGTGCAGTTTCCCGGATATCACACTCTACTAATTCTATCTCTTAAGTAGCTTTATTGGTCATCACATTCTGTCCTCGTTTTCGTATCGTTTTTTGTCTCGATTGATGCAGCTTCCTAAACACATTTTATTCCAATTCCTAGGAAAAACAATGTCCAAATATATGTCCCAATGTATAAAGCTTACTGAACAACATATTCTATTGTATTTAAGTCTCAATTTATGCAACTTTCTAAACTCCACAACCTGTTCTAAATCTGTCTAGGTGTATGCAAGCCCTCTAACAAACACAATCTGTCCCAAACCTGTCTCTATGTGCAACTCCATAAGCCACAATCTGTCCCAAGCCTGTCCTATGCATGCAACAGCGACCACAGCGAGACTTCTGCGACAGACGACAAGCCGCTAAGCCACTGCCACATCCGCTCGCAGCCACCATTAATCTGGCAGGAGAAGAGGGAGAGATTGAGACACACACGCATCAATAATCCTTGTTCTCGCCTTATCTCTGAGAACTTGATTCCGAGCACCGTCCCCAGTGTTCCCGCAGGTGTTCGCTGGAGTCGCCGGTGAGGGAAGGGAGGATAGCATGATATTCCGAGCCCGGCAGGTACGCAGGTAGGAATTACTGCAAAATTCAAGCGGTGAACAGCAAAAATAAAAAGTAAAAAAGAAAATCCTTAGCTGGAAAACAGCGCCACTTTTCAGGATTCTCTATTGCTTGCTATTTTCGAGTTTTCGTTCCTCCTTGCCTCGATTATTGTGCTTCATTACAAGATATAAGATGGTGTGTGTGTGTGTGTGTGTGTGTGTGTGTGTGTGTGTGTGTGTGTGTGTGTGTGTGTGTGTGTGTGTGTGTGTAATTCACTGTTTGATCTGCTGCAGTCTCTGACGAGACAGCCAGACGTTACCCTACGGAACGAGCTCAGAGCTCATTATTTCCGATCTTGGGATAGGTCTGAGACCAGGCACACACCACACACCGGGACAACAAGGTCACAACTCCTCGATTTATATCCCGTACCTACTCACTGCTAGGTGAACAGGGGCTACACGTGAAAGGAGACACACCCAAATATCTCCACCCGGCCGGGGAATCGAACCCCGGTCCTCTGGCTTGTGAAGCCAGTGTGTGTGCGTGTGTGTGTGTGTGTGTGTGTGTGTGTGTGTGTGTGTGTGTGTGTGTGTGTGTGTGTGTGTGTGTGTGTGTGTGTGTGTGTGTGTGTGTTCACGTGCTTAGGGGGAGAAAAACACTTTAGGATGCTAAGCCTTAATGTGAACAAAGTTTCGCTTCTGTAATTTTTTTCTCCTGCGCTCATACAAAGTCTCACGGGCAAAACTTTGTACACGATAAAAGGTCTGCCTCGCGAGTGTTTCCCTTCACACGACGCCTTACAAGACACTGACTGGCTGAAGAGCGAGAAATGCGGCTTTAGTCACCGTAAACACAACCAGCAACGTCCCTGTCATCATTAGTGTCATTTTGCTATTTATTGGCTTTATTTCTGCTATGATAATAGAATAATGTGAAGAAGAAACGACTGCTCATATCTGGACAGGATCACCGGCAGCCTAATGAAGGATGGACGTAAGAAAAGGCAGACGGTGAATCATTAGTGAGAATCCAACACGTAAACAGGCCCAAATTTCGAGTTAAAACCATATTTTCTTACTATTTTTACTTTTACATATATTTTTTTCTATTTTATCGTTACATTTTATAATTATTTATTCTCTGGAAGAAAACTTATATAACTCTTAATAGGATATAGTTTTCCTTCTTGAGTGTCTCGTTAAGCTTTCCTATCTTTTGAGAGAGAGAGAGAGAGAGAGAGAGAGAGAGAGAGAGAGAGAGAGAGAGAGAGAGAGAGAGAGAGAGAGAGAGAGAGAGAGAGAGAGAGAGAGAGAGAGAGAGAGAGAAAGTCATCTTAAAGCGAATGAACTAAGCATAGGACGATAGTAGTACAGTATGTCGGTGAACAGCTGAACAAGACAACGTATGAACAATTTCCACCTTGCACCCATGTTTGCGCAACCACACTGAAGCACACTGAGTCCCCCCTGGCCCGGAGAGTCCATTCTTCACAGGTGCAGCAAAAAGGCTGGGAGATTACCTGGGGTTGGTATATTAATTACTGGAGTTTGGGAAGAGTTAATGTCCCACCGCGGTGACTGGAAAGGAGGGAGACTTGTCCTTCGTTTCTTTTCCCGTTGTGCTCCCTGTCTTGCTCCTTAAGTCTTTCGCCACTAATGATACTTATTTCATTGGAATTATCCTGTTAAGTCTCACTACGTAAATATTAAACTTGTACTAAAAATAACTATAAAAGGAAATGCCATGAGTTAACTACTTTGCCTCTATCGTTGCATTTTAGTAATATTCAGAAATATGGAAAGACAATTTGCAGCGACATACAGAATAAAGGTAGGATAAAAAAGAATAGTTTTGTATTTTCTAGGCGACAAGAGTGTGCAACATGCTTTAGTACAAAATAAGTGTCTGAAAGGCGGTAATTGATCATGGAAGACAAATATTTAGTAGTGAAATTATTAAGTTGGGCAAAGTAAATTGATACGGAGAATCACTTAGAAATATCTACTCGGATGGAAACTGAGATCTCCTGCAGGATACTGCCTTGATTTAGCCCTTAACTTGTGGACTAAGTACCGTGATTTTGTGGTTCACTTTCATACAAGCACCACTAAAGGCACACCCAGCCATGCATTGCACCGCAGGAAACACACCTCGCTCATATCTCTTACTTTTTTCTTATTATTGTTCTCCGCATACCCGAGGCAGCAATCAGGGGACTACTTGTTCCTGCTGCAGCGTCTGTTAGTGCGTGGTGTTTTCAGTGCTGTCTAATGGATGCAATCTATTAACGAAATAACTGCAGCGCAAAACGTACAGAGGTAATGGAAAGTGTTGCGGTGTGAAGTTTGAAAAGACTCAGTGTGCGAGACTGGAGGCTATCGACAATACTTAACTTTTCTGCTTCAGAATACACAAGTTTACGTTGCATCAATCTTTTCTTCTGGCGAAACACTGCACTTTGATTTCTCTCAGTGCGACAGTCACTTTGTTAATGACCATTGATTTTTTCTTATGTAGTGAAGAGGGCCAGCCAAGGAAAAAAAAAAAAAAAAAAAAGGCTCACTTGAGTGCTGGCTCTCTACAAAGAAGAAAAGCGTCAGCCAAAATTAGAGAACAAATGACTCAATACCTTCCTCTTAAAAGAAGATACATTATTGATAGACAAAAAGCCTAAGGCGATAAAAATGTTATCCAAACATTATGTAAAGAATATGTTAATATGACACGCGTCCTTAATAGCAATGAATATTCCAGGCTGATTCCACTAAAGAGTCTCGTGTAATTCCCTATGAATTATCATTTCAACTTTTGTCATCCTATTACTTTCTTATCAGCCAGTGACGCTAAGAAGCTGAAGGAGATTATGTCCAGTGGTCTTCCATGAATAATTTGTTACTGCATTATTAGATTATATATAATGTGCATATGAGCAGTACTATGACGCTTCTCTCTTGTGTCTCTTGATTTGAGACATAAGAAACTATTTGTGTAATTTTTGGGAAAGAAGTATTGGTGTGCTAAAAATGGCTGGAAGTTTTGCTAGTAACTTTTATCATATGGAATTGAAACACTGTCCATGCTAGGTCGTGGATGTCATCTGCTCTCTGGAGCACTATGGTGTGTGTGTGTGTGTGTGTGTGTGTGTGTGTGTGTGTGTGTGTGTGTGTGTGTGTGTGTGTGTGTGTGTGTGTGTGTGTGTGTGTGTGTGTGTGTGTGTGAGAGAGAGAGAGAGAGAGAGAGAGAGAGAGAGAGAGAGAGAGAGAGAGAGAGAGAGAGAGAGAGAGAGAGAGAGAGAGAGAGAGAGAGAGAGAGAGAGAGAGAGAGAGAGAGAGAGAGAGAGAGAGAGAGAGAGAGAGAGAGAGAGAGAGAGATGTAATCATTAACAGACCCTCACAGTGAGCAGCAGCATCACTTCTGAACCGCTACATAAAACTCTCACTCACATCCAGTTCAAAGTCTGCCATTATTATCTTTTTTTGAGGAAACTTTTAAAACCAATGAGAGATGTCATCCATTTTTACAACCCCTTTTTTTTCTCATAGAATTCTGTTGCTCATATAACAAACATTTAATTATGTCATTTCCAGCACATCTTTCTTTACGCTTTTTTTCCGGTTCAACTTTTTTTTTTCCTCTAATTTATTTTCCATTTCTGAATTTTTTCCTCTTCTTCAATCATGTCAATATTTGCAGGTTTTATAAATTCCTCGCATTTGCACTTTGTCATCGCACCAAAACTTGATGAGGTTTTCATTTCATTGAATATGAATGTTATGACTCACACATTTCAGAAAAGCAAAGAAAAAAAAAAAACGGTGACATGGAGACGCTAATTCTTTTTAATGGTTCAGCTAAACACGAGGAAATCTGCTTAAACCTGCTTTGAGTCCTCCAATATCCAGGTTATCAGGATAAATTTTTCTTAACAAACCTCGGCGTGTTGGTCTGCTTGAAACACGAAGCGAGTGTGTTCCGGTGAAGTTGGAAGTGATAAATGTAAGTGTAGTTATTGGAAGAAAACTGAAAAAGATCGGAAAAACTTTCAAGACAAACTGAGTCCAATAATGGTGGTCTGGTTGTATGAAGATAAAAGAGCTGATTAATTGAATTTGAAATATACATAAACACACACACACACACACACACACACACACACACACACACACACACACACACACACACACACACACACACACACACACACACACATACAGTACAAACAAAAAAAAAACACCTTAGTAATCACACCATTGCTTAAAATCCCTCGACAATTAAACTCCTTTGGAAGTTAAAAACAACAACATTAAGAGACATTAAAGTTTCCTCCTCCTACAACTTTCTCCCACTACAGTCCGAGCGAGTCCCAAAGCTCTAGTCTCCCTTGAAACAAAGCTCACGGTGTTCCTGTCTCATTGCAGCTCGTCGACTCCGGGGAGATGGCGGCCAACGTGCTGATGCCGTTGCTGATTCCCCTTGGCGAGCAGCTAACTAACGGTAAGTGTGGAACAGGAAGAGGCGGGAGAGCAGGGAGAGGAGTGAGTGATGGAGTGACAGCGGTGAGTGATGGAAAGAATCGAGGTCATGGTGTTACAGGGGATTCACTTTGTAAGCCACTATTTTGTCGTCAGTTCATGTGTATTTCCTGTGTATTTTCTGTGTATGGAGTTACTGGGCGTGTTTCTGAATTACCTGTGTTAATTTCTCGAGTTAGTCCATGTTAATCAGGATTCGTTAGTGTGTGAAGTGAACTGCTCTTGGCAATACAAAGGGTTGAGGCTTCGAGGTTGCAGATGGAACGGTAAGGTGTGAAGGGACAAAGGTAGGTAATAAGAGAGTGTGAAGCAAGGGAAAGTGGAAAGAAGAACGATTGGGGAATTAAAGGACAAAGGAGGATGTTAGGAAGATGAGATGAGGAAAGGCAAAGACCTGCGAGTGGGGAATGGATGGAGAGATGGGAGAGGTGCAGTATAATAAAGAATGAAAGTAAAATGTTGGAGGAGGAAGCAGTAATAATCCGTCAGTATTGAAACGGGAAAGAATACTACAGGGAACCAGAGTGAGGTCAGTGAAAAATCGAGATGTATTCCGTGAGATGAGATGCTGTCACGAGGAAGCTAAGCGGTCATGAGAAACGTGAACCTACACATCAAGGGCAACAGACCATAACTTCCTTGTGTGCTAGCTTTTACCATTTTCATATGCATCACTTTCTTACCAACTGCTTCCACTGCTCCCGATCAAACGCCGCATCCTCGACCAATCTTGTCTGTCGCTCATCATTCTTTATAAAATCTTTCCAATTTAATCCTGGTCTGCCTCTTCTTCCTCGCTCCTCATATCCGTCATCTTTCCGCCAGAATACTCGTGCTTTATTCTCATATATCCATAAGGCTCATGTATAAAGCTGATACAAATAGCAGGGTTTTGCCAGAACAATATCATGCTCTCTTATTAGGCAAACCCACGATGTAGTCTGTAAACGGTATCCAATCTGCACGCCAATAGTTTCCCAGCAATTCGTCCGAGGCAATTACTTCCTCCCAGACCTGGTAACACACACACTACCAGGTCGCGACTGTCAGGAGAGCCAACATGCACAGTCAAGCATGCCAAGAGGATGAAAAGGATCATTCCACCACCGCTATCTTTATGTGACTTATGAGATTTCCGTGACTCGGTTTGTGATAAAAGAATAACCCATCACATGCACAGCAGACAGCTCACCCCTGACCTTGATTCCTCTGCAGACGAGCTAAGAGGAGATGGCTTCCCACTAAATGTTTCCTGTCTGAATGGTCCCGATGAGGGTGGTTGAGTGCTGTTATTCACTCCCCCCCCTTGCCATCTTGCACAACCAAGGTGACGCAGAAGAACTATATATAAAAAATGTGTATAGATAAGAACTGCAAGCTTAAGTTAGAATCCAGGAGGACATTTTCGCAATCCGCTAACAAAGATTCGTACCTGGAAAAATGTGAAGGCGAGAAAGATTTACAGTGATCTTCGTGAACATATAAACTCTTCAGGCAAAAATTTTACAACTGCGAGATTACACGCTTGCTCACGTATGTGCACGCAAACACGCAAACACGCACGTCAGTACTACACACGAAAGTGCGTACTGTGTGTGTGTGTGTGTGTGTGAGAGAGAGAGAGAGAGAGAGAGAGAGAGAGAGAGAGAGAGAGAGAGAGAGAGAGAGAGAGAGAGAGAGAGAGAGAGAGAGAGAGAGAGAGAGAGAGAGAGAGAGAGAGAGAGAGAGAGAGAGAGAGAGAGAGAGAGAGAGAGAGAGAGAGAGAGAGACATACACAGACAGAGACAGACAAAGACAGACAGAGACATAGAGAGAAAAAAATACAAACAGGAACAAGCACACAGACACAAACACACACACACAAAAAAAAAAAAAACATTAAGAAAGAGAAAAAAAAAGAAAAGGGGGTGAGGCGGGGGAGACCAAGGTAGATAGGAAGCAGCCACCTCCACCATATCGAGCAGAAACAATCAGAGGAACCGTGTGAAGTGACAGTGACGTCCCTTTGAACAAGACACACCGGCACAGACACACTCACGCGTCCAGAAGCCAGAGAGAAAAAGAAAATATTCACCTTCCATTCTCTTCCTGTGTGTGTGAGTGTGTGTGTGTGTGTGTGTGTGTGTGTGTGTGTGTGTGTTTGTGTGTGTGTGCCACGACCCTCTTGACGTACGTGCTGGTCAGGAGTCCCAGGTGTTGCTCTTTGTCCACGGGTCTTTGTTCGAGGAGGGAGAGAAAACAAGAGATACTTAAAAGGGATTGAAAAGTGAGAGAGAATGAGAGAGAATGAGAGAGAGAGAGAGAGAGAGAGAGAGAGAGAGAGAGAGAGAGAGAGAGAGAGAGAGAGAGAGAGAGAGAGAGAGAGAGAGAGAGAGAGAGAGAGAGAGAGAGAGAGAGAGAGAGAGAGAGAGAGAGAGAGAAAGCTTATGCATATAAAAACATGTAAATGAAGACTGTCACCTACACACGAAAATGCATCCGTTTATTGAATTCTGAGTGAAAAGTGACGATGAAAGACCGATCCACTGACAGAATGATTGACTGGCCCGACGCATGACTGAGAATAGAAATCATAAACCAAGAGAGAGAGAGAGAGAGAGAGAGAGAGAGAGAGAGAGAGAGAGAGAAAACGAAAGGCACGCAGCTGAAACTCCAAAATGGGAAATTAAAGGAAACAACACGTTACCAAACCACGCGGCCTGAACACTAACAGTCGCAGCGCCGCCCCATCCATCCCCCCAAACTCCCTGGGGAGCCGAGGCGCCGATCACCCCGTGGCCAAAACAGCTTTGCCTTCCACGCGCCAGTGACAGCACGCCAATACACTGCCACTCGCCTACCACAACCCTTACACCAGCAGAGAGAGAGAGACAGAGAGAGAGAAGGAGAGGGGGGGGGCAGTTACTTGTCACTCACAAGATCTTATAATCAACTCATAATATTTTCTGTACCCAGAGAGAGAGAGAGAGAGAGAGAGAGAGAGAGAGAGAGAGAGAGAGAGAATAGAACAGTCACTCGTCACTCAAGATCCTAAAATCAACTCAATATTTTCTGTACGATGAGGAGGAGGTGGTGGGTGACTTCCGACTAAACTGAAATTACCTTCCACGCCACCATCTGCATATGCATGAGTCGCGTGTCGCCCAGAGATGAATGACGGGGGCAGAGAGTCACGGGCAGCGGGGCGTGGGGAGGGTGTCGTTAGGTAATTAAGAACTGGGAAGGTCTCGGTGGAGGGACTTAGGCTGGAATTCTCAAACCCCTCTGTGCTTCACATCCACTATTTCAAAAAGGCTTTATTTAAATTGGCACCATTATTTTAAGGTGTTTTTTTCACGGTTCTAGAGGCAGAGTGACAAGATTTCTACATTATTAACTGGAGAATCACTCTTGAAAACCATGCTAATCATCTCTGTGGCCTTAAAAATTAGTCGTGATGGCAGAGTAAAGCGTTTCTGAATAAGGGTCTGGAAGTGACACACAGCCCAGGATGAAGGGCGGGGGTTATCTATAAAACTCACGTCAAATGAAGGTGGGAAGGATAATTAGTTTGAGATAACGAGTTTTCTTCTCTCACACAACATGTTAGATTAAAGTAAAGATGATGGATCGCCGCGTGAGAGAGAGAGAGAGAGAGAGAGAGAGAGAGAGAGAGAGAGAGAGAGAGAGAGAGAGAGAGAGAGAGAGAGAGAGAGAGAGAGAGAGAGAGAGAGAGAGATGCATAAACGTTACCTGATCTTCTACCTGAGACTCGACATATTAACTGCAAAATCTCCAATTAGTGACAAGACTGAGCAAAATTTCAATTACTAATAAAAAATCGGAATGGAAATCAAATCTGAGTAAGAAAGTGGCTAATATTACACTCTCTCTCTCTCTCTCTCTCTCTCTCTCTCTCTCTCTCTCTCTCTCTCTCTCTCTCTCTCTCATCACTTTACCTTTCTCATTTCCCTTTTCACCCCTTCCCTGTTTTCCTGGCCGTAGTTCACTCACTCCATTGTTCCACAGCCGCTACAGTAACTACTAATTACAACTTGCAAACAAAGGAGGTGCCACTCGCCTTAGTTCCTGCGGGTAGTAGGAAGAGAGAGAAGAGACGGGAGGAGGAGCTGGAGGCGGAAGAGCAGGAGAAGGAGGAGGAGGAGCAGGAATAAGAGCAGGAGGGGAGACTATGAGGGAAAGAGCGAGGTGAGAGAAGAGGAAGAAAGGAAAGGGGAGAGAGGAAGCAAGAGGGAGCGAATGACGAGGAGATTGGGAACATGAGGAGAAGGATGAGCAAGAAAATGATGGCAAAATTGGGAGCTGTAATGTAAGGAAATGGGAGAACGGAGAGGGTGGGAGGAGAGATTGAAAGACGGGATGGGAAATTGTAAAACCTAAAGGAAGAGAAGGTGGTGGAAGGTGGAAGAACAGAGGAAGGGAGGTATGGCGGACGTAAAACTATGCAGGGAATGAAAAGTGGAAAATTACGAGATAAAGATGTGAATTGAGGAGGAAAAGAGAGTGTAAGTTGGAGGAATGAATCACCAAGCAAATTAAGATGATCAGGTTAATAATCACATCAAAACCGTCGCGTAACGAGACAGGTGGAAAATTACATACGACATCCAACTCAAACAAACACACACACACATACACACTCAAACATAAAACGCACAAAAACACACAAAGAGACTCGGAAAAAATATATAAAGAAAACCAAAACATTATTAACATCACCATCATCAACATTGACAGCTGGTGGACTGAATGACTATTCGCTGTCACCTCAACAACTGTATCTAAATGAGCAACACTTCACGACACCTCACATAACAAGCCATTCTCCGCGTCTCATTCCGGGAGTTGAGGACAGACACACAGACATACATTCCCGGAGAAATACACAAACTTTCCCCGCGTGACGAGTTCGTGGGCCATAAATGGAAATTCGCTGCAGTTTGTAGTGTGTTCACCATATTTTCCTTTTTATTTATATTGGATGAGAGAGAGAGAGAGAGAGAGAGAGAGAGAGAGAGAGAGAGAGAGAGAGAGAGAGAGAGAGAGAGAGATGACAAATAAAACAAATCGATAAAAAAAACCAGATTGATTGAGTAATGAAAGAGTCATATACAGAAAGACACAAACGTACGCACACAGAAAAAGGCAAACAGGCAGGCAAGTGGACACACAGACGGACAGACACGCAGAGCCTCACGGACAGGGACAAAGATGAAAGTGAGAGAAACACGACTGCAGAAACGAGAGGGAGAATAGAGAGGAGAACTTCAGAAGGGCTGCAAAATCTGAAGGGTTTCCTCTCCCCCCCCCCGGCTGTCAATATACAACACCCCTTATCCCTATTCCCTCCCCAAGCACGTCCCTACAAGGCTATTGACGTCAACAGGACCTGGAACGAGTTGCAACCAAGGGCGCTTCCTTCTATCCTTTCCCTCCACTGCAGGGACTCCTTGTGTGTTCGCACCACACCCACAACAGCGACAGCCTCCTCCTCTTCCATTTTTTCCTCCTCCTCCTCCACTTGCGATTCACTAGATTCTCTCACCCACCACAGCGGCAGCCTCCTCCTCCTTCTTCACCTTCTCGATAATTTTTTCTGCTCCTCCTCCTCCTCCCCTTCCTCCTTTTCCTCCTCCTCCTCCTCATGCGATTCACTAGTTTCTCTTATCTAACACAGCGGCAGCCTCCTCCACCTTCTCCTCCTCCTCGATCCTTTTCCTGCTCCTCCTCTTCCTCTCCTGCGATTCACTAGTTTCTCTCAAGCTCAATTCAGCCCAACCTTGTGTCGGAAGTTAATAGGGACTTCTGAGTGCTCTGCTAATTAACTCTCTCTTCAGGTGCCTGTTGCAGGTACGCCTAATTCCTCGCAGAGCAGGTGATGAGGCGGTAACAGCCCCCCCCACTCCGTCTCGCCTCACTTCACCCTTACCTTACCTCACCTCACCCTCCAGGCTGCTGCTTCCGTTTTCCTCACGCACTCACGCACTTCAATAACCTCAGTCCGTCAGTGATCTCATTCGATATATTGGCAGCCTTGGCCAGCCTGTCTACACTCAGTCGACTGCCTCCAACCCGTTCCTATTTCCTTCCACCAGCAAACGACCCACGCAGTCACGAAGGCAACCGGACACACACACACACACACACACACACACACACACACACACACACACAAGCCAATTTTCTTGATGCAGCCGCAGTACTGTGACGGAATCTCTACAATGGCTACAGTAAGGGAAGGTGAGGCAAAAGCTTCCAAGCCATTGAGCTCACACCTTCTGCAGTAGTCAGGACGCTGGGGTGCGATATGATGCTACCAGAGATGTGATATTAAACCCCGGCAGTCATATAACCTCTGTAATGTCTCGCTGGTGTCGTATGTATCAATTTTCTCGGCTATTGTGCAAATTTCCCTCTAACAAAATCGATGTGTAAATGAAACTCTCTATTTAATTACTACTTCTTATATTTCAGTCGTCTCAAAACATCGATCCTCCTGTCCACTGTCATTTATTTCTTACCATTTGCAAAGATAATGGCTAAAATAAATCATACTGGCACATTAATACTGATTTCCCCCTTCATGTAATATACTCATACTTTCTCTCACCTATTGACCGATTGTTGTCCCCTTCAGTAATTCAGTAAATCAGAGGCTTCTCTCACCTCTCACCCAATCAAGTAACTATGAACAATTACAGAAAGTGATTACCAAAACTATATCTCGGGAAAATTTTAAGGCCATGAAATATTCCTATCCAAAATACGTGAGAGCCATGAATTTCCACCTGAATTTGTTGTATAGGCCTATTTTAGTTTTCTATAGGCTTACCACATTTCTGGATAATATCAGGAAATATCAGGTTTTTTGTAGTATTAGGTTAGATGAACTAGGATACTCGCTAACTTCTATGTTGACTTGTGTTTGAGGAACCCTGAAAATAAGTAAGCTACCCTTCCATGTCTGTTTTCTGTAGTAAGATCCATTTTCTTTTACGCTTCTTAGGGGTGGACAAAATAAATCCGAGAGAGAGAGAGAGAGCGAGAGAGAGAGAGAGAGAGAGAGAGAGAGAGAGAGAGAGAGAGAGAGAGAGAGAGAAAGATAAACAGACCTAATTACCTTGTGTCTACCCCTCTCTCTCTCTCTCTCTCTCTCTCTCTCTCTCTCTCTCTCTCTCTCTCTTAATAAAGCAAACAAGCACAAAACGTCACAAGTACAAAGGGAAACATACAAATACACACAACGGGAAAGAAAACAGGATGACAAACAGATAATCAGACACACAGACACACAGACACACAGATGGGCAAACTAATACAAATGGAGAAGAGGAAAAAAAAGGAGGAGGAGGAGGAAGAGGAAGAGGAGGAGGAGGAGGAGGAGGAGGAGGAGGAGGAGGAGGAGGAGGAGGAGGAGGAGGAGGACAAGTGAGAGAGGAAGGGAGAAAAACGCACACTAATACAAATGAAGAAGAGGAAGACGGAGACGACGACGACGAGGAGGAGGAGGAGGAGGAGGAGGAGGAAGAAGAGAATGACAAGTGAGAGTAGAGAGGAGAAAATTTTATAAGAGTTGAAGGCTGAAAATGACGTGCCTTCCTGGAAATATAGTCATAAAACAAGCCTCTCCCAGCAACAGAGCACCTCATTAAAGTGACTACAGCAGCGGTATACAGTAAATAGCTGTATACATGTCACTTCACGGGATGACAGTCTCTTTCTCATAAAACATATAGGCAGAATAGCTTATAAGAAGGATGAATGGATAAAGAGAATAGAAATAAAATGAATTGTCGTGGCATATCAAATAGTGGAACGGACTCAGTGGTCATGCTGTTAGTGCTGACTCAATAAGGAGCTTTAAAAGAGGTGGCGGCATAGTGGATAAGGTGGTGAGCGTGGGATCGGGTAGACGTCCATGTGTAGGTTCGAGTCCCACCGCATAACGCTAAGAAGCTATACCATTAGTCGAGTGGTTTAGAGTTACCTACATGTCACCTTGATACCCAGGTTCTAGATGGTTACACCGAAGATGCGCTTGAGGGATGATATGAGCCTTAATATGGGTACCACTATATATGAAATTGCTTGCGCTACTATAATGGGCGGAAGCTGAACAGTGCTTCCCACATATAGGCCATAACATAAAAAAAAGTGGATCTGATAAATTCTTGGATGGGGATGAGAGATGGAATTAGGTAGCTTTGCGCATAGAGGGACTGCCCCGTGTAAGCTTGACAGCCTCTTGAAAATTCCCTCTTTTCTTATGTTTATGTTCTTACATTAATTAAAATTTTCATATGCCATCTCAGACACTTGATGGTAGAGTAATGATATCCTAACTCGAATAACGTCAGCCGGTCATTAGAGTCAAAGATTTATTGGATTACCTTTCGACACGCGCTTGTTAGTATTAGTCATAAATACTAGTATCTTGGGTTGTCTTGGAAACATCCTTGTTAATTAGCCACGTCACTAATTACTTCTGTGAATATTTGATCTTTCAGCAACGAGCAATTCAGGCGAGAGATCAACACTTCTCTTTTATCACTAAATGCTTAACCTTTTCAATCCTGAGACACATTTTAACTTTAAGATTTGTTTACGAATAGACCATTTTATTGACATAAGAAACGGTCTATGAAGGTCAGAAGACTAATGGCCACAGTCTTCACTATTTTAATCTCTTCAATACAGGGATATATTCATAGCTTGAGATTCTTGTATACCATAAGACCATCTTATTGACATTAGGAAGGGTCTATGGAGGTCAGAAGATTAATGGCCAGAATCCTCTCTATTTTAATCCCCACATGAGTTTCTAAAGCTGTATAAAATCACCAAATAATGAGAATGAATATGGAAACGCGTCATTGTACTCAAAGGATTACAGGATATTTGATATTTTTTTCCGCAACAGTTTTAAGGAATCATTTTATCAAACGTATAATGGTTACTTTCATCGGGAGAAAATGTGCAATGTGTGAAAACCACGTCAATAAATATAAACACTGGCATCGCAACGCAATTCTGAGAGAGAGCGTTATCGTGTAGCGTCTTTCCTGCTCAGCTACAACAGTCTCCAGCCGCAGCTCCGCCGGGTGGAAAGAAATTTGTTCAGCGCTGTGGAATTTAGAAGAAAGAAAAGCCAAATACATTATTTGGCAAGATCTTTACCGAGTTCCTTCCATTTACTTACACAAAGACCATCAGAAAATTGTTTAAATCTTTACTGTTTAATTGTTTCATTGTGTAATGGATTAACCCCTTCACTGCTATTACGCATTTTTTATATTCACTCTGCTTACTATTTGGTGATTTTATACAGCTGAAGTGGAGGATTAAAATAGTGAAGACTCTGGCTATTAATCTTCTGACCTCCATAGACTTTTCCTAATGTCAATAAAATCGTCTAATTGTAACCAAACATCAATATAAAAGAAGTGTCCCTGTACTGGAGCTAAGTAACCACCAATAACCACTCTAATGAAAATACCTATCCCACGCAACACTGAGAGCTTTATGAATGTGAAGAAATGGGAAGATAATAACCACCAGGTGTAAACATTGTATCCAACACACGCAGGTATTGAAATCAGATGAAATAAAAGCGAGTACTGTTTTGTGATAAAATTCAAAATTCATCAAAGAAATGCGTGTGTGTGTGTGTGTGTGTGTGTGTGTGTGTGTGTGTGTGTGTGTGTGTGTGTGTGTGTGTGTGTGTGTGTGTGTGTGTGTGTGTGTGTGTGTGTGTGACCTTATTGAATTACATAATCACGAAAGCGTTCCCGTGCACTGCTTAATTAACCGGTTCACGCGAATGCTGGTTGCGTGATACTTAATCAGAGTGAGTTACAAGATACAAAGCAGTCACACTATCATCACATCCTTCCGGTCACTCGTTAATCTTGATATGAATGGACTTCTATTTCAATCAAGCATGTGGCGACGATGACGGAACAATTACTCACTACAAATCAGCACGCGAGAGTCATTCTTATCTCTTTGGCCTTGTTCCCTTGACTTCTCTCTCTCTCACCGCAACACTAAACAACGCTGAAGACAAGCCTGTATAGAGAGACACGCATACACACACACACACACACACTCTCTCTTTCTCTCTCTCTTCCTCTCATCAGCGGATACTACAAAAGCCTCAAAATTAACCCAACTCCAAAAAGCTGTTCCTCTGAAGCCCCATCTGGATAGAACACGGAACCCAGATTAACCCACTCCACTGAGACGAGTTTACGTGAGGCGGATCTCGATAACTTCACTGGGCTGCTCACGTTGCATTCTGTAACACGCGTGAGCTTTAAAACTCATTTCCCACGTGTAAAGCCCCACTTCGCCTTTATTACACCTCACCTCGCCTCGCTCACACTCCTCTGCTACAGGTTATTGACAGTTTTCCCAGGCTGTGTCCTCTACTATATTCTGTAACCCCAGTTTTACTTTGAAGGTTCTATGTGTTGGTTATGGGTGCTTGCAGAGGTTATACACGCATTCATACACATATCTGTACATTTCTCTCTCTCTCTCTCTCTCTCTCTCTCTCTGATGTGTATTACTTTTTTTTTTCAATATAATGCAGAAAAGTTCACTGTGTTTTTTTTTGCTGTGAATTTACTTTGGTGGCTTCCTTTTTTGTAGTTCTTAAGTAAAAACTGTCTTTTTTCCTCATTTATTCTTGTTATTTATGCCCTTTACCTTTCGAGGACTTTTCTTTGCTAACAAACTCGAGCTGCTTCTCATGCTACACTTAACCCATTTCTCTCTCTCTCTCTCTCTCTCTCTCTCTCTCTCTCTCTCTCTCTCTCTCTCTCTCTCTCTCTCTCTCTCTCTCTCTCTCTGTCTCTCAGTAAGGATCCTGTTAGTGCACCTTCTCTGTTTTTTTTCTCTCTTTTTGTTTAACCTCTTCAATACTAGGATATATTTTGGATCTTTTATGTTTGGAGGTCGCCACTAATTTTCAACCAAATTTTCATCATTAATACAGTTTTTGGTGCTGAATACGAATATGACATTTATTTTCTCGATAAATGAAAGATAGTTGCACAAAAAAAGGATTTAATGCGCACTACCTTGCGACGCGCATTAATTCATGCAACAGTAATTAACGGGCGCAACAATACACAGTCGGGTGTCACGCGGCACGTTTGAGACGACCGTGGACAAGATGGATGTGAACTACAACTTGCAGTGGTTATTTACCAATATTTTGACCGAAGAAGACGCTGTTAAATTTCTGCAGAACTTTAATATCATAGAAAAGAGAAAAGGTGTAAAAGAAACATCAAATGATAATTAAAAAGACAAACGAAAGTGTATCGTGGATGTGTTACAAGAGAGCTTGCCGTGATAAAGTTTCAGTGAGAAAAAACACTTGGCTTGATGGCAGTACCATTCCATTGAAGAAAATCATCGTCTTCATTTATTCCTGGGCAAAAGAGTATTCCAGCATTAAATACTGTGAGGACGAATTGAGGATATGTCGCGCTACTACAGTTGATTTCAACAATTATCTAAGAGAGGTGAGTTAACCTAACCTAACCTAACCTAACCTAACCTAACCTAACCTAACCTACCTAACCTAACCTAACCTAACCTAACCTAACCTAACCTAACCTAACCTAACCTAACCTAACCTAACCTAACCTAACCTAACCTAACCTAACCTAACCTAACCCAACCTAACCCAACCTAACCTAACCTAACCTAACCTAACCTAACCTAACCCAACCCTAACCTAACCTTACCTAACCTAACCTAACCTAACCTTTTTAGATATGTGCCTCATCTCTACTCGCCGCCACTACGCCTATCTTTCATTTCTCGAGAAAATGAATGTCATATTCGTATTCAGCACCAAAAACAGAACTAATGATGAAAAATTTGGTTAGAAATTAGTGGCGACCTCCAAACATAAAAGACCCTATATTTTTATCTCGAGATTATTGTACGATTAGACCATTTTATTTACAATAGGAAGGATCTATGGAGTTCAGAAGACTAACGGCCACAGTTTTTACTATTCTAATCCCCCTACATAAGTTCTGAAGGTGCGCAAAATCATCGAATAGCAAGCAGAATTGATATGGAAACGCGTCATGGTACTTAAGGCGTTAATTACATTGAACCACCTGTGTTTATCATTATTTATACTCATATTTCATTTATCTATATTTGTTTTTTTTTTTTGATACACTCGCAACCTTCTCTCTCTTTCGTCAATCAATCAGTGTTAATCTATTTTTTTTTTTTCGTTTATCAGTATTCATATTCCTATCTCATGTATCGCATCTGTATTTTTTTTCTTGGATACACTCGCAGCCTTCTCTCTCTCTTCGTCAATCAATCACATTTTTTTTTCCCCCGCTAATTCTTCCCTCTCACCAAGTACTAAGAATAAATCAGCAAGTTTCTCCCGTCAACGTATCCTCTCCCACTCCTCAAGGCCTTCTCTAGCATACATCCATCTGAAGCTGCACTCTCACACACTCAACACATTGCGCAAGCCCCAATTACTCTATCTGAGGCACAGTTTCCTGCTCTCACATTCACCTCTCGCATCATAGTCACAACCTCTCACGTCCTGCATTTTCCGACACATTTCCTCGCCAAGTCCCCGCAACCTTTCCCGCCTCCACGCTGCTTCACTTTTACCATTATTCCTTCCTCCTCGTCTGTCTGCGTCAAATCCATGCACCTCGCTTTTCTACCATGAATAATGATAATAGTAATGGCGGCGAGGAAAAATGACTTTTAAATAGTAAAGGTGGTGGTGGTAGTAGTAGTAGTAGTGTAACAATAACAATAACAATAATAATAATAATAATAATAATAATAATAATAATAATAATAATAATGAGGAGGAAGACGAAAGAGGAAAGCTACATTTTATTATTAATTTTACCTAACTTAAATCTCGTATCGTATTATTTATTCCTATCAAGCTAATCGGCCCTATCACAAACTATCTCGTGAGTGCTACAATGTTTGCTGCTGATCTCTCTCTCTCTCTCTCTCTCTCTCTCTCTCTCTCTCTCTCTCTCTACAAACACCTCCATCTCTCTCTCCACACACTGTTCTCTCTCTCTCTCTCTCTCTCTCTCTCTCTCTCTCTCTCTCTCTCTCTCTCTCTTATACATACACCTCCATCCTTCACACCCCACCTCGTTCACCCAACACACCTATTCACACACTGCTGAGGGAAAAAATAGTACTAAAGTGGTGAAGTTTTCCTGTGCCGTGATTTGCGTGGTGGTGAAGGTTACGCCGTGGTGTGGAGGCAAACAGTCTCTTGGCACGCGCTGCAGTAAAGGGGAAAGAGAATTATTCCACCTCCTCTCTAACCTTACTCTTACTCCACCAATTATCTCTACCTCTCCCTCCTCCTCTTCCTCCTCATCCTCCTCCTCTTCTTCCTCTTCCTCTTCCTCTTACTCCACCTCCGAGACCTAGTTTTCCTCGCTCTAGTCCTTGTCCCCCTCTAATCTTTTATTCCCTTTCTTATTTTCTACAATTACCCTTTAATTTTTTTTTCCCTTGCTCTGAAGTATTAGTTTCCCTAGTCACGATATGCTCTCGGCCTCCTCCATGTTTGTATTTCTTTATTAAGTTCTTTTGTTTTCTCTTTTCTTTATTTTCTATGGCTTATTTTATTCTTCGATTTTTTTACTCCTGGTTATCTTTTTTGCACTATCCTATTCCTCTTTTATTAAGTTTTGCTATTTCTTTATTCTCACTTGATTTTTTTTTCTTTTATTTTTCGTAAGCGGTTGACTTTCTCTCACTCTCCACAATTTCTTCGGATGTTAGTTCCGCTACATTTATTTATTTATTTATTTTCTCCTCGTTGCCTGTTTCACTATTTAGTATCGAGGTAACGCTACATACATTCATTTTTCTTACAGCTTTTTTATTTTATTTAGTATTAGAGCAAAAAAAAAAAAAGTGTCCCCATTCCTGATTTCTGCATCGTGTAAAATCACTCGTTTCCTTTTTTGCTTTCATTTATAACTTGGAAGACGAAGATGTACATTTCAAATAGGGTAAAAAAAGTATCTGTATATACGTTCATTGACTCTCTCTCTCTCTCTCTCTCTCTCTCTCTCTCTCTCTCTCTCTCTCTCTTTATTTAAACATTATGAACACTACAATACAATAAGGCGCTTAGGTCTATAGGTAAGACTGTACACCGACACTCATTAATTTCAAAGCTGCTTCACGGGACGGCTTATGAGCGAGGGAGTCACTTCGGTGTCACTATCAATCTCTCTCTCTCTCTCTCTCTCTCTCTCTCTCTCTCTCTCCACACACACACGAACCAAAATAACTTCTTCCCTCCCCCTGCTTCGTTTCTTCCTTGCCTCACCATTATTAATCATAAAAAATCACTCCAGTTGCACTCATGAATATAACTCTCCTTCCTCCTCGCCTCCTTCCTCGCCCTCGCCTCCTCTCTCGCCTCATAACGTTGCTGGCTACACGTCCCCACCTCTTTCCTCAAAATTACTCTCCAGTCTTCTATTCAGCATCTCTTTATTTCTCTTCTTTGTTAACTGGTCTAAAATTTAATACCAAATACGTTCGAGCGTTCCCTTTATATTTGGGATTAATAAAGATCTCTTGTGTTTTTTGTCTACATTGAGCTCCTTTTCTTTAGCTTTCTTTTTCTTTCTATTTTTCTTTTTCTCTGTCGTTGTCTCTGTTTCTGTTGCTGTCTCTGTCTCTGTCGCTGTCTCTGTCTCTGTTGTAGTCTCTGTTTGTCTGTCTGTCTGTCTCTCTCTCTCTCTCTCTCTCTCTCTCTCTCTCTCTCTCTCTCTCTCTCTCTCTCTCTCTCTCTCTCTCTCTCTCTTTCTCATAAAAATAACTCAAATAAGAATAAAACTGAGGTAAGCACGCATACTTGCACTCACACTGTACACACACACACACACACACACACACACACACACACACACACACACACACACACACACACACACACACACACACACACACACAGGTGACACAAGGTAACTAGGGTAATTAGGCAAGGAAAAATGTATCTCCCAGGTAAACCTTAAAGGAATTAAACAAAATAACATCCGTGAGATCTTAAAGGTTTCCTCTTCACCATCTTTTCCTGGTATTTTTTTCCGTGGTTCCCTTCGCTCGTCTTCCTTTTCACCCTCCAGCAAGTTCCAAGAAGGCTTTTTACACACACCTCTCGCCAGTTTCTCCTCCTCCTTTCACCAGTCTAACATTTGAAGCGTAATTTCTTTTCTCTCATTTCCAGACTCTTTAAATACATCGAGTCAGATTTTTTTTTTTTTCTATCTTGTTATGTGTATTTAAATCTCTTAGGTACCTTGACGCGTTTCCATATTCTTTCTGCTTATTATTTGGTGAGTTTCTACAGCTTCAGAAACTTATGTGGGGATTAAAATAGTGAAGACTGTGGCCATCAATTTTCTGACCTTCATAGACCCTTCATAATGTAAATAAAATTTTCTTATGCCCCCAAACTCATAGTAAAAATATGTCCTAGTAATGAAAAGCTTAACATTCTTTACTCACATTGAACAGCGAATAGTAACAGAAAATACGAAAAATAATACAAAGAGGAAACTTTTCTTAGCAGTAAATTTTGTACATAATGTAGGTGAACCAAGGACAGATCTGTATTTTTAATTTATCTCCATTATCGGTGAAAATCCATAGGAGTTTGAAGTCTAATATGTGAGTTTACCTATTTAGTATAAGGAAACAATAAGACAGAAGCGGTATAGACGCCTCTTCATCTCTTAAAGCAGAACAAAAAAAAAACATACCTTCCTCAGCTCAGCAGTGGTGTGGTGAAGAGATGAACGATATGGATCAGTTGTTTTCGTCTGAAGATAAACGCATACAACTCCCAACAACAGCTCCAACAGATCAACAAACTCGATATAACACTTTGATCGTACGCTTTCAGGTATTCTACCGGCAACAGGTGAGAGAGAGAGAGAGAGAGAGAGAGAGAGAGAGAGAGAGAGAGAGAGAGAGAGAGAGAGAGAGAGAGAGAGAGAGAGAGAGAGAGAGAGAGAGAGAGAGAGTGTGTGTGTGCGTGTGCGTGTGCGTGTGCGTGTGTGTGTACGTTGCGAATGTGCACGCTTTGAGATACATATCAAAGGAGTCTCAAGAAAAAACGATGTCTGGCGTCGACTTTGCTGTGTCTGCGCTATTCGAGACGACAATCACTCCCACAAAGCCTATCCAACTTGGCGAAACTGCCTGGAATTTGCCCCATCGAGACGCTCACTCCCCTTTGTTGCCTGGGATAACTTGACGCGTCTATCAAGCCAGGCAAGAACACTCACTCACCTGACCTCCGCGCCTTACAAGACCAAAACCAATCAGAAAGGCATTACCGTTCACCCAAAACAGTTTCAAACGCTCTCAAGATACACAAGGAGAATCAATTTGTAATCTCTATAGAACTCTTAAGAGATTCTGTTTTCTTCTTCTTCTCTTCATTTTCCACCTCGAGAAGCTGATGGGATTTTTTTTTTTTTGTGACGTGTTAAGAGGAAGAAGGTTCGCCTCCAAGACTAGACTGATCTGCCTACTGTTCGTTACGTCATTATATTCTTGTCAGTCTATGTTTATTTACCTACATAGCACCTGATCTCACTCACTCACTCACTCTCTCTCTCTCTCTCTCTCTCTCTCTCTCTCTCTCTCTCTCTCTCTCTCTCTCTCTCTCTCTCCAAACGGAATCAGGTTTTGAAGAGTTTAAGCAATAAGTTCCCTATATTGTCTGTCCGCCTGTCTGTCTCTGTCTGTCTGTCTGTCTTTGTCTGTCTGTCTGTCTGTCTGTCTGTCTGTCTGTCTCTGTCTGTCTCTCTCTCTCTCTCTCTCTCTCTCTCTCTCTCTCTCTCTCTCTCTCTCTCTCTCTCTCTCTGATGAAAGTAAAAATGCACCTGCACAAACAAAGATAACAAAAAACCCTAAGAAAAGGAAAGAAACCAACACGCACACACACACACACACACACACACGCACACACACACACACACACACACACACACACACACACACACACACACACACACACAAGCAGGCAATAACACCATCAATCAGACCCACACACTCGTTAACGACCAACGCATCTTCGACAAGTGAGCTAAGTTTCCTCCACCTTTGGCCAGTTTCTGAATAGTTGACGCTCTCTCCCTCCATGGGCGTCCCTGAGGCAGGTTGGTTGGGGACTCACGGGAGTAAAAGACGCTAAGTTGTGAGTAATGAGTTATGTCATACTATCGGGAAGAGTTGAATGATAGGTACGTGTACAGGATGTGACAGGTGTTCGTGGCATTACCTAGGCGGTCAATAATAATGTCTGACTTTACGTATTACCTTATATCTAAAATCGATGTCATCTTCGTTTATGAGTTATTTGACAGGTCGATGTGCAAAGCTTTTCTGAGTCCACTACACAGGCGCAATAGTTGGTTCGTATCGCTGCTGGGCGGGCTTCGCGGAATGCCTCATACTGGCACCCACACGCGCCAGGTTTCCAAGGATGATGATGTGAAAGCTTGTCAAAGAAGCACAGAGAGAAATCGCAAGTTCGCTTTCAAGTTTCATATAGTCTGCGCGTCTTGCTCCAGTCACGTGGTAATGTCAGGTGTGTTATTATATTGATTTAGAAACATTATTTACGATATAAATACAATGCAGGTTTCAGGATCTAACTAAATGCTTTGGTTATATTTGTTCCTTACTGTAGTCATGTGGTAAAGTCAGGTGTGTTATCATCTTGAATTAGAAACTTTATATTCTTAGTGCCATTCCTACCTTTCATTTCCAGAATTTCATACCGCAGTGACTCTTACCTCCCGCTTTCTTCAGTTCATCATGAGTCCACACACACACACACACACACACACACACACACATACTCAGTCAGCATAATTTCTAATAATGTTGGTGCTACGTCATTCAAATGCAATTGGTTCATAAAGAATAACATACATTTTCTTCACTCTAAATCTTTCATATTCATGCTAAATCTGCGTCCTTCACAACACTACCAGATTCTCATGGGAAGACAGGCAGATATCAAACATTTTTCATGTTTAATTAACAAGTCTATGTGTTCCCCCTTTCAGATGCATGTGTACCAATATATCCTATCCAATTTTCCACGGGGCTTCTGCACACATATTCTATTTAAATTTTCAGAATATCAAAGTAGAGATGTCCTTCACTTTCCATTTGATACAATGGTTCAGTACAGATGAAAATAGCGGAAATATTTTTTCGAGCGCAAAGCGAAACACCTGCTGTTACCTTTACAAAACACCAGCGGCAGGCACTGGAGGTGTGTGTGTGTGTGTGTGTGTGTGTGTGTGTGTGTGTGTGTGTGTGTGTGTGTGTGTGTGTGTGTTTGGAGGTGGTGAGAGGGAGGGAGATACGGTGTTGCCTTGCCTCCGCGTGTCTCCTTCGAACCTTTGTAGCATATAACAACAGCAACAGATGGCGGATCAAGGAAAGACGTATTATCACACAAGGCTACAAGCGTGACCACTTCATGCATACACACGACCTTCAACTCAACGTATTCAAAAACATAGGTATGAAATCCACACCCGAAGATCCCATTCATCCTACACTATCTCTCTCTCTCTCTCTCTCTCTCTCTCTCTCTGACAACTCAAAACTTCCATAATTAGAAGTTTCTTCCAGTCATCTACCACTGCATTAAGTAGCAATTCCTTCCTATAGCTGAAATACATTTAACTATCATGAGTGAGTCCATTACTTCTTATCCTACTTACTTAGCGCGAGTCACATCAAGGATCCACATCACTGCGGTTGAGATAAGACCCTAGTGAACACCACCGACAGTAACACTCATTCTGCATTACATCTAACACTAGCACAATAACGGAACTAAAACTCGGGTCCCTCTACGATTGATGAAACAATAACAAAAGGAAAATAAGTAAAAAAGAAAAACAGTCACTTGGATGATATTTGTGAGATTACTTTTTGCCTTCTATCTCAGTTGTGATTGCCCGAAGAGAGGAAATAAGAGGATGCTGCGGGGAAATCGGCTTATGGCAACAGTATTAGCTATGCAGGAGGGGTGTTCAGCGGCGCTCGTGCGGTAAACGGCGGCAGCACGGACAGCCACGATCAGTAAAATATATGTTGTTTCCTGGATGCTGATTATTACTGCTGCTATTGCTACCCAGGACTGATCAGCTGGTACAGTGGTAGTAGCAGTGATAGTAAAGCAGAAACAGATGCAGAAGTGCGAGTAGAAATAGTAGTAGAAATAGAAGTAGCAGCAGAAGTAAAAAAAAAAGACCAACAAAAAATACATACAGTTGCTGTATTTCAATTGGTCAAATGTCAGGATATACACGAAGCTCTCCTCCTATTTCTCATGTGTTGCAGTGATAGATTTCGTGAGTTCTCGCTGACATTATTTCAATTTTTCATGATAAAGCAGAATATTGCGATTGCATATCTGATAGACGATGAGAAGCGTGAAGTGTAACTAAAACAAACTTTGCAGACATGCACAGGATGATGACAAGAAATCAATACATGAGAGAGAGAGAGAGAGAGAGAGAGAGAGAGAGAGAGAGAGAGAGAGAGAGAGAGAGAGAGAGAGAGAGAGAGAGAGAGAGAGAGAGAGAGAGAGAGAGAGAGAGAGAGAAAGAAAGAAAGAAAGAAAGAAAGAAAGAAAGAAAGAAAGAAAGAAAGAAAGAGAGAGAGAGAGAGAGAGAGAGAGAGAGAGAGAGAGAGAGAGAGAGAGAGAGAGAGAGAGAGAGAGAGAGAGAGAGAGAGAGAGAGAGAGAGAGAGAGAGAGAGAGAGAAATCTGTCACCCAGGATAGTTAAACAAACACAATAAGGCAATAGCGGTGACCTGAATGTATAAATCACACATGTATTCCCCAAAGCAGGACAATTTAGCAGCGCGAGCTTTTTGTTTGAAAGGGCATTCACCATTCCTCGATAACCTGTAAGTCAAATTATTTCTCTATTTCTTGTACATTTGGTAAAACATGGTAAAAAAATATACATGATGAAAGCCAAGAATTCACTACATTTAGGTGTTTTACTGAAAAGTGAGTGTAAATAAATAGAACAAATAAGAGGATAAGAGTCTTGCATAATAACTTTACATTGAATGCCAAAGCTCTTTTTATCGATGAGTGTGTGAGGGCTTAATATTTCTTCCCACTCGAGCGCGGAATGTGACGGGTGACTGACCAAGTTATGAAAAATATCGTGACAACCCTTTTTTTTTAGTTTATTCGCGCGCAATAACTCTCTTTATGGTCCATTCACGATGCAAGCGTCAATATTGCTTAGGCCTAGCGCGGACTGTTGCAGGTGACTGAGTGAGTTATGGAAACGATTAGGTAAACTTTTAAAAAATTTCTCACTCAGATATAATGTCACTTTTACGTTCAATTCCGGAGTTTTTACATTATTAAACAGCTTTTACATAATCGATGGCGCCTCAAGGAAACGCTTCTCGCACAAAAATGGACAAAATACCAGACAAAAAAAATAGATGACTTACCGAGAGACTATTTCAACACCAACATGGGCTTCACATTTACCAAACTTCTTTTTTTTTTTATCTTCTAATGATATAATGTATCTGTTCCTTGCACATTAATTTCTTTTTCTTCCTCCTCCTCCTCCTCCTCCTTCTTCTTTTTGTCTTCTTCTTCTTCTTCTTTTTCTTCTTCCTGTTCTTTTCTTGCTCTTGTTCTTCTTCTTTTTCTTCTTCTTTATCTTCTTCTTACATTTTTTATGCCTGAGTTACGTGGACAGTTTATTTTATACAAAAACATTCCTTGCTTTATTATTTATAACCCTGTAAATTGCATAAAGTTAAAGTTAGTTTTTATTTTTCGTTTCTTGCCCTTAAGATTCACAATTCACTTCATCTTCCTCAGCCTTCACCCACATGAAAACTCTCTTTAGTATCTATCACGGGCTTGTTAAGTTGTTAAGTTGTTCGGTCAAATTGAAGTATTTTATCACATTTTTTACTGTAACAAGTGGTAGTCCTCTTTCATGAACACAAATTGTAGCATTACGACCTTTCACACGTCACGCAGCCATCCATCGTCCATCACAGTGTCTTAGCACTTCGGAAACCTGCCCATTGGTGTACCCACGTCTCAGCATAGTGGTGGTGAGACACGCCACAAGGTCGACACTCAGTAATTGCCAGATAAAAAATGCCAGGTACACACCACTAGCCTTGTAATTTCCCTATTTTCTTGTATCTTTTACTTTGATTCCCATGAGAAAGCGCGTCATTTTTCTTTTATCTATATTCTTTTACTTTTACAAACGACTTCCCCTTGCCATGTTCTCCTTCAGGATTACCAATAACGACAGACTGAAACATGGCTGGGCTAGACTGGAGGTGGAGGGGAGGTGGGGTGTGGGGTGGAGCGGTTGTCTAGGGTAGAGGTGGTCAGTGTGGGGTAGAGGGGGAAGGAAGGGAAACAGCCGACAATAAAGTTTCCCCCAACAAACATTGCACCGAACTATGGCCTCTTGCAGTGAACAACTTCCTGCCGTTATTTTTAATGGTTACTGGGCAGCTGTTGTCACTGTGAACAAGAAAACTGACGCGAGAATGGCCGGTGAGAACTTGTGAATCCCATGGTGGTGAAGGTTAACAACACGAAGAGTAACGACTGCAGCAGCAGCAGCAACACCAACACCAACACCAACACCAACACCAACAAATACCTACGAGTAGCTTGTAAGTAGTCGAGTCTGAGCCCAATACAGAGAAGTTAGTGTAAACTGAGGCCAAGCGAAGGTTAAACAGCAGATATAAGGACGTAATTATTCCCTTAATCAGTGACTCTGAGATCTCATGTCGACAAATATGCAAGTGTCATGGCAATTATCATATTATCTGCGAGCTTCCTACATGCGATTCAACAGCCGCGGTAGTGTCTCAAACATCAGATTCACAAGATGAAGCCAGAGCGGTAAACACCTGAGTAGGAAGTTGTCTAAAAATCTTAGAAACAAAAATTAAAGAAAACACAAAATAAGAAAACAAGTAAAATATCATTGAATGCACAATAAGAAAATTAATCAACTTTGCAAACTTAATATTCTGTTACTTATGACAGACTTTTCCAGCAAAGGAATTCCACTCGCGCAAGAAGAAATTAAATGTAAGAATGAAATTATGACAAAAAAAAATCTAATATATTTAAAAGAAAAGTATATAGCAAAGGTGAAAATGTTATGGTGACAGAAGAAATTGAATTTGGCAGGTAATGTTGTGTGAAAATTCCCAGTGGCAGGATGACTGACAGGATGACACTTCAGGAATGGGTAAAGGAGCCAGCGTGGAAGAGAAAGAGAGAGAGAGAGAGAGAGAGAGAGAGAGAGAGAGAGAGAGAGAGAGAGAGAGAGAGAGAGAGAGAGAGAGAGAGAGAGAAAATCTTTGAAAAATAAATACAGCCTGAAAAATAGATCAGCAAGTAAGAAGATGAATAGAGATGTACACAAAAGGTTGGTGAGGAGGCCGTCTCTGCTCCGTGAAGCAGCGGAGGCTTATGACGTTCTGGGTCTACTCTTGAATTCAGATGAAAATCATTAAATGGGCTCATATCGTCAAGAGGACTCAAGACGGAGCAGAGTGGTAAGGTGAAGCTTTATTGGATAAGTAAATAACTCTGTACCAGGCAAAGTTACCTACAACACACCACACTTACGGATATTATTATTGTAAAGAGAAATATTCTATCACAAATTATCCTGTCAATGTAATCACGTTGTCGCCTTTCCTCTGTGCAACGGAAGTCGATCCGCGATGGAACAAAGACAACCTTGGGAAACATTGAGGCCTCTTCATTCATACTTAATCTATCGAGGCGGGAAATGAGTGGCCGTGAGATTTTTCCAGGCTTGGCTTTATTGATCACCCTCCCTCGCCGCTCTCGCCAGCCCTGACCCGCCGCGGCACAGGTTTCCGCCTTTGCCCTCGCCTCGGCCTTCCGCCCCCTTGCAGTTGTGAGGCATAGGGGCGCCTGGGGTCAATATTACTTAACTTTACCGAGGAAAAAATACCTTCATAAAATCTCCTGCAGCTCTTTCCTTGCCACTCGACGCCCCTCGCCCTCCCCCGACACTCAAGGGTCAGTCTGTCAGTCTGCGCCCTGAAAAGTTAAAGATGACATAATTGCAATAAAAGTGGGGAGGAAACGATGCAATTATTCGTTTTCTTCATGAAACGAAGATGGCACTGAAACAAGCAATATCGAAAGGTTATTTGCATTCCAAATTCCTCCAGCTCAGTTTTAGAGACAAAGAATGCGTCCATTCCCATCGTGTTATTACGAAGAGTTTACTGAGAATGCAGGAATCTTTTCAGACCTTTCGAAAATCACGATCAGATTTCTTACTAGGAGAGATAGAATACTATCACCGACAATAGATAAAGTCCGCAGCCAGGTCATAACAGCCGTGAGGTCAAGGAAAGAGCGCTACTTCTCCCGCAGAGTAACTGCCTTGGAGCAGGACTGAACTCTTATTATTTTCAAAAGATACCAGCTCTTAGAATTATGGTCCTCTCTTGGGAAAAAAAAACAACAATCTCCCATTTTCCTGTTCTCATATCTGTCTGCCATTGTGCAAAGCAATAATTTCATCCCGGCACATTTTCTGATGTCTCCACCTCGTCATTGGTCTGCCTGGAATCCATTTTCTATTCCATGCATCGGTTTCGTTCTGGCAACATGTCCATAATTATTTTCAGATCCTCGGGGGACATGACTGGCCGGTTTCTCGTACTGAGTTTTCTTATCCCTGATCGTTTTTATTTTCTGAAGGTCCATGAAGCTTGTTGATTGTGACTGTATACTATTATGCATGGCTGCACTTCCTTTGGCTTCTATACGAGTGGGTGATAGGTGAGGATCTGAATATATACTGTTATGGTCAACCTTCCCTATACATATGAATTCGGAATTGATAATACAGCGAGGTTTAAAGGAATAAATGGCACACACACACACACACACACACACACACACACACACACACACACACACACACACACACACACACACACACACACACACACACACACACACACACACACACACACACCAACAGCAATAACAACAACAGACCACACTGCACCCTATCCCCGTCGCATCAGATAGCTAATAGCGATACAGCCATTAGCTTTGTGACAAATGTGAGGCGGATCTCCACATTTCTCCTATTTCACTCATGTTTTTTTGTCTTTTTGTACATGTCTTCCTTTACCCTTAGGTTGACGTCCTCAATTCCTCCCTTCCACCTCTCTCATCACTTACAGCAGCTTATAAGCTTCATTAACCAAGACCATTGCTCTCGGCTCAACTTCCTGTGTCAACAACCTCAAAAAATTACACCAGAGAAAAATAGTTGGTGGAAGAGAGAAATGATTGGTCAAGGACTGCTCTTTTCCTCGGCTTCCTGTGTCAGCAGCGAGAAAGAAAAGAATAAAAGAGATTTTGAGCTTCTCTTCCACTTATTTATTCTTCCAAATTAATACATTTCTGCTTCAACTGCGGGTATATTTTAACATGGCACATCGATCTGGAACCTGCTGCACACAAATAATAATAATAAAAAAAAATGTTGATGGTAACGAGAGGCAGTCGATGGCTAGAATATTTACTGTTGAAGGAAGGAACGAAATAATGAACTTTGGCTGCATTACCGGGAAGAGGAGCAGGGGAGGTGAAAGGCGAGTCATATGATGAAAATAAAGAGGACATGGATTGACATAAAACTTTCATTACGCATGTCCACAGATTTTTCCACTCCAAGGCAATGAACAGTGCGGAGGAAGGAGGAGATTAAAGAGACGGGTAACTTAATATATTACTATACATGATACGTGCACGAGAAAAGTTTAACATGTAGAAAAACTGTATAATTTAGAGAGAGAGAGAGAGAGAGAGAGAGAGAGAGAGAGAGAGAGAGAGAGAGAGAGAGAGAGAGAGAGAGAGAGAGAGAGAGAGAGAGAGAGAGAGAGAGAGAGAGAGAGAGAGAGAGAGAGAAAAGAAGAGAGAACTTAAATGGTATAAAATTAGAAGAAAAATGTACGAACAAATACTTAAAAGTTTGATGAAATTAAGCTTTTACCTCAGAGAAGCAAATTCTGAAAATGGTAACTCTCTCTCTCTCTCTCTCTCTCTCTCTCTCTCTCTCATACTTTGGCCCCCCACCCCTCAAAAGTACACTATTTCCATGATGCTAACACCCTCACCCTCTTTCCCACACCCTCTCCCTTGTACCTACATCTTCTCCCTCGTGCCTCCGCCCTCTCCCTCTTGCCAACACCCTCTCTCTCTCTCCGCCGTGGATAAAGTGAATATCGCTTAAATATTTTCCCTTTAGATACATAGATACACTATTTTGAGGCGCGGCGCGATAGAGTGTCCCTCCACCGGGCCTGGCAGCGGGGCAGGACAAATAGAGAACATCAGTTAGGCATTAAGGAAAGAGGAACTTGATGGGGGAGAAAGAGGCGGTCTTGGTAAGGGAAGAGCCCGGCTTGGTTGGAAAAAGAAAGGAATTGTGGAGGAGGAACTAAGGGTGGTGATATAGAAATAGTGGCGGTGGTGGTGGTGGTAGTGGTGGCTATAGTGGTATTGGCGGGAAAGGAATGGCTACGGGGGCTGAGGATGGGATTCGGGAGATGGGTTCGTGCGAGTTTAGAGTAGGAGTAATGGTGAGCTTCTGGAACGACGATGAGGAGGAAGAAGGGGAGGCGGGAGGAAGGAAAAGTCAAGTAAATCATCTTTTTCCCTGGAGGCGTGGGGAGCGGCGGCTAGGGCGCGGGGTGGCTGCACGGAAAGGGAAGGGAACGTAAGGTAGTGAAAAATAAGCCCCAGGAATATGTCAATAAGGTTGTTGAAATCTTTAACTTTGAACTGATGCTTAGTGACTAAAAATAAGCATGTCGGACTGAAAGATTTTTATTTATATTAAGCACGGTATTCAGTTCACTTCATTCGAATGCAATAAATTTTAACATAAATTCCTAAGCTACACTAAAAGACTAAGGCTAAAGATTCAACAATAAGAGAATCGAAGCCCAGCAGAGGACGAAGGCTCCACACTTACTACACTCTCCCATCGTCAGTTTGTGAATACAAGACATGCAGACTTGAAGACTCGAAGTCAATTCAAATAATACTCGTTAATGTTTTCTTTCACTAACACAAAATATAAATCAGACACAAAAACTAATGTGCAAGAAAATTTGAAAAATCCTTAAAATTACAAATAAAGATAATGAGATCATAAGAATGAAGGGAAAAACGCACAACCAAAGTAAGGAGGAAAAACTCAGTTACCTACGCAGGGGAAGAATACTGGATGCAGGGAAGTGAATGGCTCCATAGATCTCCGACAACGGTAAAGAACATATACTTCGTCTGAATGTAAAAGGCACAATGGTACGTACCTATGTATCTATGAGTGTAGATACAGACACACACACACACACACACACACACACACACACACACACACACACACACACACACATATATATATATATATATATATATATATATATATATATATATATATATATATATATATATATATATATATATATATATATATATATATGAACTGTAATAATAAGGGGAAAAGTGAAAAAGAAGTTGAAGGAGTACGATTGCGATAAGTGTAGTATAGGCAATAACCTTACCAAGACTTAGAAAAGCAATAATAACAAGGCTCAGGTGACCACGGCAGCCATTGTGTCTTAGCCGAGCGACTTTCCGGAAACTTGTGGTTTCCACTCTGGCGACGCTGTAACAATGACATGTCTAGGATACGAAACCCTCCAAGAAAATAACGTTTGGTATAGGGAACTCGTGCATCGCCGTGACGTTAGAGATATCGAGAATCTTGGGGATTTAATCAATAAACTGCGTATTTTCCTCTTAATGTTAAGATAAGACGGTCGTGAATGTAACAAATTCTTTTCGGGAAAACATTTTGAAGGTTGAATAATTTCATGTTTCAAGTTTCAAAATCTTGAATTCTAGAAAAACGAATTTCCTTTGAAAAATGTTTCCTATTGAAGAAACCTTGTTCATCGCATTTCCAGGAACACTTTTTTTTTATGATTTACAACGACAACTATAACAGGAGCGCTTAATATCACACGATTGTATCATTCTTTGAATAACATAACATAAGACTGAATTGTGGCTGATATCTGTCTGTTTCTGAGACAGAACTTCCATTGAACACATAAAGAAAAACAGAAATCATGAACAGAATGAAGTATACTACCTTTGCTGGCCTGAAGGAGCGCCGGCGTGCCCCCACACACTGCAGTCACCCAAGACGGTACTTAGGCCACTCCAAACTGCCAACAGGGCACACTTACGTCCCTCTTAAGTTGTCCACTGGCATGGACTTCCCCTAACCATTAAACTGTGCGGAACATATGCAATCACCATGCACGAACGACCTGCTTCTAACATAAGAGGGAAAGAGGCAGCTGGAGCTGGTCTTATCTCGGGTCAAGAAGAAAGATTCCGCTAGGAAAGCAGGAAGGAAACGGTCTTACCTGCTCTAACTTTCTGTGTAGCTACTATGTGAGGAATAAGAAACCACAAGTACATTCATTATCTAAAGGCGATTAATTTTGTCAAGTAACTGTTTCAGAGTTCGTATATTTAAAATAAAAACAAATACAGTGTATATGTACTTCTTTCTGCCGCTTCCTTTCCTTGTTTAAAGAAAAAGCTTTGACCACTTCATCTGAAATCCGAATCATCATAAGTAATTGTTTCTGACTTGGTATATATGACATAAATAAAAAGGTAAACCCTCTTACTTAAGTTAAATCCCGGCTCGCTATTCAATTTTTACTCCACGAAGTTACTTGGTTACGATTATTTAAAACTCACAAATGCTTATATACAATACGAGTAATCCAGACAGTGCATCAGGCTACAAACAAAAAGCCATTCCATTGTAAGACAAGGCGCTTTATCATATCCAGACATCTTTTGATGGATCAACACCGTTGCTTTGCTTATAACAGAGACAAGTTGCGACACTATTTACGTTGTTCGTTGCTCGGGACTAATGATAAGGAATCATGTAGTGGGGATAGGCCGCGACACAACTGTGTGAATGGCGTGTAAGGCCACAGGGCGCCTCCCAGCACCGCTCTGTAATGAAGGCTGAGGCGGTATTGAGCGCTGACACACCGCTGATTGACCCACACGAGGTTGCTTTGACTACAGGACCGCCAGGTTATCTCTCCCTCTAGTCTCGTCTTGACTAGTTTCTGTCGGTCTGCGATTCTCTCTCTCTCTCTCTCTCTCTCTCTCTCTGCTTGTTGCGGAGACCAATATTACGTATGCAAACCAGTGTTATCACCGCGTGCCTGACGAAGCCTGTGAATAAATGCCTGGCTAAGAAGCTTTGTTACCACTCTAGCATTATTTCAAAGGAAACCAGAACGAAACCTTCGGCGATATTTTTACAAGTGCAAATGCAAGAATAACTGCGATGAATGAAAGAAATTATGCAAGTATTACGTGAATGGTGAGAGACGCGAGACTTCAGCTCTATTGTATTGTGGGAATTCATGGTTTGTTACAGAAAATATAAAACATTACGTGAAAAGGAAAATGTTATGGAACGAAGAATACTGTGTTAAGATTCAAGAGGAAAATAAATGAGAAAACTCTGTCTGTCATTATGATCACATTACCGACAACTCTGTGACGTCAATCAGTCTGAAGAAAGCAAGAATCACTGAAATTTTGTGTGTGTAACATTTTGCAGATACTTTCGAACAATAATTTCCTTTTATCAAATCAATTTTATTGGTCACGTTTTTTTTTTTATTATCAAGATAATTAAATGTCTCGAAACTTTTACTAGAAACTTTTGATGCCTGGAACACACCTTTTTGTAGCTACACTCGCTGCTACCTGACAAAAGGCAATTGCGTTGTATTAAGTTAGAATGAAAGAAATACACTGCATTCAACCTAATATTGATGAACGGAAACCAAAAACAGTATCCAAGAACGCAGAGTTTGAAAGAGCGTGTAACATTATCGCGTCCTCTGCAGAAGATTCGCCGTGCGCTTCACCCAACAAAGACTCCATCAAGAAAACTCCACCCTTAGCAAAATAATCGAAAACAGAACTCACCCTAATATGTCAGAGAGGAAAAACTTTGACGCACTGTACATAGATGAGAAATTCACGGCGGGGATCAATATGCAGAGAACTTCCAGTGTATATTATAGAGCATGCTTACTTTTCCATGACAAACAATTAGAATTAAAGTTTTGCCTAAGTAAAATAAAAAAAAAATTTGAACCTCTACTTTTTCACAATAACAAATCTGTTTTTCTCGAGGTGAGTGTACTCAGTAAGTAGTGCGTTGGACGTATTTTCGGTGGGGACAAAATCAACGCTGCTGTGAAATTCTAAAACGTCTGAAAAGCTAAAATATGTTCAGAGTTTAAGGAAATACGAGAATTTCAGACTTCTGGCAAAATGTTCTAAGGATTTAATTGAATAAGTGAGTGAGAGAGAGAGAGAGAGAGAGAGAGAGAGAGAGAGAGAGAGAGAGAGAGAGAGAGAGAGAGAGAGAGAGAGAGAGAGAGAGAGAGAGAGAGAGAGAGAGAGAGAGAGAGAGAGAGAGAGAGAGTATATACCGTTGAAACAGATGGAAGCCAAAGCGGAGGTGGAGGGCTAGTGGACTAGGGCCCGTTGGAGGCTCAGGTTTGCTCGAGTGGAGAGAGTAAATTACGTTGCAATCCTGGCAAACACTTTACTGCCCTGTCGTCCTGCCCGCCAAAAGGTGCTCCGCCAAGTGTCGGTTCGGTTATTTATTTGTTACTTAGTTCCCGCGTGTAACTCTGCCCGGGATGGAGTGCCGCGCTGGGGAAAGAAGTGGTAGTGAGTCAAGGTCGTGGTATTGATCCATTAAAATTGTGATATTATAAGATTTTCTCTTTTTCCTGAAGTTTCTTGTCTGTTAGTCTTGGGTGCAATGTGGTGTTTGGGTGTAAGTGTTTTATTCGTTTTTTTTTTTTTTGTGTGTGTGTGTGAGTGTATTTACCACGCTGTTTTTCTTAAATTGTGTAGTTTTAAGAGGGAGAAGAATAAAAGAAAAGGGAAAACGGTAAGTAAAAAATCTGACTGAAAACACAGGCTACCTTATTTCCTGATATATCGAAAAAAAAAGAAAACCTCTTTTTATCTCTTGAAAAAAAAAACGGGTTAAACATAGAACAGAATTAAAGAGAAAGGCTTCTTTACTTCCAAATCTACAATGAAGTACTTGAAATATTTGTTTGTAGAACGCCAGACACACACATGACACGACTATTTCGCATGTACTCATCTGACCTTTTCCTCTTCCATTCCGTGGCGATTAGTCTCCCACTCACCTCTCGCCACCACCTCACACCCCCACCCTCGCCTGGCAGGAATATATCACGGGTAATGTCTGGTCGTTGCGAGTAGCGGACCACTTCACTATAATCACCAGGTTCCAGTAACTATGCGTAACTACAGGTCAGCGCGGTGTTAGGGGCCATGTGTATTTTGGTCACTTCAGGTAAGGAGAGAAATCGTGTAGCCTGATGTACGCTTTGGCTAGAACACTGTGCTTTGATACGTACGAAAGTGAAAGGTATGTAAAAATAACAGGTTCAGACATTCAGTTACAGGTATCTTTTTTTTATTTCTTATTGTAATGTATGCTTCTCCTCCCTTCTAAGACTCTTGATGTAAGCTTTCACTAAGTCACTGTTCTCTAATGCCTATGAAAGTGAAAGGCAGGTAAAAATCATAGGTATAGGTATTTAGTTACAGGTATCTTTCTTTTTATTTCTTATTGTATTGTATGCCTCTCCTCCTTTCTATGACTCCTGATGTACGCGTTTACTAAATCACTGTTCTCTGATACCTATGAAAGTAAAAGGCAGGTAAAAATTATAGGTATAGATATTCAGTTCCAGGTATCTATCTAATTTGTTACAGTAATTCATGTCTTGTCTCCTTTTGAGTGCGGTGGTGTTACGTTCCCCAAGGCTAGTTCTTCTTGCCTGGAATAATGCATCTGTGGGACACTGTTTGTATATACCGCCACCTAGCTCTGCTCCAAGAAATATGTAACGCGATTGTATCTTTAAAGCACTGGGTGATATCGGAGAAACCCGCCAGGGATTGATTGGAATATTCACCCGTAAATTCTATGGTTATGAATCAAACCTACTCGTGGAGGTAGAAGAGAAAAAAACAGCATACAAGAAATAAAAGCGCTGTAAACAGTCTAAAAGGGCTTCAGATTCTGCTGTCAACATATAAAATGACAAAAACTGAAAACTGGTGAAAGCGAAAACAAAAGTGAGACAAATATATAACCAAGGGAACAAAAATAAGCTCTTATGTGCATCCTACCATTATAATTGTTGTTTTTCTCTCATTTTCTAAACTTGTCCGTTCTATTCTTTTTTCTCATTAACTTATTTTCTCTTTTTTTCGTCTTTTTTTCTTTTAAATATCTTTTGTTTTCTTCCTTTTCCATTTGCCTCGACTTCTTTTTCCTTTTCTTTTTTCTTTTCTTGTTTTTTTCTTCTTTTCTTCTTCTTTTCTCTTTCTTCTTTTTCTTTTTCTTCTTTTCCTTTTCTTCTTCTTCTTCTTCTTCTTCTTCTTCTTCTTCTTCTTTTCTTTTTCTCTTTTCTTTTTCTTCTTCTTCTTCTTCTTCTTCTTCTTCTTCTTCTTCTTCTTCTTCTTCTTCTTCTTCTTCTTCTTCTTCTTCTTCTTCTTCTTCTTCTGTGGTAACTTCTAACTGATAACAAGTTTTAATGTCACTTTTTTCTACTTGGAAAGTCTTATGAATTTCCTTCACTTAACCTTTTCTTAATATCACAGCATTCTTAAGCCGCCATTAATCTCTCTCTCTCTCTCTCTCTCTCTCTCTCTCTCTCTCTCTCTTAGTTTCTCTCTCTCTTATTAATGCGTTCATCCCCTGTGACATAAATCTCCCTCTCTCTCCTCCTCCTTCTTTCTCCACCATTATTTTTTTTCCAGGTTCCAGCAATGACTACTTTTAAGACCACTCTCTCTCTCTCTCTCTCTCTCTCTCTCTCTCTCTCTCTCTCTCTCTCTCTCTCTCTCTCTCTCTCTCTCTGTGTGTGTGTGTGTGTGTGTGTGTGTGTGTGTGTGTGTGTGTGTGTGTGTGTGTGTGTGTGTGTGTGTGTGTGTGTGTGTGTGTGTGTGTGTGTGTGTGTGTGTGTGTGTTTTCAGTTAATAAATCAAAAGTTTTTTGTAAGATTACACAAAAATACACATTTCTTCCTTGGCGGAGACTTTGTAGCACATAAGCACATAAATTTTTACTACTGAGAGAGAGAGAGAGAGAGAGAGAGAGAGAGAGAGAGAGAGAGAGAGAGAGAGAGAGAATACTTTATTTGACAGAAGCGTCATTCAATTTTCAAGCGAATCTGAATCCATTTCTGAATGTCTGTAGGGAGCAGAAATCTGGACCTGAAAAAGTAACGTTCAGATCAAGTTTTCATCTCCTTTAAGAGTGAAACACTTGCGCTGAATGTATAATGAATGTTAAGCCTCGAAGCAGAAGAGACAAGCTGGTTTTATTGTACTGTTATTACTCGTCCCGTAGGAATATCAGTATCAACCTTATTTTTTTCCTTTGTCTTCCCTTGTTGTTGCGGGATCAAAATTTTTCTTCACCCTGTCAAACCTCCACTGATATTCACAATTACATTTTTCATAACATTACAATAAAATCAATACAGATTAGGAGTATTGAGAGCAAAATGGAGGAAAGCCACACACAGATATTGCGGGTGAGATTGATAGAGCAATCTAATTAGAAATACTGTTTGTGTGTTACGAATTTGCGAGAAAGTAGCCTGAAGCGTGACAATTGGACAGAAAATTGGATTTACTGGAAGACAGGAATTGAAGATGAGGGATGGCTGGAGTTGGATGCGGTAGTATGGGATTAGGAATATATGTAACAGGGGCTGAAATAGAAAGTAGCGAGGAAAACAAGATCAAGCTTATGAGCAGGGAAAGAAGCGTGGCAGGAGGAAGCGATGGCCAGAGAAAGGGACGTGATGGTGGTAGACGTGGTGGGGATCAGAATATACGCAATTACAACAGAGGAACGGAAGCAGCGGGAATTGAGGATGCAGGGAGGAAAAAGGAGTGTGTTAGGAGGGCGGAACCCCTGGCAAGGAATCACTGTGCAGTTCAAGCAACCAAACGACCGCAGCGCAGGTCTTTAGGTTACTATAAAAAGTAGGTTCGTTTCGTACCCTAAGATTTGCCGCCACTCTGTGATGCCAGCGCACGAGGGGAAGCTGCCCATCTGAATAGAAAGTGGCTATCCATTTTTTTACAGTCAGGTTTGTTTGACTAAACATTCTGAATGAAAGATAAAATTCATGGTACGAAAAATTTTGTGTGATATAAAGCTAAAAGGGGGAAGCTCTCCTAAATGAAACGGACCACTACTGAAAACGGGAATGTGTAATATATATATATATATATATATATATATATATATATATATATATATATATATATATATATATATATATATATATATATATATATATATATATATATATATAGAAACACACACAACTATAAGCTCACTTACATAATTGATTATGATAATGAATTCTACTAATTAGTAGCAACTTACAAAATATGCTCATCAAAACGTGAGAGACGCTTACAACTTAACAACGAAAAATAAATGATTCAGTGAATTTCAAATCCTACTCTGAAATAAGAAATTTCTTATGCCGAACACAGTCGTGTAATTACATTTTTCATGACACGTTAACATCTGCTTTCGTTTGTTGAGGATGAGTGAGAGGAGGAGGGAAAATTTAAGTGTTGGCTCCACAAACTTTGTAGCGTGCTGTCAAGGTTTTTCCTCCAGAATTAACGTTGGTTACTATTATTGCTGTAGCTGTTATCACCACCACCACCACCACCACCGCTACTATTACTATTTCTACCGCTAGTAACTCATTTATACATTATTTATCTATTACTATTACTATCATCATTTAAACCCTACTGTTTCTTTAATGGTCAAGAACAAAGTCCGAAAAAAATAAGGCGGAAGAAGAGGAAGAGAAGAAGAGGAAGATGAAGAGGAGGAGGAGGAGTAAGAGGGAGGAGGAAGAGGAGAAGAAGGAGGAAGAGAGTCCGACAAAAACAAGTAATCTTAAAGAACTTTCCTCCAAAAACAAGTGTCTCTTTGCTGCTGCTTCTCAAGGAGTGCGGGACGGAGACACGGGCCTAGGCTGCTTTGGAGTGCGAGTGGGGAAGTGTGTCTGTGATCCTGACAGGCGTGGAGGTGCGACTGTGATGCAGAGGACCCTTTTGCGTCGAGGAACGTACGTTATGTTCACAATAGGAGAGAGAGAGAGAGAGAGAGAGAGAGAGAGAGAGAGAGAGAGAGAGAGAGAGAGAGAGAGAGAGAGAGAGAGAGAGAGAGAGAGAGAGAGAGAGAGAGAGAGAGAGAGAGAGAGAGAGAGAGAGAGAGAGAGAGAGAGAGAGAGAGAGAGAGAGAGAGAGAGAGAGAGAGAGAGAGAGAGAGAGAGAGAGAGAGAGAGAGAGAGAGAGAGAGAGAGAGAGAGAGAGAGAGAGAGAGAGAGAGAGAGAGAGAGAGAGAGAGAGAGAGAGAGAGAGAGAGAGAGAGAGAGAGAGAGAGAGAGAGAGAGAGAGAGAGAGAGAGAGAGAGAGAGAGAGAGAGAGAGAGAGAGAGAGAGAGAGAGAGAGAGAGAGAGAGAGAGAGAGAGAGAGAGAGAGAGAGAGAGAGCTGCCGCCACCACTGTAGCCGCCACCATCGCTGCCGCCACCTCCACCACCCCCATCACCTCCCTCACCCCAAATCCCGCTAACAACGGTGCCCTCCCCACCGCCACAAGCTCCACCTCGACTACTGCCTCGCCATCTACGCCTCCCGCTCAACACAACAACCAGGCAGCAGCAAGAAACCCCACTAATAATTCAGGTGGAAGGAAGAGACAAGCGAAAAAGAGCCACACGGGTAGAGGAGCGAGAATGACCCCACCTGCTGCTCAAAATGCCCCCTACCTAGGCCTCGCCACCCCTCCTCCCGGGGCCGAAGAGGCTGTGAGTACTGCCTGCGCCCAGGACACTCGAGGGAAGAATGCTTCTCACGGATAGCAGACGCCAGACAGGAAGCCATCCTGAGAAGGGTCTTGGCTGAAGGGAGGAGAAACGGGTACGCCCCACACCCCAACCCCAGCGCCCTTTCGTGGTGACTCCGGATGGCAACACAGGCAATGGGAGGAGCAGCCGAGGTCCCAGCGGGGATGGACCTCGGCCCCTTGGGAGAGCGAATACTAACAGCACTCCTCGCCATAACAGCAACCCGCCAGCACCAAGAAACGTCGGCCACTCCCCTCTCCTCACGGTTGTCTCTGCCAACGTGAGAGGGCTTCGTAGCAACATTGCTGATCTCTCCCACAACTTTGTACTACGACAAAAGCCGATATTGTGGCGGTGAGCGAAACGTGGATGAGTGACACTGTGGAGCCGTCATTTGGCAAAATAAAAGGCTACACGAAGTGGGTGAGGAAGGATCGTATCGGCAGGGCAGGTGGAGGTGTGGCTGTTTGCTTTAAAAATGGCCTCCAGACCCAGGAACTGTCAGTAGACCTTCCTCAGCAAATGGAAGCACTTTTCTTCCGAATAGTGCTGACTGACAACAGTGGCTTGCTGCTCTGTGTACTATATCGCCCCCCCAGGCAAGGCCGATTCTCGCTTGACTTCCTGGCGGAGGAGATGGACAACTTGCTCCAACGCCACGGCTGCAAGAACGTCCTCATCGTGGGAGATCTAAATTTCCATCTCGAGCAGCAAGCTTACAACAACTTAGTGACAGTGTCCGGCCTCACCAACCACGTCACATTTCAGACCCACGAAAGAGGAGGCCTGCTCGACCCAGTATTATCAGACCTCCCGGAAGAAAGAATATTGTGTCAGCAGCTGGATAAAGTGGGTAGTTCGGACCACCACGCCGTACTGACGAAGATCCAGCTACATGTGGCGAGGGAAAAAGCTGCACCTCGAACCATCTGGCTATGGGAGCAAGCTAGCTGGCGTGACATGAGGGGCGCACTGACAGCCACAGACTGGCAGACGGTGCTCACGGGAGACGCGGAGGAGATGACTAACGCTCTCACCTCAATCCTGGCCACACTACAGGACCGCCACGTCCCTCACCGCACATACCTCGCCAAGGCCACAAACCCCCCAATGGTTTGGCTTCCGCTGTCAGATAGCTGCCGAAGCCAAGTATGCAGCATGGAGGAGATACAAGCAGCGCCCGTCACAACACAACCTCACCATGCACCGAGCTGCTTGTAAGAGAATGACTGACACCTCCAAGTGGGCGAGGAAACACTGGGAGCAAGACCTCAGGAGAAAGCTCACAGGCCCAGGAGTTGGAGATAAGACGTGGTGGACACTGGTCAAGGAGAGGCAGGGTGTGATGCGGCAGGAGAGCGTGCCCCCCCTCACCAGGCAGGACGGAACCACTGCCTCAAGCAGTGATGACAAGGCTGCACTCCTGGCAAAATTATTTGCAGAAAAAATGCAGGTTGAGTGCCCCACACGCCCCCCCCTCCAGTGCTACCCCGGGAGACAGCGCACACCATCACCTCAATACCCATCACCACGGAGCTGGTGGAAAAGCACTCGGGCAACTGGACGCAGGGAAAGCCACGGGCCCAGACGGAATCAGCCCCGGGTGCTGAAACAATGTGCCAGGAACTGTCAGTGCCTCTTGTTGCTATTTTTCTGCCTGCCTGGCAGAAAAAAGTGGCCAGCATCCTGGAAGGAGGCATACGTGGTCCCTGTGCATAAAAAAGGGTCCAAGTCTGACCCAAGGCACTACCGACCCATCTCCCTGCTGTCTGTGATGGGTAAGGTGTTCGAAAACTGGTGGCAGCCGTCATATGGCAGCACCTGGATGAACACCAGCTTCTCTCACCCCACCAGTTCGGGTTTCGGCCAGGTCGATCTACTTCCGATCTCCTTCTCCTACTCTCCCAGGAATGGCAGGACACCCTTGACGAAGGCCTGGACACGCTCGTAGTGGCCCTTGATATCGCGGGGCTTATGACCGAGTGTGGCATGCGGGTCTTCTGACTAAGCTCCAAGCCAAGGGCATCGACGGCGGTCTCCTGAAGCTACTCGAGGATTACCTCCAAGGAAGGACACTTCGAACCGTCGTCAATGGGCGGACCTCATCACCCACCAATATAGGAGCGTCAGTTCCACAGGGCTCAGTGCTTGGCCCAGTCCTGTGGAATGTGTATATAGACGATCTCCTGCGCCAGCTTCCTGCAGTCAAGGCTTACGCCGACGACTGCACAATCTCCCTCTCCTACTGCCGCCAGGACAGCCAGCGCGCCGTGGCCAACATCAACCGCCAGCTGAAGGCAGCAGAAGAGTGGGGGAAGGTGTGGCAAGTCACCTTCGCGCCGGACAAGACACACGCCATGGTCATCTCACGATCCCCTGCCGCCTCTCAGGCCGTGGAAGGACAACTACAGTTTGAGGGCGAGCAGCTGCCTCTCCAGGAACACATCAAGATCCTGGGAGTCACCATGGATCGTGAGCTGCGCTACGACACCCACATCACGTCTGTAGCCCGCCAGACCTCTCAGCGTGTGTCAGCCCTGCGCAGGATGGCTGGCAGTCTGCACTCGCGAGGCATCCTCACTCTACAGGGCACAAATCCGTCCCTGTATGGAGTACGGTGCCTTGACATGGATGTCCAGCGCCCATACCCACACCAGCCGGCTCGACGCGATACAGAGGCGCGCTCTTCGTCTATTGGGGGAAGACGAGGAGAGCGTGGCAAGTATCACGTCACTGGAGCACCGGAGGGACGTGGCAACCTTGACGGTGTGCCACAAAGCTCAAGTGCTACATACACCTCACCTCTCCCGCCTCAGCCTGCCGCCACACCCACCCGGGAGAAATACGAGGCAAGCAGCGGATGGGGACCAGCAGGTACTGGTGCCTCTCTCCCGCTCCTCACAACACCAGCGAACATTCAGAGCCAGGGCAGCGCGCCTGTGGAATCAGTTCACGGTGGCCACGCCTGCTGAGGTAGCGGGACTATCAACTCAGCAGACAAAAGTGGCCGCCAATGTCTGGAGAAGCGCTCTCCCTGCCCGGCTAGTGCTGTGAAGTGTAGTGCAGTGAGTGAGGTGTCAAACCAATATACTAACGAGAAAAAGACGTTTAGAATAGTTCCTTGCCAACACAAGGAGCTTTATGTCTAAATCTCCTTATATACCTGATTTATTGTAAAATGTATAAGTATAAGATAATGTTTAAATAAAAAAAAAAAAAAAAGAGAGAGAGAGAGAGAGAGAGAGAGAGAGAGAGAGAGAGAGAGAGAGAGAGAGAGAGAGAGAGAAGATTTGACAACTCAAGTTTAAGAATATCTACACGCTCCTCTAATGTAAGGAAAACTAACTTTAAAATTATCATCTTTTTCTTTTGCTTAAGGGCAGAATATTCTTTTTTTTTTTATCCGTATCTGATCTGTCACCCACCATTCTGAAGTCATCCCTTTCTCTCTTTAAATGTCTGTTCGCTTCAACTTAGTGAAATATTAAAACAGGCGGCCAGTGTTTCCAGGAACATTCACTACCAATATCGACGCACAGAGAGAGAGATTTCTTTTTTGTAAGTGTGAGTTGGATGTCGAATGTCCCTCCACTTCCACCACAACCGTCCACCTCTCTCTCTCTCTCTCTCTCTCTCTCTCTCTCTCTCTCTCTCTCTCTCAATGTCAGATTTTATTAGATTTACATCAGAACTATTTGTATTAAGTGTCTAATCTTGATATCAGCGAGTTTCTTTTCCCAAAATCATACACAGTGTCCATATCATATATCGGCGTGCCGTTTCCTGTCCTCTAGGGAGCTATTTTTGAACCCCCAAACTGCTATTCACGGCCCAATAACACCATATAGCTGTGAGGTACTTCAAATGCTTATAATTACTCCTGCTTTTATGGCACTGGCACACCTACAGTTCTATTTCCCTGCGATTTTCACCACATTTCTCATAAAATATAGAAAACATATACAAACAATGTAATGAGTAAGTTAAACGGTCTGTGCTATCCTGGATATAGAAGAACGCTCATAATGGAAGACAGAAGAGAGTGGATGAAGATGTGGGAGTTAAGAAAGGCGTAGGATAATGAAAAGAAAGGGTCGTATTGAAAGATCGAAAAGGGGCGGCACAAGTTCATAGAGTTGGGGCGTCCCGGTGAGTGGTGTGGCCGATGGTCTGAGATCTCATCAAAACTTACAAGCCCGCGAGCAAAGTTTGTAAAAGCAACAGGGATGAGAGGAAATTTATGAGTGCCTAATGGCGGCGCACACCTGCAACACACTTTTAATTTCCCTCACGTGTGATAACTCAAACTAACCCCGCGGGACATGACGAGCAGGAGGAGGAAGAGGAGGAGGAGGAGAAGTGAAAAACATGCTATTAAATTAAGGGGAAGTATCGTGTTTTTCTCACGTAATCTTAATTTAATCTTTCTTACATCTTCTTAAATCAATTCCACTACTCTTTAATAATGTTTCTCCCTCTCATCCTCTAGACATTTCCCCATATCCTATAATCCATTCAGGAATATAATTTGACATATTTTAACTGAATAAGAAATAAAAGACATCAAAGTAATTTGCCATGTCTCCCCTTATTAAATCATATCTTTGACACCTCCTTTCCAACAGCTGTCAAACACTTTTCCTTCGCGGCATTTTTTTTTTTCACATACTTCACATACTCTTCTCATATCCTCCAAATATTATCCTTTCCAATATATCTTGTTATTTTCCCGTTTTTCTTTTCATAACAGAAAACAAAGCATACAGCATCTCAAAATCAGACTTCCTATCCATCGAAACAAACTGCTTTTATGTAAAAACCGTGAACAAGAAGGTAACGCTGAGAGAGTACTCTGCGACGGGGGAAGGAAAGTCTCTCCGTTGGTGACTCACGTAACGTCTTACCATAAAGAGATGATGAGATATAAAGCAGAATAAAACGCACTACAAGGAACAGCGTCTGAAGTTGATGAACAGTCCTCCGCAGAAACAACGACAAATGACAACAACAAAGAAGGCAGGAATTACACGCGAGTCGGTTGTTTCTCCGCTAAGTCGCACGGACAACAGACTGCAGCGAGACAAACGCACGCACGCTAATTTGCATCCGAGGCTGATGGGAATATAATGAAACGTGATGATGCGCACCACGTCCTTCGTCGCTCCGTGAAGCAGGCGGCGGCGGCGCGTTGTGCTGGTAATGGGGAGGACAGCACCTTCCCCCGGGGCCTCAGGAAGGTGTGGGGAGAGGCGAGGGGCTGTAATATCACTACATAATGCTTTCTCCGCCTCTCCTCTCTCACCCTACTCTGCCTCATTTACACTCCTGTATCGCACTCTCTCCCCCTTCTGTACCGCTCACTCACTGTCCCCCGAGGCCTCTCACTTCACCTTCCTCTTACCTCCTCTCCCTCTCTCTCCCTCTCTTCTATTCATTTTTCCTTCCCACTCCTCACTTTTTCTAAACTTAATTTCTATCTTCTCTTCACCTACGTAACTTATAATTTGAAGGCAAAACAAGTCATAAAGGTCAGATTACTGTATTGTAGAAAACGATGCGTGAAAATAGGTGTTACTGACGCCAATGTAGTGTAACGGATGACAACGATAATGTGGGGAAAAAAAAGAAAATAGTGTGTGTGTGTGTGTGTGTGTGTGTGTGTGTGTGTGTGTGTGTGTGTGTGTGTGTGTGTGTGTGTGTGTGTGTGTGTGTGTGTGTGTGTGTGTGTGTGTGTGTGTGTGTGTGTGTGTGTGTGTGTGTGTGTGTGTGTGTGTGTGTGTGTGTGTGTGTCAGGAGATAACGACAAATTAACCTTACTCATCTCATATGTTCTTGTAATATAGTTTGATTCGTGTAAATGAAGTTTCGTTACTCCTACTCTCTCTCTCTCTCTCTCCCCCTCTCCTTTCCTTTCCCTCTCTCTCTTCTTCAATCTATCTAATTTGTCAACTCTTCACATATTTGTCCTTCCACACTCTCAACATTTCTCAGTTTGACCTTCTGTCTATCATATCATTTTATACTTCTAGACAGTGCGAGCAAGCGACACGTAGCACATGTCAGCCACGGTGTCGCCCTCTCCTTGTTGCTGCATTTGTGAGCAACAGGGAGAGGAGGAGAGGCATAAGGAGAGGTGAGAGAGAGAGAGAGAGAGAGAGAGAGAGAGAGAGAGAGAGAGAGAGAGAGAGAGAGAGAGAGAGAGAGAGAGAGAGAGAGAGAGAGAGAGAGAGAGAGAGAGAGAGAGAGAGAGAGAGAGAGAGAGAGAGAGAGAGAGAGAGAGAGAGAGAGAGAGAGAGAGAGAGAGAGAGAGAGAGGAGAGAGAGAGAGAGGAGAGGAGAGGAGAGGAGAGGAGAGGAGAGGAGAGAAGTAAGAAAAGGTGACATGATAGGAGAAAAGACGAGAAAAGACGAGATTATACGAGAAAAAGAGGAAAAGACGAAACGAGATGACGAGGAACAGAATAAGGACGAGGACAAGGAGGCCGAGGAGGAGGAAGATAAGGACGAGGACGAAACGCGATGAAAAACTAATGAAGGGAAGCCTAATGGAAGCTTGAATGATTACAGGTACCTTCCATTCCACACAATTAAGTTTAATCCGAGCTGAAATGCGTATTGTTTATGCTAAAGCGAACCCAGCAGCTAAGCACGCTCGGGATGAACAGGAGGGGAGAGCAGTGGCATGTTATGATTTCTAAGTAAATTCCACTAAATTATATTCCGTCCACGAAGACTCCTGCGCTTCACACCTTAAAGAATTTCCTTCCATGATAAGTCCTCCCAACCTAACACGAGCTAACTTTATGTATCTAGGGAAAATCTGTTTCCGGGAAATTTTGATGCTTGATTTTATTTTGAAATTCAGTTGGGAGAAGCTTGACGACGTGCCTTTGAGCTATGTGGTGTCTGGCATCCTGACAAGCTGCTGCTCAGAGATAGAATGGGAAAGTCAAGATTCCTCACAACTCTTTTGCCGTACACTGACTTTATTTCGCTGTGTTTTATGCTGTATATAGGATTTCTGGAGGTCTGTCACCGTGTCTCTCTGTATGTAGCGGATATAGCGGATACTATGGTAAGTGACTTGAAATTCAGCTTTGTGACTACTAGGTATACTGTACGAATAAGTATTGTCACTAAAGATGCTGATGATCAATATTTTTTACAGGAATACGGTACAGGTGTGCTCTTCGTACTTGGAGTAATAACCGGTTTTCTTTTGTATGTAGTAATATGACAATGTCTTGTAAATATTACTAAAGCTAGTTGTGGCTTTTTGACTGACCATTTGTTTACACCATGTGTTTTACGTCAGAGTTATTGCTCTAAATTATTTTTTTTCTCTTCGTTCATACAATACGACTGACCTTCGCTGAGTGTTGTACAAACACTGTTAAGGTCTGGCGCCTCCATTCCAGCACGTTTCAGGAATTTGTCAGAAATATCAGACAAGTGGTAAGAGACGGCACGTGTCTCTATTTTTGATATGTAAGCGGAAAGTTCTGCTGTCAAAAGTGACAACGGATATCACTTTACGGACCAACATTCTTTGTTTTCGGAACGCACAACAATATAAAGAACAAAAACTTGACTTTTACAATATGAAGGGTTTTCCAGAGTCGACAAGCGTCTCCTTCAGTTTCCAATACCTTACGACCCTTGAAATATGGAAGTTTACTACGGGTGTAAATAATATATCACATCCCCCTGGAAAAGAAGAGAAGAGTGAAGTTTTTAACATTGCAAAACTCTGAATACGTACACTGTTCATAAATGTGGACAGCTACTAACATGACACACATTCACTTTGCACAGGCATCCTCCTTAACCCCTTCACTATCATGACACATTTTTAATTTTTATTCCGCTCACTATTTGGTGATTTTATACAGCTTCAGATACAATGTTGGGATTAGAACAGTAAAGATTCTGGCCATAAATCTTCTGACTCCCTTAGTTTCTTCCTAATGTAAATAAAATCATCTAATCATACACAAACTCATGGTAAAATTGCGTCTCAGCTACTGAAGGAGTCAAACATAAGTCACGTGTTACAACATATCTAGGAGCACCAAAAGCAAGTAAGTCTTTGGCAATAGGATGACTACAAAAGATTACAAAACAACTGCCACCCCCTCACAGCCCGCCCCGCACAATGCCGAAACCTTTCCTGCCCAGCATTCGCCTCACGCCTGCCTTTGTCCCGTGCTCTTTGGTGATGATGTCACGTGCATGGCCTGGGTGCTTGAGGAACAAAGGAAATAGACAGACCGACATAGACAGATGGAAGAGGAAGATACATAAGTCGATACATATGTGTAGATAAATACATATATAAGCGCGTACATAAATACACACATACAGTACATACATGAATACAGTATATTGATAGATAGAGAGATGGGTGATGGATCGATGGATTAAGAGATAAAGCAGACAGGGGCAATTTCGAAGATAGAAATTGATAGAAACAGGTGCAACGTCGAAAAAATAGAAAAAAAGACAAAAAATATAATAAAGATGAGAAAACGAGGATGGAATAGATAGACATAGAAAGATGGATAAACAGATAGACAGATGGGCAGATATAAAAACAAATCGATTGAAAAAATAGATGATTAATAAAGACAGCTATTAAAAAAATGGATATTTCAGTAACACCAACCTGTCAAAACCACTGCCATGAAAAAAAATATCAATATGTCAAATCCAATAATTATCTGTACACCAAATGAAAAAAATATCAAAATCTAAAAAAAAAGTTATTCCAAAGCTGAAAAAAGATGCTTAAAAGAAAACATCACAAAATATATTAAAAAGGGCAGCATTTCTTGAGGTACATAAAAAAAAAAAGAAAAATGCGAACATGAAACCATCTAAAAAAAAAAATCACATACAAAAATCAAACAAACACTAAGAGATAAAAACCTACTTCTTAATTCTGAATACAAAATCAAATCTAATAGTACCTAGTTTACACACACACACACACACACACACACACACACACACACACACACACACACACACATTGGCAATCTTCCTCTCTCCGCGGCACCAACGTTGGCACTCAAAGCTTGATATATCGACAGAATAAATGGCCGCAGCTTGACACTCCATGAAGGTTTGTCGGCGGGGAAACACACGCGGGTTACGTAGCGGCGGCGAGTCACATCCAAATCCTATTATAGCTGAGACCTAATTCTGCCACCGGGGAATGAGTGCTCCATTGAATATTTCGTTACGTAAGGCAGTACATAACAAATTACCGATAGAAAGTCGTGTTAAGTGAACTTCTATCCTCTCTCTCTCTCTCTCTCTCTCTCTCTCTCTCTCTCTCTCTCTCTCTCTCTCTCTCTCTCTCTCTCTCTCTCTCTCTCTCTCTCTCTCTCTCTCTCTCACACACCAATTTTTATCCATCACTCAAAAGCATTACATCTCAAAGCCCTTCAATCAATTCCTTTTCCAGATATGAATGTAAAAAAAACAGACAGGCCATCGCAGGAACTCATCTTCTTCAACATTAGTGACGAGAAAGGAGAGTGACTCAGTCCATAGCGTAACATATACACACAGTTATCGAGCCGCATTACTAAAGTTAGGATATTAACAGAAGCTGATGCATAAGGGCCAGTCAAACTACAGTATTCCTAACACGCGTGCACGACGATAACGATTATGGCACTAGCTAATCGTTGCCTTAAATCATGGCTCCCTGAATGCGGCCGTTCACGATTAAGGTTTACGTAATTTTCACCGTCAACCCTATTAGGACAGACTCGTATATTCGAAGGTCCCTCTGGTGGAAAGTGGCAGCAGTTTACAATGTGGGCTCGAAACAAAGGCGATATTGGTGTAATGAAGTGCGTTCAGGGTAAATGTAAAACGAGTGACGTGATTTTAAGTGTCGCCATCAGAATAAAATTTTCTCTTCCATTTGAAGGTCGGTCAAGGGGAAAATAGCACCAGTCTTTACAGTTGCTTGTCGATTTGGAAACAATTGTAATGCTACATCAGGACAGTGTGAATTCAAGGAGGAAATATTATTCTCACTCTTTTCTGCTTCGTTGGTCCGCCACCTTTACATCCCTAATGTGGAACTGTCTGTGAGATTCAACAATGTGGTTAAAAATGACTAAGGGATAATTGTGAAGGATATAATAGAAGAACAGGACAGAAAAATGGTGTTAAAATTCTAGCTCGTCAGATCCTTCCAATATACTAACTACATTATACAGTATAGGCTATTTTTCCCCACTCTTTTTAATAACGTTACAGTATCTGAATTAAAAAGTCGAAAAATATGTATTAAAATAAGAAAAGTATGAGAATTAGAAATATAACTCATATACACTTACATTAACACATATCCGTAGCTCTCTCATCTCCCTCTCCCTCTCCTCTCCTCTCCTCTCTCTCTCTTCACATCATCATTTCACATTATATATTCGCTGCTGGAAAAAAAAAAAACTCAGAGACAAATTGTACAGTGCCAGTCTCCTACATATTCGGCAACCTTTTATTTTTCCCACCTGTTCCATAACTCTCCCTCTCCGTAGTGTGTATAATATCTCGTAGCTTCCAACGGCTAAGCTTTCGTGTTGTCTGTGAGATTTTTCTATCTATGGGCCGTACCTTTTACTACAGTCATCTTTTTCCTTTTTCCATCTTGCTACACATCATTCCGGTAACTGCCTTTATCCACACACACACACACACAGCATGGCACAAGTGACAACATCAAAGGGAAGAGAGCACTGGGGAAATATAAATTTAGTGAGGAAAACATTTAGGAGAGAGAGACCCCTTCTTTTGTGTGCGCATTGTGTAGTAGGAGGTGAACGTGTTTGTTGGGAGAGGCTGAGAGCTATCTTGCGGCACAAAGAAACAAGGGATATCACAATCTTTTCTCCACCTCTCTCTCTCTCTCTCTCTCTCTCTCTCTCTCTCTCTCTCTCTCTCTCATTCGCTCTCTCCTCTCTATCTGGCGAGTAGAAATGGAGAAAGAGAAGTAAAATATAACCACGTATTCAATTATCTATTCATTTATTCATTGAAGGCAAGCTCTAAAGTGTTATGGGGAGACTAAAGAGGCGTGGAAACCTCTTCATATTCTTTTTGCTCTTTCATCTTCGATCTTCCGAGCTGCGCATTTCATTCTAGCTCCTTTTTCTTCATTTTAATCGTCCAGAGAGAGAGAGAGAGAGAGAGAGGGTTGTAGGGGGTCAAACGCCTTGCAGCAAAAATATATATTTACTTGCTTTAAATTTTACCCTGAAAATTTTTCCTTTAAGAATTCAACGCGAGAATTTTCAGGGCGAGGTGTATTTCTATCAAAGCTTATTAAATAGTATTTTCAGGCCACGTCCTCGTGTTTAGGTAGATGTAAATGTTGCACAATGCTGGAAGGGTTTTGTTGAGTTGTTCTTGTTACTTTGTTGTTGTTGTTGTTGTTGTTGTTGTTTGTTGTGGATGTTGATTTAATTGTTGTTGTACTGTTAATTATCATTATTATTATTAATATCATTATCACTATTAAGATTGCTACTACTACTACTACTACTACTACTACTACTACTACTACTACTACTACTACTACTACTACTACTACTACTACTACTACTACTACTACTACTACTACTACTACTACTACTACTACCATCCAAATTCCTACCAACACACGCTCACGTATGCAGTAATATACCATATATAAAACATTTTTTCTTGTTCACACTGCAGATGAACATATTCTCATTTGCACTGATATAACTTAATTAAAATCTGACTGACTGACGCCAACACACTCATAGCATAAACATCGCATGAAAACTAGTGATGCTGTTCATTATATTAGCCTCACCCAACACACACGATGACTTCACACTGCATGGAAAGAGGAACACTATCAAAAAGGAATAGAGAAATGCTGGGAATACTCTTAGTGCATGCAGGAGAGAGTAACGATGCTAATAATTGTAATAGTGTTGTAAGGGGAAGGGTAAGAGTCTAGACAACAGAGCCAGAATAAGGAACACGGCAGACATGGAGACCAAGTGTGGGCGATGAAGCTAAGGTGATAACTTCAGATTTGCTTCGGTGTGCCAGTTCTTAGTCGCTTGGGAACGTGTGTGTGTGTGTGTGTGTGTGTGTGTGTGTGTGTGTGTGTGTGTGTGTGTGTGTGTGTGTGTGTGTGTGTGTGTGTGTGTGTGTGTGTGTGTGTGTGTGTGTGTGTGTGTGTGTGTGTGTGTGTGTGTTATGTATTAGTCTACGTGCATTATCATTTTTTATAATGAAGACTAAATATATATTTCAGTGTGGATAATATTAGTAATTTATTTTTACCAGCACACACACATAAAATTCATTACATATCTGGCTAATGCAAGAAAATTATTACTTTATATTTATAGGAGAAAAGAAAACAACATTTGTTAATGGTGCTTCCGCTGCTGCTGCTGCTGCTGCTGCTTCTGTTGCTGCTGCTGGATGATTATAAAAAAAAAACTACTACTACTACTACTAATACTACTACAACTACTTCTACTTATGCTACTACTACTTCTGCTACTACTACTACTACTACTACTACTACTACTACTACTACTACTACTACTACTACTACTACTACAGCAAAAACTACTACTACTACAACTAATAATAATAATAATAAGAAGAAGAAGAAGAAGAAGAATAACAGTGATAATAAAAAAAATAATAATAATGACAACAACTACAACAATAAATCAACAACGAAAACAAAAACAGCACCAGTGGCAGTACCAACATGAATAACAAAAAACGAAAAACCAACAATCGGAAACTAAAAACTCTGCAGCAATATGAACAATAGCGCGTCGATACACTTCCAAATTCCTGTGCATTCCACGAGGAGGCAGCCGACGCGAGACAAAGGAAAGGAGAACAAATATATGCACCGAACAATAATAAGACTTAATACACTGCACATCTCAGCCTAATTAACGTGTGCGAATTCACCTGTATCAACATTTAGTCTCAGAGAAACACACACACACACACACACACACACACACACACACACACACACAAGCACATGCCAACCTCCCAACCCTCACTCCTCGGTCACCCGTGCGTATGATTCTCTTTTTCTTTCTCTTTGTTTTTAATCACACGTGCATACATACACGCACACATGACATATGTACACACCAGCTCTCTCTCTCTCTCTCTCTCTCTCTCTCTCTCTCTCTCTCTCTGGCAAACCCACCCACCTACCCACCCAATCCAGCACGCTATCCAGCCACCCGTCCACTGACACACACACAGACACGTTAAAACGAAGAGATCCAATCCAGTGATATTTTTTTAGCATTTCAGCCAGAATCAGTTTTTTTTTTTCATTTCGCTGTATTCAACTATAACGCACAGTCCGCAATTTGGTATATTCCTGCTCTTTTGTACTGTATCTGTTTCCTGCTCGCGTCTGTTCCTCAGTAATTTGTACTCTCTCAGTCTGCTGCACGACACTGTGTTCTTGTCCCTGTCCGTTCCCCTTTTAGTGATGCAGGAGTTCACCGTTGTCTTCACTCTTTTACCACATTGAAAAGTTTGGGATAGCGTGTGGCTTCATGTCTTTCACCTTTGTGTCTTTTAAGTTGCTTCGTGGTAAGGTTAAAAAAAATTGGAAGTCTAGAATAATACAGAACTGGCTTTTTTTTTTTTAACTGTTTATTATTGTCAACAGAACGAGATTATCATTTTCCTAGATTTGCATATTTTTTAAAACTAAAACTTTCATTTCCTCAAACCAGAGTAAGAATACTTCAGAAAATATTGTGAATTTTAAATTTTTAGCTTTTATATTAATTCCACCATTAAGGAAGTGTATTTACGAGTTATTCTCCGAGATTCAACTCACAGATCTTCGTCCTTCTCATTCTGGTGCAACAAATAGCCAGGAATTACCGCACCACACCGCACCACAACATATCGCTATACAGAGGCAGACGACCTCCTATCATTAATATTAGGGCAGTGTGGCCAGTACATCGCCGCCACCAAAGCTGCAGTCTGTCACTTCCCCCTTGCCATGACACGCCCACCGCCATATCCACAAACAATATCCAGCCTTCCCTTCCCTAACCCATCCAGCTTCACGACAAACACGCCAACAAGCCACAATACAGGTTTGCTCTCCCTCATATACTACCTCCGTCTCGCCACGTCAAGCGCCTATTGCAAAACACATTATCTTTTCCCGGTATACTTCACTCCTCAGGTTTCTTATACTCTTAAATCGTCCATATCGCATTCCACACTACATCTATATCCCTAATCTATATACCACCTTCGTCTCGTCACTTCAGGTATTAGTGAAGAAAATGTATTCTCTGCTGTTACGTGTATAAAAATTTGTTAATTCAGGTATACATATTTCTAAATCAATTACACAATACTATATGCTTCTTTCATAAGTCATAACTGAGTGTGTCTCGTCTCGGCAGAAACCATTTAAAAACTCGTTCTTCTTCACTCTATCTGCCGTGTCATTCCTCGATTTAGGCAGAGTGAAGATACATCCATAGGTCTTTTTATGCGTGAAGATTACCGGCCAAGAGAATAAAAAAAAAAAAAGACAAAAGAAAAAAAATCCATCCGCTTGATGTTTCCGAAAAAAGTTGCACAGGAAAAGGTATCAATTTTTCTCGTATTAACACTTCTTTAAAATGTAGCATGTAAGGCATAATAAAATGCTTCAAATGTTTAAAAATATCCGATACAAATAAACACAGCTTTGCACACTAGAGAGAGAAGTCCTATATCCATACACGGCCTGTTTCACCACTCACTCATGTCATGCATCCATCACACAACACACTCATGGTAAACAAACAGAGAATGGTATGTTTATTTATTCATATTTGGACATCATACAATACAGAACCGTTATGGAATAGGGTATATCTCCAATGTTTAATGCAGTTAATTTTGATGTATCTGAAATAACAAATGAACAATGACAAAAGGTTTCTATAGGAGAATGTTTTCCCTCTCATCAAGTTTATAGTTTCTTTGGTAAATCAGCCATACCATCATCACACATTCTCTTACATCATATACATAATTTTCTCTGAGTTTTGCTGCACACATACTCGTACCTCCATTAATCATACAAGGTCCTTAATTTCTCATAAGTACGCACTATGAAAAATAAAAATTCATACTTGTTTATCCCTACCTTCTCTCATCTACATCGTTATACACATCTTTGAGGAGATAATCACTACTTTCAGCCAACAAACAGTCTTGTATGAGCAGTGTTTAAGGCGGCGCCTTGCGGGTAAATAACCCATTAATTAAGGCAATTCAAGGTATGTGTTTGTACTGTGTGCTGTGGGTGTGAAATTGAGAGAGAGAGAGAGAGAGAGAGAGAGAGAGAGAGAGAGAGAGAGAGAGAGAGAGAGAGAGAGAGAGAGAGAGAGAGAGAGAGAGAGAGAGAGAGAGAGAGAGAGAGAGAGAGAGAGAGAGAGAGAGACTACTGACAGTGATTTAGGCGATTGTAGTTCATAATTAAGTTTCTCCTTTTTTCCCAGAATACGAAAATAATG
>NC_059293.1:18681294-18708794 GCF_017591435.1 Portunus trituberculatus
CTGGACGCTTCTATACCATTAGTTTGTGTATGATTAGACGGTTTTATTGACATTAGGAAGGGTCTAGAGAGGTCAGAAAATTACTGGTCTGAGTCTTTACTATTTTAATTCCCAACAATAGATTCTGAAGCTGTATAAAATCATCAAATAGTAAGCAGAGTGAATATGAAAACGCGTTCTGGTACTGAAGGGGTTAATGCGTGTTTATTCTTCTTTGCTTCTGGTTCTTTCCTACTTTCTTTTTCTCTATATTCGATGTCGTCTTTCTCTTCGTTTCGTTTCGTTCGCTTTCTGTTCATATTTGCTTATCAGTGTCACTATCTATGTTTCTGTTTTTCTTTGCGTGTCATCTTTGTTTCCTGACACAATAGTGTTTTTTTTCTCTGTTTTCTTTGTGTTCTGTGTTTTTTTTCAATCTTTTCATAGTTATTATACCTCTTTCCTTCTTGTATCGTCATCCCCTCATCGATGTTTCTTTACTTTTACTTCGCATTCTGTTGATATTTACTTAACATCTCTGTTCCTGCTTCCGTCTTGTTTTCTTTCTTTTCGTGCTTCTTTTTCGTATCGTATCTACGTGTCCTGCTCTCCATGTCTTTGTTTGCTTGCCCTCCATCCGCCGCCCACGTCCGGCTCAAGCATCGCGCGGTAAAACAAATAAAACCAGACAAGCCAAGAGTTACGAAACACTCACCTTTCATGTTCGCTTCTCCACGTCTCCTTCATGACGGGTGGCGATGTACACGTTGCTGCCAGACACTGTAAAAAGAAGAATGCACATAAGAACGTTTTAAAAGTAAGGGAAGCTGCATGAAGCTATGAAGCCTGAACGTGGCACTTACTATATACAATAAAAGGCTTTTGTATATTACGAACGTACACATAAACTCTTGAAGGTGCAGGAGGAAGCTTATTTTATTTTTCATCTAACATACGTATGATAGTTTGCATTCTCTATTTGTATCGAAGAGGGAAAGGATACACTAATACACTATCTCCTATTGAATACAACATTACTTTGAATAAATATTTTCTTTTCATTCTTTGCCTTCACTCTTTACTCACATTCAGAAGATGGATAACACACTAAATGCCATCCGTGGGAGACATTATGCAGCGCTGCGCCACACGATTCCACAACATTCATACTGCTTCCTCCCTTGTACTATCAATATCATCAGCTCTCTTTGATTACAATATCGAATGCCTTCCCCACCTCCAATGCTCCTCTTAGTCATCCATACACATATTACTGATCTCCCCAGCAAACTTCCTTATTCCTTCTCCGGGATTCCATAGTATTCACACTCACTCCCTTGTAGTATCAATATCATCAGCCTTCCCTACCTCCACTTCTCCTTTTGTCATCCACACATCTATTCCTGATCTCTCCAGCAAACTTCCTTATACCTTCTCCGGGTAAATTATACGAAAACCCACCAGTTTAATCTCTGAATCGGAAAAACCGTGAATTCCTAACCCTTTTACGAGTATTCCCGGGATTAAATTTACATAAAGAGAAACAGACAGGTATTCGATAAGCCATAAATAATATCGATGAAGTTTTAATTTGAAAGAGAAAGGAACGAAATGGTTTTAGCGGCGGTGGTGGTTGATGTATTCTCGTTTTGTGTATATACGAAGAATATCTGGTGTGATTTATGTCTTAATTATGTTAGTCCGGCAATGAATGTGTCTCTTTAGCTGATTAATTTGTTCCTATATGGTTACAGTCTCTCGGAAGGGTAATAATTCTGCCACTACAGCTGCTAGTTCATTGCAACAAGAGCAATAGCAACAACAGCAGCAACAACAACAACAGCAGTAACAACACTGCCGCAGCCACCTCCACAACCACCACCCAAAAAACAAGCAAAAACAAAAACAGCAATATCAACACCATCACAACCATAACCACAAACAACAACACCACCACCACCACCACCATCAACAAGAACAACAACAATACAAACAACATCTGACAACACCACCATCACCACCATCACCAGCAACACTAATACGAATAATAATAACGGAAACTTCCTCGATTAATCTTTTTTTCTCTCCCGGTTTTTAATTTAAGAGGCAATTTTTCAGGTTGCATTAAAAAGATGTGTCGGGCTTCCCTCAAACAGGAATTTCTGGGACCACATTTGCCATTCCCACCGCCACGTTCAACTCATTCCTTGCCTACCTTCCTCCTCCTCCTGGCCTCTTTGCAGCATTAAAGCGAACATACCACTTACAGCCCAGCAATTCCTCCTGCATACTCACGTGTCTGCTGTGAAATAAACAAAAAATGGATTAGCGTCATCCTGTTACACATTTTTTTTCCGTTTTTTTTTTTTTAGTTTAGTTACGTCATTTTTTCCTGTTCGTTATCCACGTGTGTGTGTGTGTGTGTGTGTGTGTGTGTGTGTGTGTGTGTGTGTGTGTGTGTGTGTGTGTGTGTGTCAGGAGGATATCTGCGCAGTATACTATCTCTCTCTCTCTCCTCCTTTATATCTTTTCCTTATCTCTTTTGTGTTCCTATGTGTTCCTTCTCCATGTTCCTCACCTTTCCCCTCTATTTTTCCTCTCCCAGTCCCCCTTCTCTCCTCCTTTTCCTTTCTTTGTCTCTCCCTCACCCTCTCTCTTCCGCTCTGCCGTTTCCTCCGCTCCTCTTCCTTCCTTCCTCTGCTCCTTCCACCCCATGCTTCAGGCGGGGCGTGGGGAGGAATGAGAAGGATGCGCTTGGTTCACAACATTGCCTCTCAGCGTTTGTTCTTCAAGAGTTCTTCTCGGAGTTGTCTGTTGCATTAATGGCATCATGTTCCCCTCCCCACCAAACCTTGCGGCAGCGTAGTCTCTCAAAACCTGATCCTCTTACAGTGAAAAAAAAAAAAGAGGAAGAAAAAAAGAATTGTGTAAAAGTCGTACGTATCTACGTATTACTGTCAGCCGTTCCAGTTTTCTATTTAAGGGTGCTGGTTGGTTAAGGTTTAAAGAAATACGTGAAAAGAATTGGGGTGAAAAAAAAGGTACTTAGGAAAATGACGATGAGAGATTTTCCTTTGAGAGAGAGAGAGAGAGAGAGAGAGAGAGAGAGAGAGAGAGAGAGAGAGAGAGAGAGAGAGAGAGAGAGAGAGAGAGAGAGAGAGAGAGAGAGAGAGAGAGAGAGAGAGAGAGAGAGAGAGAGAGAGAGAGAGAGAGAGAGAGAGAGAGAGAGAGAGAGAGAGGGTGTCTAAGCACAGCTAGCCAGGGATTTCAGAATGCTCAGTGACCGAGTGGAATACAAACAAACACACAATCAGAGAAGCAGACAGACAGAGGCAAACAAATAAACGGAAAGACAGAAACAAAACATATAAACACCCAAACTAACTAACAAACCAATGAATCAGCAAACAAAATAACCCAGACAAAGACTCAGGTATATAAACAAACAACCCCAGACAAAGAAAGGGAAAAATAAACTCTTGAAAACATCGTGGTGTGTTAAAAGAGAATATAATTTTTCATCCCAGCTCTAATTACGGCCGCAAGTTGGAAGGGTTGGGGAGTGGAGGGGAGAGGGAAGGGTAAACAGCTCTTAATGACGACTGGAGCTCGCAAAGGAGAGGATGAGACGCCGCTACAGACATCACAAGCTAGGACAGAAGCACAGTCTTCCATCACGTCTATACACTGAGAAAAATCATACGAGTTACCAAATGGAACGCCGCCAAAGACGTTCATAGCCAAGATAGCAACGTTTTTGTTTCTTCTGTTTATACACCACGACAAAAATAAGACGCTTCAGTGATAACTAGTGAAAGGGAAGGAGCTGCAGACATCATTATCCAAGCTAGCACCCTATGTTGTTGTTTCTTCTTTACACACTTGGAAAAATAAAGTTCCTAATTGATAATTACTGAGTGAGACGTAGCCAGAAATACTACTGACAAAAATAGCAGTCATGTTCTACCGTTTATAACAATGAAAAAGAATGATCTATAATGAAAGATACGAAATTAAACGCAGACTTCGTGAGGATAGATAAGGCCACACTTTTTTTAATCCTTCTTTGAAATACAACAAAGAAAAGTATATTAAATTAGGTGTAACCATTATCATTATCAGCTCTTACGATTCACTAATTTACAAAGGTCTTCATTCAACTTCATCCGGTTATCTCTGTCGGCCTGTCTATCCTTTGCAGACCAGTCCACTGAAACTTCTCTTTATCTTAATTTAATTCTGTCTAATCTTTCATTAATCATTTTCGTATTAAATATCTGAACTAGTACAATGTTCAATAGCGCTGAGTAGAATTATCTTAGGCTCAACAGACCTAAGCTTATATAATACGTTACATTGCTTTAAACGTAATCAGTACTTTTTAATTATTGTACACAAACCAATAGAGATATCATTATCATAATCTGCTTTTTTTTATCATATTTGGAAAAAAAAATTACACTAAATGAAGAAGTTATCACCCAACCATTATTACCTCATGGTGGTAATACTGCAGTGATGTCTCCTGTGACTATACTGAGACTTGTATCCCAGTTCAGTTCTGTTTACTCTATTTCTTTTAATCATACAAGAAAACAAACTAAATATAAAATCATTACTACCTAGTGTTTGCAATATTGTAGTGGTGCCTCTTGTGATAATACTGAGGCTTGTATCCCTGTTCAGTTTTGCATTCTCTATTTCTTTCTTTTAACCTTATAAGGAAAATTAAACTAAATATAAAATCATTGTAATATTGTAGTCGTGTCTTCTGTGACTATAATGAGGCTTGCATCCTTGTTATTTCCCTGTTCAGTTCTGTTTACTCTACTTCTTTCTTTTAACCACACGAGAAAAAGAATGAACTAAATGGTAAATATATCATCATTACTACCTAGCGTTTGTAGTATTGTAGTGGTATCTCAAGTGGTAATACTGAGACATGCACCCAGTTCAGTTCTTCTTACTCTATTTTATTTTAACCACACAAGAAAAAGTAACTAAATAAAAAAGTTACCCACTATTCTCTATTTTGCAATATTACAGTGATGCCTCGCGCTACAGTATATCATTATCTCTAGCTGTGTCTACTCTACTGTTTTTACCACACAAGAACTAATAGACGGTATATAACAGCAACTATGTAATCTGCTCTAGTGAGTGTTTAGGAAATTGCCGTGGTGTCTCGTGAGTGATTGTACCAAGACGTAATTTAGTGTTTGTCTATAACGCCTCTCATGTCTGTCTGTCCGTCTCTCTCTCTCTCTCTCTCTCTCTCTCTCTCTCTCTCTCTCTCTCTCTCTCTCTCTCTCTCTCTCTCTCTCTCTCTGTCTGTGTTCTCTGCCTGGGTCCGGAGCAGCCAACAACAACGTATTAGCGTGGTGTGACATACTACATTATAAAGTTTAATGAGTGTGCAGTGACTTTATACCTTTTGAAAGCTAAATTTAGAAGTACATTACGCTTCTCATTGAATGTAATGAGGCGATGCATTGTAATTTGTTTTTTAATCCAGCATTGTGAAGCCAAACAGCCAATCATTACAGGATTATTGAACGCAGCATTGTTGAGTCCCTTTTTTTTATACTCGTTGGCTGCCCTTCATTTACTGGATAGAAATTAAATAAAATAGGAAAAAAAAACTGTTTGAAGAAATCTTTGCGTTGCTGCCTTTTGTGTGTTCAGATCATTAAGAGATAAAGAGTATATGCTAATGATACTAATGAGTTTTATTATGATTATTATTATTATTATTATTATTATTATTATTATTATTATTATTATTGTTGTTATTATTATTATTGTTAGTTGTAGTATTAGTATTCGTACTAGTAGTAGTAGTAGTAGTAGTAGTAGTAGTAGTAGTAGTAGTAGTAGTAGTAGTAGTAGTAGTAGTAGTAGTAGTAGTAGTAGTAGTAGTAGTAGTAGTAGTAGTAGTAGTAGCTAGTAGCTGTAGCAGTAGTATTAGTTGCTTTAAATTATACGTGCATTTTTTCGGAGGCTTTTCAGTGTGGTGTTATTTCTGAAAGTGTGCACAAGAAAGCAGTGTTGTATCTAGAAGCCGGAGGAGTGAGAGGCGTGTGGTGAGTGTTGTGGCCGCGGCTGGTCAGCGCGTGTCCCTGGGGTCGGAGGGAGAGGTAGCAGGGTGATGATGGCCAAAACCTACAAAATTTTAATGAGATCCTGATGTTAGCACGGCAGAGGGACCTTGGGCCGAGGGGCGTGTTGATGAGTCAGGAAGGAACGCTCTTTGCACCGTGTTTTGAGGGGAGACTCCTAATATTAATGTGTTCTCTCCCCTACTAGACAAATTCTTGATGAACTCCATTAACTAATTAAGGGAATTCAGGGAAATGTGATGTTCCGATCTGTTTTATACGTGGCATTCATGTTTCTGTCTTTCACTACTTCATATTGCCTTATTTGTCTCAGTTTTCTTTGTAATATTTTGTTCCTGTTGTTTATGTAATTTTCGGGTGTTTGTTATTGGGAAGTATGGTAACTCAATTTCATAGCTTAGAAGGAAATGTGGTATGATAATGAAAGAAAAAAAAAACTTTCTGAAGGCAAATATTTAGCATGAAAAAATGTCATATACATCTTATCAGTATTTGTGTATCTACTGTTATCCATTCACTCTTCTGCCGACTATAAATATAACTACCCGTTTTACATATATGCTCACTCACTCAACCCTCCGACCCACGCACTCACTCACACACACACACACACACACACACACACACACACACACACACACACACACACACACACACACACAAGTAGTCTCCATTCAGTTTTTGCCAGATCTTTTTAACTTTCCCTTCGCAACTCTTTCCGGTTCTCTTCCTCTCTATCGCATTTTTTTCCTTTAACCTTTCCCGTGCCTGAAAACTTCCACGTGGCTAGACCTCTGGAGCAGCGCGGGTCTACATGGTCTCTCGCTGTGGGCTGGTTCTTTTGGGACGAATTGGATTACCATGTTAATCAGATTGAGCGGAAATGAATTACTGGGGATATTTCGACATGAATGACGGACCTTTGGGGAAGCAGGAGCAAAATGAATGTAGATGGTGGTCGACGGGGAAGGTGGAAAGCAGGGTTACGAGATTGGCAAGGACTGATGAAGGAGAAACGCGTGAGTGAGGACAAGATGATTGGAAGATTATTGGGTTTAGGAATGTAATAAAACACACTCTCTGGAGGTGAATTAAGTCATCAAGTCATCACAAATACTAATGCCTGGTTCAATATATGGGAAGAGGAATAAGAGTTAGGCAGCAGATCTGAGTAATAGGAGTAGCATGGATGTTCCTGGAGACTTAAAAAAGTGTTTGAAAGAGGTGGTAAGTGTTATGAAATTCCTTACCCGGGAAACCACTGAAAGGATATAAATATGTTTTTTTTGTAGTTACTGACCTTTCCTTTGAAATTTGTTTAGAATATTGCAACAGTTCAACGACACTACGTTTGATGCAGTACCATTCCTGTGAAGCAACTCAAAAGCTATAAAGTTTTCATCAGTTGCGGATCCCAACTCTTTATTTACTTGGCGTACATATAAACCTACATGTCTGTTTACCTGTATTTACTTGTATTTGCCAGAACCAAATTGAAGTTAATGAAGTTTTAGCAGTTAATGAATGACCTTTCCTTTTCAATTCAGTTGGCGGACACGCATGCCTCATATCTATTTACTTTCTGTGATTAAGGATACTCGTATGAAAGTAAAAGGTGGAAAAGCAGCAGCAGCAGCAGGAGGAGGAGGAGGAGGAGGAGGAGACGAAGAACAACAACAACAACAACAAAAGAAGAAGAAAGAAGAAGAACAAGAAGAAGAAGAAAAAGAAGAAGAAGAAGAAGAAGAAGAAGAAAAAGAAGTAGAGGAGGAGGAGGAGAAGAAGAAAGAGGAGTAGGAGAAGAAAAAAGAGGAGGAGGAGGAGGAGGAGGAACAGGCAGAAGGTAGGGTGACATGGAGCAAAAAGTAGTGTAGGAGTATATAGAGGAGTGGAAGGTGGAGGAGAGGGAGAGTGGGGTTTGTATAGGGGACGTCTGCATGGGAATGAGCCGCACCATTGACAGCGCGGTTGAGTTGTGTGTGTAGTTGTGTGCGGGGAAGCTATGCGTGGGACGTTACCGAGCAAGAAGAAACAGACCTTTCTCTTCCCTTTCTCGGAGCGGCAGGAAGCACACAACATGCACAGACCTCTCAGTATCAGACGTTAGTTACTCGATCTGCACTCCCGGAGAACATTTTTAGCTATTTATCTTGGCGAAACACGTCTTGGAACGCACTGTGGTGGTCTGGCAGCGGTACAATCGGGTTAGAGGTTACTGTTTATGGCTTCACTGTAATCAACGTTCCTGGCGTCATTCGTGTGATGGAAATAGCAGCAACAGTATCAGTAGCAGCAGTAGACAACAACAACAACAACAACAACAACAATAACAGCAGCATCAGCACTAGTACCAGTAGCACCAACGTCAGCAGCAAGAACAACAAGAACAACAGTAACAACCACAACAACGGAGGCAGCGATAGCAACAACAATGACAATAACAATAACACCTCCAGGGTCACCAGTTTACCATGCTCGCAATATTTACTGCCATGCACGTAATCCGGCGAGCGTCGCGAGCCTCCGACAGCAGAATTAACGCTTAGTTGTGGCGCGGCTACACGCTATCTCTCTCCAGCTTTAATGTCTTAACCTCTGCCTTTGCTAATCCTACGTCTCTCAGATAAGATAGTCTTGTTTATCACTTCACGTAAGGACTAAAGGATCTGCTGCCTTTTCCGTCTCTCTCTCTCTCTCTCTCTCTCTCTCTCTCTCTCTGGTTCCTTAGTGTTCCTTCTCCGCAGTTTCCTTTCAGTACTTTTTTTATTTGTGGTTTATGTATGAGGTGAAATTGAAGGAAATAAGGGGAAAAAAAAAACAATGCTGATGCTAATATCGCGGCCAGAGAGAAGACAAAAGACAAACAAAACGTTGTTGTCTCCTAAACTTCTCCTCTGAGGAACCCAAGTAGAAAGAAGAAAAAATGGATGCTCTCAAACTTTCCCACTCGTGTATGAAAGAAAATGTGTATTCTGGCTGAGAAGCATGATGGGAAGGTGTGTGTGTGTGTGTGTGTGTGTGTGTGTGTGTGTGTGTGTGTGTGTGTGTGTGTGTGTGTGTGTGTGTGTGTGTGTGTGTGTGTGTGTGTGTGTGTGTGTGTGTGTGTGTGTGTGTGTGTGTAGGTGGACTGGCATAAATAGGCTAGTATCTGTAGACCTTCCTTGCGAACCAATAAGAAGGTGAAAAGACGCAGATTTTCCGCAATAAACATGCTGGAGAAAATGTTATATCCCCTCCTGGAGAAGATAAGCGGAATTCGAGAAGCACTAAGATCCACATGAGTTGATAATGGAGATGAAGTTTCAATCCCATTTTTGTGCAAAGTTATGTGTGAAGAACCTGCTTCCCCCTGAGCGAAGCCATGCGTCCAGCAATGAACTGTGAGACTCCCTAGAAAGCGTCAGCAGTCGATGTCTATCCCCCTTCCTCTCGGGCATCAGTTTTCTGTATCTTTATAAACTCTCCCTCCTTGAACTCTCTTCACTTCTTCCTGCCGGTGTTTGTTCCTTCCTTTACTCTTCCCTTACGTATTTCGTCCCCTTCCTCACGCCTCGCTCTCGTTTAATCATTGAACTTGCACTTATACTTTACAAAAGATATCTCGCCCCAATGAATTAACTCTTGAAGTAATCGCCTGGCAGTTTCAGACAACGATCTTTCTTCGCTCAGTGCCAGACTCATTACCGTGTGTGGACTCTGCAAACATTATTCCCAACGGTTTCTTCACCTCAGACTCATCTTTCTCACCTACTCAGGTCACTCACCGGCGTCTTCCACTTCACTTCACCTCACCTAGTGTATTAATCTCACCATGCCTTACCTTGCCTAACCTATTCCATCTCAATAAATCGTCCTTCCCGACGAATCTCAGTGGCGTGTTGTGATCCTGTTGCTCTACCACACTAAATTAGTCAGCTGGTCAGTTAATCGATGAATGGATCATTCAGTTAATTAATCAGTCAATTAGTGTACTTTTCTATTGCTACCTTTGTGCATCTTCTCTCCTTTATTTCGCAGATTACATAAGTATGATTGTCTCTATTACAAGTATCAGCTATCAAGTGAAGCAGCAATTATAGGTGAAGATAAAAGATATGATAGAAAACGAGAACCTTATCAAATAAACGCTGATAAAGCACAAGTTGATTAAGAAGGAAACGTGGAAAATATACCTAACAGCAAGACAACGAATGCATTATGAGACTTCTTGACAATTTTAACCCTGGCGTGTATTTTCCTTTGGCTGGGAACAGATTAAAGGCGCTACAGAGAAGCACTGTACACATCATAGAATAGCGACACAGGATAGTCAGCATTTACTAAAATGAAAAAAAAAATGAAATAGCCAAAGCAGCTTGAAGGATGGACATGATAGAAGTTATGACACTCGAGAGAAAATTTATGAGGAAAGTCATGATGAATGGCTGATAAAATTCCTGCTCTTATAGGAGAGAGAGAGAGAGAGAGAGAGAGAGAGAGAGAGAGAGAGAGAGAGAGAGAGAGAGAGAGAGAGAGAGAGAGAGAGAGAGAGAGAGAGAGAGAGAGAGAGAGAGAGAGAGAGATAATAATAAAGTCATGGTTAAAAGTCGATTAAGCTTCAACACTCAATATGTTTTGCATCCTCCCTCATTTTTAAGTCCTCTGATCTACACACAATCTTCTTAACAAAGCCTGGTAACTGAGAACCGGCTGGCGGATGGCGAGACTTACGACTGAGGGAACACGACAAATACAGTGGAATCAAGTCCAGCTGCGCCGCACAACTTCCGTAATAATTTTGGTAAGAAATAGACTCGTATCTTCTATTTTTCGATCCTATTAGAAATCAGTCTTCCCCAAAAAAATTAAGTTATGTGAAGGTGATTTAAGGACCTGAGTTAGTGGAATTTTGTGATATTCCGCTTCCTTCCCATATATTCTTACTCTTAGAAAAGAAGGAAAAGAAGGAAGAGGTGTAGGAGGAGGAAGAGAAAAATGAGGAGGAGGAGGAGAAGTAAAACTAAAACACTTTCCTCTTATGCGAGAAAGATAAAGATGAAAGACAAAGACTAGTAGCAAAAGACAAGGATACAAACTTTCATAATTAAAACCATTGTCTTGCTGCGAAAAAGTAATACAGTTTTGATCACAGAATCCATAACCATAATAACAGTGAATGCCATGCGCGATCCTGGAAAAGAACTGCAATTTTCCACTCTCCCTGAGGAGCGTCGATGTCTGGCCAAGGCGAGGATAAACACATGAACACCACTAGATATCCTGAGGTGAAAGTCTGTCTGGTGGCGTTTCGGAAACTATTCTTAGCGCTGGTTTGAGACTTCTTATTGAGGACGTGTTTGTGTTATTTCCGTCTTAGTCTCGATGTTTTCTGCTTTTCTTCCTGCCCCTTTTGTTACACAGTGGAGTTTTCTTGAGCCTTGAGTTTTATCACCACAGAAGACGGATGTTATTCTTGCGTCAAGATCTTGGTGTTTATCATTTTCATGCCTTCCCTCGTGCATTATTTACAGAGAGAATAGACTGCAGGGTAATGAACGGCCGGAAGATAATTTCTCAATGTTCAGAAAGAATATAGGTGATATGATAAAGCAAAGTTCTGAAAGAGAGCGGAACGCTGGAAGACAATTAAGGCTCTGATTTTTGAAAGCTTTATTGGTGCCTAATCTCGACTACGTGGATCAGATACTGGCATTTTATAGAGGTTATTGAGATCATCACGTCCCGTCACTATTGTTGCTGTGAGCGGCGTGGACTGCAGGCTCATATCACTATTCACTGCTTCTACTGAAAGATGATGTCTAATCTTCTCCCTTCATTATTACAAATCTTGTAAAATAATTTCCTGCCTTAAAGTCTACAATACAGTCAGGAAACATATTTCTGAAGGATTCTTAAAACTCTTTATCTGCTTTTCACTTCTTTTTTTTTCCACTTGCTATGCGTGAAAGGAAGTCTTAACTCGAGAGGCTGAATGGCTTAACGATATCTTCATGGGCGTATCTCACGTGCTGAAACTGCTCATTTGCCTTCCCTCCAAGCGACTATTAATCACTTTGATTCATGGACTTTACTTGGTCGATTTCATTTTACTCTTCGCCAGAACTGGTTATAACATTCACTCTAACCTAATACTCTAGTGTTTATGAAAGAAAAAACACGTAGTTCATTTAATAACTTTAGAAAATATACACGCAAACTTTTCATGTGACAGTTTTAATAGCAACTTTCCGCTAAGTTTTAATGTAGAGCGGCGGCATCATCTTCATGGCGTGCTGTGTTGCTTTCTTGTACTGCGATGTGTTCTTCCTTTAAAATGCACACAGCTTTGCACTTGTAAAGATTTCATTCCATTGTTTCCGATGCAAGAAAAAAGTGCCTATTGTCTTCCCTCCGCGTCGCCATGTGCGAGTGGCCCTAAAATGTCTAGATGCAAACTTTTATCTCCTTCAATATTCAGTTTATGATATTGATTAACTATGTCATTTTTATTTGTCACACTTATTCTGGACATGATGTTTGGTGAAGATAGGAGATCGGTCTTCCTTTTTCCATCATTATTTATTATGAACGCTTTCCTACAAACATGAAATCCTATTCCAATACATTCATCTGTATTCATGAAACACATGAATTATGAGACTATGAAACATTCTTGTACTTTATGAAATACATGCATCTTGAATATTCAGAGTCGAAAACCTGAATGAGAAAGTAAGCAGTTGGGTAATGCCGTGAACGCGTATATCAAAATGTATGCCGTTTATCATCTTTATTTTCAGTACCATAAATTGAGACAACGTACGTGGAATAAGAGGAAAAACAAACAGTCACACATTATTGTTCTATGAATGGAAGAGTTAGGTAACCTTCGAATAAACTCAAGCACAATTGTAACAAGTGGCGGAAGTTATGTATTCTGTAGTTTCAGGAGACTTTCATACTTGGTGTTTTCATAGAGAAGGCGCATACTAACACAGAACAAATGCGAGAAACAAAGAGCAACGGTCATCCACTGCAGTAGTAATAATTGGCTAGAAGAAAAGTGAACGAGTGTAAGCAGACAGGCTCCCTCCATAACGTCCAGACCAACCTTTACTCTAACAAAGGCGAGCCAGCATGCTGCCGCGTTACTCATCATGCCTCATTTCTAAACACTCACGGGAGAGTTACAACTAATTACCGACACGCACGGGTAACTTAAAGCATTTGAGATCAAGCAAAATTTAAGAAATATTCCTGAAATTAAGAGGTGCGTGTTGAGCAAAACGCTTCGCCACCTAACTATGTCTCCCAATTTTATTCTTGAGTCGACGTGGCGGGCAGCGTGCGTTATCCAATTTAACACTGACACAAAGTAGGGAAAGTTACGACCCTTCTGGTGTAATGAGTGATAAATCGTAATAAGAAAATAAAGGCCACGCCACGTAAATCTGACATCACTAACTCCAGTGGCTGTTCTTGCTTGTGATCTAGAAAAGTTTACACGTTGATGTCTGTCCGCCTTGAGTAGTAAATGACCTGCTTCGTTATATTTCACCCGAGGTTTGCAGTAAGTGCAGGTCACGCTCAAGATGAATGGCATGGGCGCTCTTACGTGTGTGTGTGTGTGTGTGTGTGTGTGTGTGTGTGTGTGTGTGTGTGTGTGTGTGTGTGTGTGTGTGTGTGTGCGTGTGTGTGTGTGTGTGTGTGTGTGTGTCTGAATGAGTTTAATCCCCGACGTAGTGTCATGTGAAAGCAAGCACAACAAAACACTATATTTAATATTTAGAAAACTAAAATCATGAGCCTGTTTTTTCTCATTTCCAACTGTTCTTCCCGAAGAATGACTCTGACCGTGCCGGGCTGGATGGGGTTGGGTGGGACTGGGGAAGAACTCTTAAGTGTGACAGAATTTTGTCGTCCTCCACATAACGCTCTGCTAAGATTGGCTCAATTTTCAAATCTTTATACTTTTGAATACCTTTTTTTTCCGTGAGCATCAGAATTTTTTAGTATGTTTAGGATCTACACTTTCTTCTTAAAACCGACATCAACATTAATATATATTTTTCAATGCCATACATGTTTTTCGTGCTATAATTTCAAATTCATGTGTTCATTATTTAAAAGAAAACAAACACATATTATTAACGAAGCCACTAACGAAGTGTGCTGTGGCCAAACGTTGTTTCCATTGCATTTTTTCTCACATTCATAACATTATCGGAATTATTAATTTTACGAATAAAAAGATCATACGGAAAAGCCATTTTTATTGATCTAAATTCTATGTTTTTACATAATTTTACTACCTAACAAGGCAAATAAGCATTCATTCTTCACTGAATCTAAAATAATAAAGTCAATATTCAGTCAATTCTCTGGCCATGCATAAGAAAACATCGATGTTAAATTCATTTAGCTTGTGTGCACACCATTCGATACTCCACATACCCGCCCACATCCTGAAAATTACTAGGATTGTTCAAAAGGATGTAGCTGAGCGAGGCTCCTGTTGACACACAGTCACGCCAAGGGATGATGATGAGGAGCCACGCAAGACTTTGAGCGTCTACACCTTTACATGGCAAATTAGTGGACGCCATGTAGTGACTCGTGAGTGAACAACAGGTTCATCACATCTCCCTTGAAATGAATAAATAAGTAAATATATGTTAAAATAAGCAACTAAATCACTCGATAAACAATGGAACACTAAAATCTGACGTTGCAGGGAAAAGTTGACACACGCCATGTATCATAAAGAACGAAACAATGTATCGAGCCAAACCATCCGCGAAAGTGGGTCACAAGATCAAGTACAAAGTGAGGGGGAAGAGGGAAGGAAATACGAGTACGCCGAGGCAGAAAAAAATGGTAAAAGTAGGTGGGGTGAAAAAATGAGAGGGTAAATGGATATGGAGGAGGGTCACGCCACTGTGAAAAGAGGCAAGGGCTGGACACGCTTAAAAAGAGGCTGTGCGCTAGTGCTTACGTGTGATCTAAGGCACGTATATAAAGGCAACCAAAGGGAAACTGGATAGGAAAAGAAACGTGTGTGTGTGTGTGTGTGTGTGTGTGTGTGTGTGTGTGTGTGTGTGTGTGTGTGTGTGTGTGTGTGTGTGTGTGTGTGTGTGTGTGTGTGTGTGTGTGTGCGTGTGCGTGCGTGCGTGTGTATTACAGCAATGAAAAAATCCTAAAACATAATCGCAGTTTCAATACAAATAAAAGTTAAACAACAACCAATAACAACAACAACAACAACAACAACAACAACAACAACAACAACAACAACAACGACAACAACACCAACTATCGGCGAAGCCAATAACAATATCGGAACAATGAAGCGGGAAAACAATACCGCTGGAGTACCTTGCTTTCACCTGCCGGGCGGCGCCGAGCTCGCGTTAAAGCGCTGAGACAGGTGCGCTGGGAGAGAATAATCAGCCCAAGTGGGAGGCAACAGGTGCGTTAAAGGACAAAAAGGGTCGCGGTAACAATATGGCATTTCAACTTCATGCTCTAATTCAATGGAGGCGTCTTGTTTCTGTTGTTGTTTTTTTCTTTTTTTTTTAAGCATCATGTATTTGAGATCTTATTATATTAGTTTTTAAATTAAGAATGCTAATTTGTGTCTTGTTCCTTCCTTACTTATATATACAATTCAGGTATTCTTACTCCTTCATTAAAAGAAAACAGACATACTTACGCATCATGAAACGTAAACTTTACTGTAAAAACCCAACTTGTTCGTAAGGCAAGACTTTCCTTCGTCAAGCCATGTTGTGACTGATTGACTGAGTTACGTTTGTTTAAAAGTTCCTTAGGCTTCCTCGCTGTTACTGACTCCTTTAGTTTTCCTACAATTGAAGTTAAGCTAACAGGTTTATAATCAGTCAAAGCTTTATCCCCTTTCTTAAAGACGGGTACTACAACTATCCTGTCTCCATGTTACCAGTACCTCTCTTGGGTCCTCTGATTTCCTAAAGGCAGAAATTAACGGTTGGCTAATAACATCTTTGCATCTCTTAAGTGCAGTGGGATATTTTCTACCTGGTTCTGGTGGCGATATTCTTTTTATCCTCTTTATCTCCTGTGCCAGTGCCATTCTCTCCTTCGTTATGGAAACTATCAGCTTCTCATTCCCTTCTTCCCACACAGCCAGGAATAAAATAAACTCAGAATACGTACTAGAAAAAGCTGCAAATATTCTAAACCCCGTGTCGCTTGGTGAGGGAAAAGACTTGAAGACCAGAGCACAAAAGACTAACTATTTCGACTCTGCTCTGGTTATCACTCGGCGGTGCAGTGACCTTGATAAGACCCACTGAAACGGGCTGAAGGAAGAACACTGAATTCACGACGAGGGAGACCAGACTATAAACCTCCCAGACTGACGTGGATCGTGAAGCTAAGTGAAGCGAGGGAATTGAGGCGTTGGGTCAGGGAGGCTACCGACGTAAGCAATTTTAAGTTGCTGCGTTACCTCCCTTGCCAAAGACGCAACCCCTCATCCTTCCGCAACACGCTAGCATCCTATTATTCTCCTCCTCATCATCCTTACCTATCATTCTCCCTTCCCTTCCCAGCTTCTTTACCTCCTGACAAACAGAATTGTTCCTACCTTTACCTCAATATCTCTCTCGCTCGCTCACATCCCCGTTTCCTTCTTTGTTCTATTATCATCCTATCAGTCTCGTTTCTCCATAATAGATAAGGTTTTCTCTACAAACATTTCTTATTTAAACCCTTTTCCTATATATCCAAACAATTTTTTCTTATTTTCTTTTAATATCCTATACCTCAATTGTTTTGTATCCATCCTGCTTCGTACCTCCATTATCCTAAATTCCTTTCAATTTTTTCCCTCTCAAATATCCTTACCTAAATTACAACATCCTACCTTTTATTTCTCTGGTGTTTCATTCTGACCTTCAACGTCGTGTGTACAAGCTTTCCCTTCCCTGACACCTGCATTGCTACAAGTTCCCAAAGAGTTGTGGCATAGCAGTTCCCTTTATCTTGTTTCTTCCATCCTAACGATCACCAATACTTTCAAACATAACTACTTCGGCAGCATATATCCTCCTTCACGCAACTTTCACCTTTTCACCGCCAACCTTCCTCCTGTTATCCCTTCCTCCTCCTGGCAGTATCTCCTCTCTTGCTCCACTGCCTCGATTCTTTTTTCCTCGCCATGGATCCCGCCAGGATACTTCAGATCATCACCAACAGCACATGGATGGGTGAGTAGCGCTAAAATCATTGTAACTTTTACTTTCATTTACTTTCCCTTTATATTTTTTTGTGCCATTACTTCCTGACAGTTATCATCGCACAGCCGAGTATCATTTTAGCTTTTGGATTTTTATTTTCACAACATTCATGTCGTAAAAGGTTTTTCTGTTAGTGAAGTTTATTGTTTATTTTTTGTCATTTACTCCCAATAGAGGCCAATATGATAATAAAGTTATAAGGTTGTAGATATGTCATACTTGCATACATATTTTCCATGCTTTTCTTGTGTTGATGCTAATAATAAGGACCTTTATCTAATATCCATGTGCATTACAGTGCTTTTATATCATCAGAGATAAAACGTTTATGAAGTACTGAATATTTCACTTTTTATGTTTTATCCTGATTGCTTCGGCAAAGTAAATTGAGAATATCGGAGCAAAAATTCTTTCCCCGGATAAAATGTTATACAACTCTTCAAAAATTTTCCGTAAAACTGATTCAGCCATATGATAATAATTTCATATAGTAACAGCAGCTTCAGGAGGGAGGCCAGCTGCAGTAGGTGATCGTTGCGGATACATTTTCTGCGGCGCCGATAGAAACAACACCCTGGCAGTTGCGGCACCCACTCCCTGCCGCCCGTGACATCAATTATTGGTTGTCCCTCTTTAGCACCGCAGTATTTTTCTTGCATCAACTTTATCGAGAGTTCGAGAAAGTTTTCAGAATCACATTTTCCTTTTAACTGATGTTCCAACAACTTTACACTCGTGGAATGAAAATCAAATCAATAACAAATTCAACGCATCCTGCTCCAACCCCCTCCCTCAAGAGGCCCGCACCCTTGAGCCACAAATCTCTTCCCTTTAGTCATCATTTGCAGACCATCCAGTGTGAGTTACTCTTGCGATGGTCAGCTTCCTCTATGGAAATTGTTGCTTAAACCAAATAAAATCGCAGGAACACTAGTTTGTACAAATTATGTTAAAATCTTTTCTTTTTAATATTTACCGAGTACTGAATGATCTTAAAGTAAAACTCCTTTGTCAATTGTTAAACTATATATATATATATATATATATATATATATATATATATATATATATATATATATATATATATATATATATATATATATATTGCCTTGATAAATTACGTGAGCACAAAGGCCTTTACCAGCTTTCCCCTGGCGTCTGTCTCTTTTTATTGTTCCAGCTTCGATATGTTCAACAAACCTTTTTTTTTTTTTCTTTTTTCGTCTCGCTTCTTGCCTGGCCTGCCCTCGTTCTCCAGCCCCAGCTCACACAGCCCTCCAGGGCCTCGTGTATTTTGTCCTTATGTAAATCCTATGTCAGGCAATCTGAATGGGGCATATATTTTTCGTAACCATTTTTGTAGAATCCTAATTACACATTTTTGTTTCCCACGGTTTCTTTCATTTTAGATATTTTTGCTCTTCACGGCTTGGTTCGCCTGTACTATCTGTCTGTACTATTTGTTGTCTAAGAAGGTAGTCAGCGCATGACTGGAAGAAGTACAAGTAACACAACACTCGCCACTCGCTTTCTTTGACAAGAAGCCACATCAGTGATGGCCAAAGGAAGGATTACAGCCTTGGGAGTAAGACGCAGCAAAGCTGTGACACTGCATTACGCCTCCAGCTGCCAGACTGACTACTGCAGCTTCTTTATTTCTTTTATAACATCATACATGAAAATATCTAGAATATTTGTTGATACAATAATGTGATTGCAACACATCCTAGCTCTGCAATATCAAATACACACATAGTTAACTAAAACGATAAATCATTTGTTAGCTGACGGCTTCAACAATTGGTTTACAAAATTCAGAAACTCAAATGAAATCTATGGCTGTATCAAAGTGTAATGATATTTTTCCAAATATTTGTTTTTACTTCATGTACTGAAAAATGTACCAAGTGACGCATGCGTAGTACTCTCTCTCTCTCTCTCTCTCTCTCTCTCTCTCTCTCTCTCTCTCTCTCTCTCTCTCTCTCTCTCTCTCTCTCACCCAAAGAAGACGATGCCGTGAAATACAGCGCGTGTGTAACCCAAGCAGCAATGGTAACAGTTGAGTAGTAGCTATCCTGTAGTGACTATCGCTTATTTGGCTCGTAACTTATTAATATTATCAAAAGAATGGTTTGTATTATTATTTCTTGAAAAACCTGCGCAATACTTAAAAGAACTGAGGAAGACCTACATATAATTTTATGGGCTGTGTCATGCTTCAAAATGAATTAATTAAATACCTTCAAGGTGACAAGTGCTTTTTCTATCTTACGATATGATTTTCCAGGAATTTGTCATAAGCTGATTAGCCTGTATGGCAGGAATGCTTCACGTTCCTCTCCTTAATGAAATGGGATTGGCGTCACCGAGTTTGTGATGGCGTCACTCTTGTGAATGCTGGGTAGCTTACAGTAATCAAAGAGAAACTTACTTGTTATTACAGTTTCCATTAAGAAAGTGGCATTGATTAAATTAGGGACAGAGAGAGAGAGAGAGAGAGAGAGAGAGAGAGAGAGAGAGAGAGAGAGAGAGAGAGAGAGAGAGAGAGAGAGAGAGAGAGAGAGAGAGAGAGAGAGAGAGAGAGAGAGAGAGAGAGAGAGAGAGAAATGGTGGAGGATACTAACTGACACACACACACACACACACACACACACACACACACACACACACACACACACACACACACACACACACACACACACACACACACATACAAATAGAGCTCCGGACAAAGAGAGAGAGACACAGCTTGGCAATGCAATATACAACACAACTGTGCTGATGAAGAGACTGAAAAACGAGGATGTGAGAAGGAAATGGGACACCTCTTATCTTCCTCTTCCCTTCCCCTAAATCTCCACTTGGGCTGATGACACGAGTTCTCGACGCGTTCTGACTTCCTCCATCCCTTCCTGATCCGACCCGTGAAGTATTTCCCTCGCTCTCTGTTCCCAGCGCATCCGGCCACCATTCTCTCTCGCTTCCTCAATCTTCCTTCCTACCCAGACTAGACGTTCGCCATTCGATATTGCCTTAACCTCTAATCCCTCCTCTTAAGAGTCTTGTCTTTTGTCTCTATTTCAGTTTATTTATTTGCTCCTAATAATTTTGTGTATGTTTTTTTTTTTTTTTAGTATAGTTTTGGTGGTTTATGTGTGTCGGAGGGTTACTCAGAGGAAGAAAACGTCTAATTCCTCTTAAGAGTATTGCTTATTGTCCATGTTCCACTTTATTTTTGTTCGTAATAATTTTGTGTATGTTTCTTTTTTAGTATAGTTTTGGTGGTTTATGTGTGTCGGTGGGTTACTCAGAGGAAGAAAACGTCTAATTCCTCCTCTTAAGAATATTGCCTATTGTCCCTCTTTCTCTTTATTTGTGCTCCTAATATTTTTGTTTATCTGTCTTTTCCAGTATAGTTTCAGTGGTTTATGTGTGTGTGTGTATGTGTATGTGCGTGTGTGTGTGTGTGTGTGTGTATGTGTATGTGTGTGTGGGTTACTCAAATACAATAAATTGGAAAGAAATAAACGCTAATTTGCTGTGTTCCTCCTCCTTAAGAAATGGAAGATAATTATGTAGAATACAGTGTTTAGTGCCTCTTACACATTGGGTTTTCATATACTCGACTATCAACTTGTACGTTTCTCTACTGATATATTTCAATTCTATCTATCGTATTTTAAAAGTCTAAAAATATACCCATTAACCTTTCAACTATTAAACTCAAAACTTCCAATTAGCAAAACCCGTATTTTTTCGGAGCACTTTATACATGGAGGTAACGAGTTAATTGTAACGGCAGTAGAAAAAATGGGAGGTAGAAGGTGGAGACGAGAGTAGAAAAAAGCATAATGAAGGAAAGACCATTGAGGCGATAATGAAACGGTGAAATTGCCTTCTAATTGAGCCTTGGGATGAATGCAGCGCCACGAGTGAGTTTGAAAAGAGTCTCCGCCCTGCCACGGTGTTTGAATTTGTTGGCATCGGGTCAAAGAGATAGCGCTGAGGTGCCATTCATTATCTATCAGGTGTACTCGATAGCGCTGACGAGAGAGAGAGAGAGAGAGAGAGAGAGAGAGAGAGAGAGAGAGAGAGAGAGAGAGAGAGAGAGAGAGAGAGAGAGAGAGAGAGAGAGAGAGAGAGAGAGAGAAATTGAAACGCGTGGATATAATGTCAAATCCATATCGAATCCCATCTGTGTGTGTGTGTGTGTGTGTGTGTGTGTGTGTGTGTGTGTGTGTGTGTGTGTGTGTGTGTGTGTGTGTGTGTGTGTGTACGTTTCTCCCTCTCGTCTCCTTTCTCACACAACCTGGAGAACGATGAGAATAATAAACACACAATTAATTAAACTAATAGGAACACAGGTAGAGAAATATAAATAAGTAAAAAGGAGAAACATACAAATAGAGCTGGAACTCACAAAAGACAAACGGCATAAAGGTAAGCGAAGAAACACACCCACACACACACACACACACACACACACACACACACACACAGAATCAGATAAACCTTTACGCGCAGAAATAGAACGCAATGAAACACACACAGGAACAGAGAAAGAAGGAGACTAAAAAATGAAATGATACCCCGTTTCTCCACGCCAAAACCCAAATAACACAAACAAAAACTATGATGCAAAACTTACAAAACCAGCACTGCGGAACACAAAACATCGCAACACGGCACTACAGGAGGGAAAATGTGCCAGAAAGGGCCAAGGTCAAGTTAAGTCAAGTAAGCAAGTACGACTCAAAGTTCATCGTAGTCAGCAGAAAGGGAATAATTGCTAACACACTCTTGGTCGTGCTGGGGGTGAGTGTGAAGCCTCCCCTAGCCACTACACTCCTATCTCCCCCACTCCTGTCCTTCTACCCCTCCGTCCTACAGTGGTCTCCCCGACTCCAGCGTCCAACCGTGCAAGTCTGAATTAATTTTACTCCGCGGAGACTCGAAGGGAAGTCTGGTGGGAACTCAGAACGTCTTATTGTGCAAGGGACGTTTTAATGCACACGTAAACGGCCCAAGCAAGAGAGAGAGAGAGAGAGAGAGAGAGAGGAGTTATATTGCATACATACCATCTTTTTTTTTTTTTTTGCTGCATCTGATATTACGTACTTTCAAGATTACCAATTCTACTAACAGAACTGATGCACTGTGTTCAAATGACGTGATTGATATAAGAGTTGATTTCAGCCTGACTAAATTAACTTCAAAGCTTTCAGGTATCTCCATTTCACTTTTATTTTTCATGAAAAGAATAGAAAAAAAAAGTTTAGTGCGATTTCCCTTCATTTTAATTGACGTGAAAATAAAATGGTAGCAAAATGGCATTGATTTTTTACGTTCAATTTCCACCTCTCTCTCTCTCTCTCTCTCTCTCTCTCTCTCTCTCTCTAAGTAAATTAGATTCAGCGAGTCTCGTTGGAGTGGTTTATTATACAACGTGTGTGTGAGGTGAATTACAGTGAAAGATAAAGTGAGTTCTGATCTTAGTGACTTTTATGTAATTCAATAACATCTGAGTGGACAACACCTTATGAAACAGGAAACGAAGAGCTTAGTCGTCGCTAAGGAGTTCTACATCTTTTTCCTTACATCAAATTAATGACAAAGGGAAATCAGGGTTCACAGGTATGAGTTTGAGTGAGTGGAACAAATGTAACAAGAACTTACGTAGAAGGGGAAGACATCACTTGTTTATAAGGAAAGTTGAACAAGCATGACAGGGCGATAGGCAGCAAGGTTTAAGAATTTTGGAGGTCTATCTTTTGTTACTTAATTCCTTCAGTATCATAACACATTTTCATATTCATTATGTTTACTGTATGGCGATTTTATACAGCTTTAGAAATTTGCGTGTGGGGACTAAAATAATGAAGACTTCGGCGATTCATCTTCTGACCTCCATAGACTCTTTTTAATGTCAATAAAATCGTCCACTCACATCCAAAACTCATGGTAAAAATGCGTCCCAGTTCTGAAGATTTGGTGATTTTTTTTATTTTCTAATGCCACAAGTTCTTAAAGTAACAAACGCGTTACTGAAATGTCAAAATTCAGATAACACTGCGTACATCAGCGAAATATATAACCCATCTCTTTGCAAAACTGACATATCTCCACACTATTATGGCGGAATATTTTACTCTTAAACTTTCAATGTTCCTTTAACAAGTGAGTTTTTTGCGAATCTTAACGTAGGATGCTTGTGCTGCCGACTTTTACAACCTTTTGCATCTGGGTTACGTTCCACTCCGCTTTCCAATTTATCTGACTGTCCTGCAACTTTTATTAGTCTCTCAAGGTAACAGCACTCTGGCAACAAAAGAGCAACTCTCAGCCTTATTGTATTGCATTGCTGCATCGACTTTTGGAATCATAACAGTTTTTAAGACTAATTATAAAATCCATCTTTGTAAAGTTTACAGAAGTTATATATATTGGGAAGGAGAGAGAGAGAGAGAGAGAGAGAGAGAGAGAGAGAGAGAGAGAGAGAGAGAGAGAGAGAGAGAGAGAGAGAGAGAGAGAGAGAGAGAGAGAGAGAGAGAGAGAGAGAGAGAGAGAGAGAGAGAGAGAGAGAGAGAGAGAGAGAGAGAGAGAGAGAGAGAGAGAGAGAGAGAGAGAGAGAGAGAGAGAGAGAGAGAGAGAGAGAGAGAGAGAGAGAGAGAGACAATCTGATGGAGCGAGGAAAATAAATGAAAGAAAATCTCACTTGGAAGGAATAGGGAGGGGAGAAAAACGAGACAGCGACAGGAAGAAGGAAATAAAGCGTTTTGAAGGGAGGGGAGGAAGGAGGAAGGAGAAAGGAGGAAGAAGGAAGGAAAGGTGGGTAATGCAAGGGAAAGACCAAGAATAGATGGCGCGGAGGGCGAAAGAAGGGAAGAGAAAAGGAAGGTAATAAGGAAGGAGGAAAGAAGGAGACAATACAGAGGAAGAAAAGGAAGGAAGAAGAAAGTGGTGATGAGGAAGAGAGAAGAGACAGAGGTGATAGACGGCACGGAAGGTAAATAGTTGAGAAGAAAAGGGAGATAAGGAAGAGAGAAGAGAAGAGGACACGATATGAGTGGTACGAGAATAAGAAGAGAGAGGAATAATAGAGAAGGAGAGAAAGTAAGAGAAAAGGAAGAGGAAAGGAAGAAGAAGTGTATAAGAAAGCTCTATGAGGCAATACAGAAGAGGAAAAACTGGAAAACTTGAATAGGGATTGCTAACGTCGAGTAGATGTTAATGAAAGAGAGATTAGTAAAGAAAAGATTACTTAAAAAAGATGAAGACAGCTGAAGAATAAAAAAAAAAAACGAATGGATAATAAACAATACCGAAAAAAGAAGAAAAAGAGAAGCAGAGTCAAATAAAGATAGATAAAAAAGAAGAGAAACAAATAAACCAAAATAAAAGGAAGGAAACGAAGAATAAAAAAAAGGAAGGGACGATAAAAGAGAAAGAAAAAAAAATGAAAAAGAAAAACGAATTGAGGAGACGAAAAAAAATGAAACATCAGATGATAAACAAGGAAAACAAAAGGGGGAAAAATAATAATAAATAAATTCCCTATCCCCTTGAAAAACGGTCCCCAGGATAGATACCTTGAAGAAAAATACGGAAAAAAAAATAACTAAAAGCTTTTTCACTCTATCAACTACACCATTAGGCTGAGTAGAGTGGACGCTTCTCCCTCTCACAACCCTTTTCCCTGGGGCCTTTCTCTTTCACTTTCCTCCACGTATCTTCTTCTTCCTCCTCCTCCTCCTCCTCCTCCTCTTCCTGGTCCTCCTCCATGTCGCTTTGGCCCTCGAAGCGATCAAGGAGGAGAGAAGAAAAAAATAGAAGAGTTCCAAACAAAGAAAAGTGAGGTCAGCGTTACAAGGGTGATAACGTGTCAGGAGGAGGAGGAGGAGGAGGAGGAGGAGGAGGAGGAGGAGGAGGAGGAGGAGGAGGAGGAGGAGGAGGAGGAGGAGGCGTCTAGAGAAGTTATGATAGTTCTTGAGTAGAGTTCAATTTATTATCATGCGGAAGAGAGAAATTAATGCCTTGTTTTTTCTTCCCATTTAACATAGAGAGAGAGAGAGAGAGAGAGAGAGAGAGAGAGAGAGAGAGAGAGAGAGAGAGAGAGAGAGAGAGAGAGAGAGAGAGAGAGAGAGAGAGAGAGACCTAACGCATGAAAGAATCGTTCACATCTCTATTGCCATTAACACTGTCATCCCTCTCGTCATCACCATCACTTCACTAATCAAATTCTCAACATTTCTTTTATTTCCACATCCAAGTTTTCCACAACACAATTTTTTTTTTCTTTGATTTAATGTCAATAATAATTCTGAACTTAATAAAAAAAAAAGGAATATTTCACTTTTATTACATACACACTCGCTCATTTATCAGAAAGCAGTCTTTTTTTGTATCTTTCACTAATAATATAATCCTGATATTCATTTTCGCATACACAGTAACCTCTTAGTAATGTGAAGAAAGCAAGGAACTAAATACCCAGTGAATGTGATTAACAGGAAGTGTCTTGATGTGTTCACCTCTTCAGTACTCTCTTGGTTGGGGTCCTTCAGCATCAAAGCAAGGCATCAAAGGGAAGGTGTGTGTGTACGTAAGCTCAAAAACAAGCACATATGGATAAGGTTAAGCGCTAAGTACTCAAAGTGGTGGCAATTATGTAAGACTGATTTTTAGTACCCATTGCTTCAGTAGAAAAATGCATGCTACGTGTTCTTGTCTCTTTTTTCCTTCCTTTCCTTCTTTTTTCCTTTTTCTTCCTCTTTTATTCAGAGGAATAAAGGTACGATAAGGCTGCACGTCTACCCAGCCATCTGCGCAATAATGAGGACTTTTAATCGTGCGGCGTATAGTAATGTACGGAAGTCAAGATACTTAAACTCACTCCCACTGGTTTTGCATTTTCTTTCTATTCAGGCTGGTTCAGGTATGATGATGATGTATGCCGACTTAACCATCTACGAGTGATAAATATTCAGAGTATACATATTTAGTCCACTGTGTGTACTTTGAATTACTATGAAGGTTGTAATTCTAGAAATGGAACGAAGCTGCCTGACAGATAAAAACGAAATCAGACGTAAAGATTAACTATTTTGAGTCACGTGGTTAAATCAATGAATACAGCAGATCACTAAATGGACGCACATTGCCTCGAGGCACTTTCAACGTCAGGCTGAATGGCAATCAATTAAATCAAACATAAGAATAAACTACTTTAAGTTACGTAACTAAACAAAGAATATTGCAGCTAACAAAATCGATGCACTGTTTGAAGACACCTTTAAGTTTGCTACTCAAGGATTACAACTCCTAGCTGACTGACAGGCCACACTAAGCCCTTCCTGCACGCGGTGATGCAGTGACAGATTTATAGACGCGCGTTGGAATAGCGAGTAATATTATTAAGGGTTGAGATCCCACACGCCTCAGTATTGGAAATGCGCCAGTAGTCTGTGGACAGCAGCACATGGCGAGGGTGGTGAAGGTGACAGTAAGCAGCGACGCAGAGTTCTGAACATTTTCAATAACGAGCAATTGATTTCATTATAGTTTAGGTGGCATTACAGGATTTTAAGTGATGGATGATACTTAAGGCAATAGATGAATAAATAGATAATTAGTAAATAATCCAGTTACTCGTCCAACACAATTAAATCTTATTCAATAATGACCAACTAACAGGTGATTGGATCAGATCTGAAAGGTGTCTGCAGTATTGAATGACTTATAACTCGTACATGACATTAAGAAAGATATAAGGAACTCAAGGAACATTTATACTGAAAATCTACATGTAATCCTTTCCAACTACTCTATTGAGACAGACCCTCACTGGATTTTACTACGTATATATTTTTTTCTCCTAGATAAGACGCAAGTGCACATTAAATAGAATAATAATAATAAGCAGCACAGTAGTGAGTTACGGAGACAGGTTAGGTTAGGCTAGTTAAGACAGGAAGCCGCGGTGGTGAGTTCTATAAGCGAGACGATATAGAGAAATATTAAAACCAGCAACATTAACAGGACAAACATTGAATCACAGTGATGGCGCGTGATTACTATAATTAAGGCTTGCAAGTTCAACGAGTAATCGATCTTATTTGAGTCTGATGAGAGTAATTAATGTTGT
>NC_059293.1:18711294-18718794 GCF_017591435.1 Portunus trituberculatus
TCACTGGCACGACCCTGGCTCAGCCGGCTCGGAATCCTTGATCATTATGTCCTGATTTCCGCAGTTAAAACAAAATTACCATCCAGACCACGAATGTGAATATTTTATAACTGAACCTCAATAACAACATTTTCTTGATATTCGGTACTTAGAATAACACACCGTATTACATGTGCTTGAGAACATTATCTGAAGGAACATTTAGAAAACTGGAACTTAGCGTTCTTTGCAATACTGTGTTAGAATATCTACGTTTTTTTTTTTTTTTTGCAATACCGTTGAGAAGGCATTTAGAAATATAAACTTCTTAGTGTTTGGGATATTCTTTTAAAATACTTTACTTGAAAAAAAAAGACAATGAAGTGTAGATATATTATTAATACTAAGAATTTCACTGCCAAATGACATTTACGGTAATTAAACCAACACAACGCTTAACTCGATTGCGTGCTACTGAACCTATACAGCATAAAATTACGAGCTACTGTACTTAATAAAGCAATGCAGATGAAAATCGAGGAAAGACAAAAAGAACATCTCTGATATCTGATCATCATATTTCGCTTTGAATCACTGGCTGACTCATCTTTATTCTTCAAAGGCTAACGTTCCAGGAATGAAACGTGATCGCCGCGGTAAGAAGAGCTCGCATATCCCATAATTTAGTCAGACTGATGGAAGGTAACATGAGACGCACTGTTTCCGTCTCACTGTGCAACAGTCTTGCTCAATGGCAACACGTCGGCTATCGAGGGATGATTGCAGCTTTGTGCGCACACGGACCTTTACAACACAATTCAGTGAAGTGCTGCACTGGCGTCACACAACTCAACTCCCATTGCAAATTACAACTTTTCACCTGTGCAAATAGCACCGCATGACCTCGATGCTGTAGCACTAAATGTAATCACTTAATCAACCAATTAGTCAATCATTTCCCTGTTAAAAACAATGACGTATAATTTCTGCATTTGATTATAATCCATGTGCTATCACCCTTTTTTTTTCTTCTTCTTTTTTAACCTTCAAAGCGGAAAGAAGCTTTGCGTATCCCCGAGGACTCAAGGAGAATCTTCCACGCACAACGTTGGCAGCATGAATACTGAACGATACTTGACTACATCACATGCAAAAAAACAATGATGCAGTCAAAAAAATTTCAGTGTATTTAATATCCCGCGGCAAATAGATAACAGGAAATCTTTTCAGACTAGATGACAGTTATCTCTTATCTCCGTCTTGGTTGGCAGGTGATTGACAGACAGGAATTTAGGTAACAAGTGTTCCTTGCCTTCTTCATCTGCTACGCTTAGCACATTGATTCCCTCGGAATTATGCAGCAGCTGCTCAATATAACCTTGTGATCAGCGCGGGAAATGAAGGTGGGGTTGGCGGTGGCGGCGGCGGTGGTGTCCCAGAGCGTGGCGGTGTAATGAGGGCCCTTCCCAAACGGTAGAGTTGGTATTTAGTCAGGCTACTTTTACAGTAACGGAAAGAATCCCCCCCAAATGTAACTGGATCCTGTTCATCTCGCACTGACGACCAGCATCCAATTAACCAATTAACTTCGTTTCGATATTTTACTAATACTTAGGCGACAACCTCGTATATTGTCTCTACTAATTAAAACTGTCCATTTTCTCAAGAGTAAATAATGGAGTAATTATTCAGGTTTTGCTGGAATATATTCTGGTGGAGTATATCACTGGAATCACTGATTACTTTCTCATAAGGTAGAACAAAAACGTCTTCATTTTACTGTAATTATAATCGTCCAACGGACAGATTGATTCCAGGCGTAATGAGAACAGGAAAACGTAATGGCGAGGAGGGAATGCCTTCACCATGGCAGAGGCAATGCCACCAGTTTTATTCGTGATCAGGGAGAACAGCGTCCTCTTTCAGTGTGGTGATTCATAGTGTTATACATGCTTGTTGACCGTCAGAAGGCAACTATGGTGATTTACAAGCAGGACACATATTCCTTACGGAAAGAAACTCACAAGGTGGAGGCTGAGCAACATATGATGCATTCCTCCACCTTTTCAACCTGTTGGCGCTGATGACACGACCACTGATGCGTGGATCAGGCTTGCTGGTGATAAGGTCTGCAGTAATAAAATGATCCACTCATTTACTTCACCAGGTAGAGGAGGAAAGTTTTCCATAATGAATAATAATTTGGGAATAAGTGTTTCTGGATGAAGGGTCGAGTGGGACAGTGCTCCCCTGCTCCTGTGAGGCCAGCACCCACATTTTAGGATTATGTGCAATAACAGATTTATCAGATATTACACCCGCCCAGCAAAAAATACTAGTTCTATGAAACGGCTGTGCCAACTGAAATCTTTGATGCAATGTGAAGAGACATTTTTGCTAAACAAGGTTACAATTATGACATTATATGCATGTACATCTGTGTGTGTGTGTGTGTGTGTGTGTGTGTGTGTGTGTGTGTGTGTGTGTGTGTGTGTGTGTGTGTGTGTGTGTGTGTGTGTGTGTGTGTGTGTGTGTGTGTGTGTGTGTGTGTGTGTGTGTACCTGATGGTAATTGCACATCCACTCACTCTTAACAGACATGATTAATATGATTACAAATATTCTTTTTTTTATGTATAGCATTAAATTTCACGCCTGCAGTTATCGCTGTCATTAAAGGAATTAAAGATTGCGATGGATTTCAGATATACACGTTATATTTTTTAAATGTATCAGCGAACAGTAATGTGAAATTTTCCTCTTCGCATCTTCCTTGATTCTTCAGTGAAGCTACATTGAATAATAATTATTATCGTCTCGTGAATACGCCCTTTGTCTGGAATTACTAATAATCATGCCAGTTTTATCATTTGCGTCTTTAGATTATGTGTATACCGTTCTGTTTTACACCAAACTTTAACTTTCATATAGTGAGTGTTGGAAATGTGATATGCGGAGTTATCAGGTTCCATTTCAGTACAGTTTCTTTTCTTTAAATCTCATTTTTTCTACAATTATTGCATTCTACCTCTTGAATAGTCCGTACATTGCAAGACTTGCGGAATCTGAACTTGCAAGTACATACGCCAACATTTCATATCAATGTTATCCTTAGGAGATATAATTTCTTATAACTTTTGTCACACCAACCTGTTGTCGGAAATACGACTGGTGAGGTCGTGTTCCTCACTCACCGCACGCCTTGGTCCTCTTGGCGGGAAGGTACAGAGGACGTGGGAACTATTTATATATAATCCTGTCGCTCAAAAGGAAATTTTTAATGATGGTGGCAAATAGGCGAGATCTCTGGAGGAAATGTGTCGAAACGGTGAAGACTTGACACACTTCTCTCTTCATGCAAACTTCACTTTCCTCGGAATAACGAACACATTTTCAAGATAATTAAGTCTGCAAGAGTAGGTCGTGTTAAGCCTAATGTCGCTGATGTGCTCTAATAACGAGAAGGGATAGACGTTTCGTAGACACTCAGCCTTTGAAACGCCCGCTATTCCTTGAAATTATTTATATGAAAAGAATAAATGAGATATTTCTTCACCTTCCAATCAGCCAGTGAAGTGACACTCGGAAAAATTAAGAACGGAGTCATCAGAATATTAATGAATAGAACTTAAAATTCAATTAGAGATACCTTTGATGGCGACCAGATGACAGGATCGGTTAATTGACTTGAGACACCGCTGAAAAGAAAGGAAAGAAAGATGTTAACACTTTTCTAACGATTGCAAAAACAAACTAAAAAAAAGAAAAACTAGTAAAATAAAAACCTTGCGACCTCATGAAAGCCAACTGGCATAACTCAGAGAACATATTTTAGAGACTGCTATTCTATTCATGAAGAGCGAAGACAACATCAGTGAATGTGTGAGCCATGGAAAACAACAATACATAAGTCTAATATTTATATCAAGGACTTTTATACCCAGCAGTCAATGAAGAAATACTACTCTGATACCACTGTTGTAATTCATTCTCGCTCGAACACCTTGTAAACTGGCAATACCGAAGACACACAGACATACACATACGTTCCAGGCACACAGTGTAGAATTAACAAAGATGCCTTGGAAAATAGACAGCAAGCTCAATCAGACTGTTTTTTTTTTTTTTATACCGAAGGGAATCATAACATACAACATCGTTACTATCAACTTAATATCACGAAGTTTAAGAACACTACCGAAAACAAAGTTTCAAAAATCATTATCAGAAGAGAAAGTACATAAAAAGAATAAATCAGATGAATTCAGCTGTGCACGAATGTAGTAACGGGTCAGTTCGTTAAAACTGCGATGTGATTAATTAATTACTGATATTCAGAATGCGTAAATCCTTGCATAATTTGGTTATTATTCTCATCTGTATCGTATCTGCGAGTGACATTGTGATTACATCATTACTGAATTATAGTCCTTTTCTGGCAAAGTATTAACTACACACTCCGATGATTGCGAAAATATGCATTGGTTCTACACACTATTTGGAACAAAAACAGACTTTATAAGAAAAAATACGGCTATAGTTTTCATTTATCCAAAACAAATGATCTAAAATCAAACATGAAATAATTTAAATACGTTTAGTGTAGATCTGTTAAACTAAAGAAAAAATAAACAAACAGGCAAAGATGTTCACCGCGGTAAATCACGTAAATATGATAATATCAGTGCATATATAATGTAATTTTTGTTTATCAGAATATAGATTAACAGTCAAGAATAACTCATTGTAAAGCTTGTATGACTGACAGACGAAATTTATTTGAGGCAAGTGACAAATTGAATATAGTGAAGAAATACACATATAAATAATAAAAGCAATAAAATTATTATCCTGGATGGAGCGTGACTGTCTAGGCCAGGTAATGGTCGTGGTGGTGGTGCTCCTTTCTCGCACTCTCTACCCGTGCTCTGCTGCTGCTGCTGCTGCTACTGCTGCTACTGCCTCATCGTAATGTTGAGGTTTGTCTGAGAGCTGCACGAAGCTCACTGAGCCAGACATATTTCTCATCACGGCAGCGACACTCACCCAGCGCCTCATGATGAAGTCTCTGCACTTAGAGAGGGAACGTGACCTCACAACACTCACCAAGCACGAATGTTACTTGTGCCGAACAACTGTTACACACAAAATAGTTGTGCTCTTCACTGATTTTTTGCTTATCATGTAAATGTTATTTCTTTTTATTCATATAAAAAAAGAACAAAAAAAATGGATTTAGCAAATATTCGTAAAAAGCATATATATATATATATATATATATATATATATATATATATATATATATATATATATATATATATATATATATATATATATATATATATATATATATATATAATCCTTAGAAACATCTTGATATATTTAAAAAGTATGTATTTTCATCACAGCCTTTTTTCACGCTTCACCATTTCTTTGAAATAAAGTTAAGAGTCACTACATATTACAGTGTTTTATATTTCATAGTTTTCTGAAAGGTTAACCATCAGTGAAGAGGCTTATGGCATTAAGGTAATCCCTCCTGAGGGCACAAAATATCCACACAAGCAACAGTAAAAGAAACGTATTCCTACGCAATACATTCTAACAAAACGTAAAATAGTTTGCGACGCGACAATTTCTCAGTGGAAGAAAATTTCCCTTGGCGACCTTCAGGCAGAGCTTAGGCAGTAACAAATGTCTGGGTCAGTGCAATATACTAGGACGCTTTCTCCTTCCTATTAACAACCTGAGATACTCAGTGTGCAATATACTGAACCATTACCAAAGTTTGAGATGGAACAACGTCCAGTGAATTTCATTTCTGTATATTGAAATGACACTAATACATGAACTGATCTGTATTAAGAGTTGAGCAAAGGACAACGAGAAAAGCAAGACGCAGTAGGTAGAAATGATTGCCTGACAACGTTCCTCTATATGAAACACCTTGCACAATATGACATGACTCCAATGGTTCCCTGTACATCTTATATATGTCATTAATACATTGGTTAACTACACTCTATATATTTCTCACATGACGAATATAAGAACATTACTTACTTAAAAACTGAATTAATGAAAAAAAAATGTTGAGAAAATGATGCAAACTATCTAACAAGTAAACATATGAAACATCACTCCCAAGGTTATTTCAGGACATTATCGCCTTTATGTCAGTTTCCCGCAGCAAAGTCTGAGGCCCCGGGAGGAAATGAGGGACATAACTGCCTGATAGGGATCCAGGGGTGCGAGTTATTGGGTTGTGTCTCATCGCATTCCACGCCAAACACGCACCGCAATGAAGGTCTCACCGTGCTGTCTTTCACTCGTATCTCCGCACCAATCTGTTCACTCTATGCTTTGCTACGTGGATGTTTGGCAGCGTGAGACTACTGTTTGGTCTATTTATGCTCTTTTCGTCTCTTCAGTGCAGTAGAATAAAGTTTTTCGCGTTCTATTTCCTCCTACAGACTAAATCAACATTCGTCTTCCTTCCTATTTGTTTGCTTTTTTCCTACCTCCTATGGAATCTAAAACTTATTTCCCGGGGGGAGAGACGCAACATTATAACTTTGGCCTCCAGTTGTGAGTTGTTTGTTGCTAAAAAGAAGAAAAAAAATGAGTTTCCCAAGAGCCATCTCAACGTACTTAAGTAATGAAAAGATAATCACGTTACGCACAATACGCTGTAAGAGATAAACGGTTATGCTTTCCGGCCTCGTTGACGGAAAAAGATCAACACATAAGCAGCCGCTCACACCTGCAGGCTGCGGATGTAAAGAGAACACCTTGCGTTACTCCACGAAATTACTTGCCATGATGCAGTACTCTTCAGGTGCGCTGAGGCCAGACCAAGGGTATAATTTCATAAAAACTATAAAACACATATCCAGAAGAATTAATGAATATATGTCTCGCTTGTTTTATAAATGAGGGGAAAATATCAAGGTGCGAAATTATTAACCAAAGTCCAGTGTTCAGGTACAGCAACATACGACCACTGCCATCATTTCCTGAAAGAAAAAAAACTGCCACTTACATTTTGGAGGAATCAGAGAATATTGTTGCTTGAGGAAGAAATATCAAAATACGAAATTATTCACCGTGATCCACAGGTACACTGAGACCCGGGCAAGGACACGGTCTGCTGAAAAGAAAGAAAGAATTACGGTCAGTTTTTTTGGAGGTTAACGAACATATGTCTTGCTTGTTTTATGAATGAGGAGGGAAAATCAAAGGTCAAAAATATGAGTTATGATCTTCAGCGCTGGAGTACAATAAGAACAGGCCAGTGGTGATAACTTACAGAGGTAAAAAAAAACAAGCACACTTTTTTTAAGGGAATAAGGAAGTTACGTTTTGCGTGTTTTAGAAATAAGGTCGAAATATAAAAGAGTGGAATTACTTACTAGCCATGATTTCTGATGCTCACGTATATCAAGTCCCGGCCAGTGGCACAAATTTGAAAGGGAGAGGAAAAACCTTGAACTCATTTCTTTTTGCTTTTTATTAACTCGAG